>NT_176479.1:796277-897160 GCF_000188095.3 Bombus impatiens
AGGTCGAAAAATTCGACCTTCGCCAATACTAGCCATTGCTACTTAAAAATGATCGTTCTAGAGACTCGCGGCATACACTCTAATATATGTACCACAAATATGTCCTTCGACCGTGTTCTTCCAACGTTCTATACACACACGTATTTACAATAGTTAGTTCAGAAAAGGATTCGAACACTTGCAGAAACCTACTGTAAATATTTTACCAAGGTATGTGTGTTGTACGAAATATTTTCAAATTTAATCAGCGTTGTAACGAGTTTCATGATTATATCGTCACGATTATACTAGTAAAATTTGAAGCAAACGTAAGAATGTTTATATATCTGTAGAAGTTACAAGCTATTCACTGCAAACTTACGATATATTTAAAATAATGGTTAAGCATTTTATATTTTATATAAAATATAGTATAAAGTATAGTAGTAAAATATAGTAACAGTAGGGGTATAACTCACTTTCAGTCTTCCGGTTACGCACTTAATCATCTACGCACATATCCACCCTTATTTTACCCTTATTTATTTTACCATTACATAAGTATTGTCTATCATCTACATACCTAATTGCATATTAAATATTACATATGTCAAATGTACAAAATATTATTAAATAATATTTATTATTATAATATTTGAAACTTTATCGATATAATCGTAATAGTTGACTCTAATTACAATGTTAATGAAATTTCAAAATGTTATATAACACGTTATATACATAATAGCTGTTTGTGATAATTGTTCGATACTTTCGCAATCCATTGTACATCACGTTCGTGCTGGTTCAATCACACGGATGGACACGAGTCCGTATCTGTATGCAAGATGTTCTTCGTTCATATAATACATATGTGCACGTGACCGTGATTGCATATTTGACTCTCGCGACTACAAACACGCGATCGACGTTTAATCGCGAGCTTTGTTCGATTAGCTGGGTCACTAAGCACTGATTCTTCCATACAATTGTTCTCTCGTTATAATTTACAGAGAATAAAGATTATGATCCTTCTCTCTTATTGGTTTTTCTGTTAAATCGGATTATATCGATCGATGGATTATATTTAAATGCCCGATTCAATGTTGAAATATATTAATTTTTATCTCTGAATTTTTTTCTTATTAGTATCACCGGTATCAGTACAGGTTATATTTAAATGTCAGGTTTATTTGTCTGTCGTGTGTGCAAATAGGAAGCATCTCTGATAACCTTCGTTATCGAGTTTTATGCAGAATGCTCGCTCGTCAGATCAGTTTGCTTAATCGCTAAGATAGTTGAGAAATTGCGGATGTTTATGGAGTAGGAGTGCCTGACTAATCGAAAATAGATATTTTCCAGCGGTAATTGATACTGCGACGCTCAAGTTTTGACAGAAAATATGTAAGTAGCATGATTTTTTCACATCATAAGGAAAAGTCAAGTGTTTTGCTGCTAGTGACAAGCGATAACGGTGAATTCGTTTTACGCTGCGTCTAACTGAAATGTATAAATTAAAGTATCTAAATAAAGCTAACTAAACTTAAAATAACGGTTTCTTGATTGGCGTAAACGCCGCATTTAAATTCATTTCTTTAGCTTTATTCATAGAAATTTGCAGAAAATTGTATAATCTATCGATAACAGCATTTCAATTCCGAATTTAAATAGACTTTAAATAGAAGCATCGCTGGGTATTTTACAGCAATAAAAGTAAAAATAAAAAGCACATCAATTTGCAACCTAACTATAATGTTGACTATCTCGTTGCAAATAAACGATCAAAGTCCATGACTGACCTTTCTCAGGGGGCGATATCATCCTGATAGGTGCAAAATAAAAGCTAATAGCCTGACAGGGGTGACCTCTCGGTGTCTTATCAAAACGAGTCAAGAAACCAATAATAGCTGACACGATAATTGCTAAAGTCGTTGTTAACAACGGTAACTAATTAAACATTGTTCTTGATGACTTGAGCAAGGCCAAATTTCGATATCGCCACTATCATTGTCTATCGTGTTTGCACAGCGTAAATGTATTTCGTCTAGCGAATAAACGCAGTCTATTTTCAATACAACCGAAAGATAAAAGAACTATAGGATTTCGATTTTGAGAACTGAACGTTGAATTTATAAAATTGTAAAATAATTACGCAATTATATGGTGAACATTTCATTAATCTTTAAGAAAAAAGAATCAATCTCTTTAAGGAAAAAGAAAAAAATAAGAGGAAGAGTCTGTCTTATACTTCGACTCTAAAATCTTTAATCTTCTTCCCTGCTTCTCTTCTTATTCGGCAAAACATAAAATATATCGCTCCAATAAAATGCGTTTCATTTTCACCGCTAAAACCTCTAGAGCCTCTTTCTTTCGACTAGATCGTAAATCTCTAATCGAACCTTCGAATATCGATATTTAAATTTTAATGAAGTATCGAAATTTTGAAGGACTCGAGATTAAACATTCAAGAAATTCGTCAAGATTTTCGCGAGTTCCTTCGAATCACGTTCGAATGGATTCCAATCCTCATAATCTTGGAAAGCTTTGAATTGCTTCGAAGTTAAGATTCGTCGAAAGCCCATCACGGCGAACAAAATATTCCTCCACTGTCGTGTTCGTAGCCGCCGACAGGGGTCATTCCACGCTATTATCAGTAGTTCTTTTTAATTTCGCTTGAACGTCGTCAGGACGTTGGCCCCTGAGGAAGGTCAGGCTACGGCAACGCTGTTTGCCCTTCCAGCGGGGAAAACAAGCTAAGAGACAGCGATTTATCGGAAATTCCGAGTGCATGCTTCGAATCGTTCTGCTGGGATTCCTCGTTGCACGATCATCTTCGTGTTTGCTTCTAATTGCTCGCTCGAAGTTTGCAGATGATAGTCTTTCTTATGATATTGAGATTTAGAATGACGTGTGCTGCAACTTCGTTTGTCTCCAGAAATTAACAGACGAGACGTAGCAACGAATACTTTGGAAATATGCAACGGCGATGTCTTCGGTGCTGATAGGAAATGATAGGAAAGAGGAATGTTTGGTACAGGAATAGCGGAAGATAAGGCTATTTGAGTCAGAAGGATATCGCAGCCAAGGTACATTTGAAAACAGATTATTTGGTTCGTGTTGCCTCGTGCTATATTAGTGGAGCGATAAACAGTGACATATAGTATATCATGTACCTACAATAACAGCTCGACAGACATAGTTTTTTACCGACATATAATTTTCAGTGAGAAAATAGTTTATTGAACTAACGTCGATATTTTCAATTTGTAATTGTCATAATCAAGCTTCTTCGCGCTTAACGTAAAGCACATGATATATTCTCGTTCTTTCGTTGTTACATCACAGACTAACGACGTTCTACGATCTACAACAAACTGGATTATTCTATGCAAAGTTGAAGACCGAGTTTTAAGATGCCGAAACTTAGACGATTCGAAATAACACGAGCTTACTGTACGTTGAGCATCTTTGACTCCTCCCGGTGAATAGCCTGTAGCGTATAGATTGGAAGCGATTTGAAATGTTTCAGATCCCATGGTTACAGAGTTGATCGTCAGAATTTGTCGCCGTCTTACGCAAACGGTTATCAATTTCGTTGGCGCGCGAGATGAACAGTCAAGGACGTGGACCTTGTTTGAATATGAATTGCGCCAATTAGGCTCACCTTTATTCCCGGCGCGTCTGTTTGTTAGCTGATTGGCCAGGATTGCACAGCAGTGTTCGCGCCCGCTTTAAGTCCCGACGTTCAATTCCAATCCGAGGTCAGGTCAGATCTTGAAGGGTGACCGAGATCGCTCGAATCACTTCACTCGCTGATAATTCAACACCGAGATAAAGCTTCTCTGATTCTCTGCTTCTTTTCATCTTCCTGCCGCCTGTTTGCTCCGCTCTACTCGGTCTCGGGTTTCTTGAACCCTCCTTCGCGATCAATAAGAGCAAATTCAATTGAGACCAACTCGAGACCATAGCAAGTAACCAATGAGCAAAAATATCTTGCAATTTTGAGTTACGACTTTGAAGAATAGAGCTAAATGGTTACGAGATATACCATGAAGCTTGTGGCGCAACGTTCGTATCAGAAAGTGGGAAGGTACGGTTTCGATTCTGCTTTCTTTTCGCTCCCAATGTTTCCATCTACCGTTTCGAAATTGAAGGAAATTATAAATCCGATCAGTTTCTTTCTTTCTTTTCGATTTCAAATATTTAATAATCGCTTCGTAACAGCTTGTATGATATAACTTTACTCGAAAGATAAAAGAAAAGAAAACGGTGGAAACGTCAACCAATTCAGCGTATTCCGAAAAATGGAAAAATACTAGATAAAACGATTTTAACGAAGAAGAGTCGGTTAAAACTTTGAACCTCTCTTAGACTTGTCGACGACCTTTATACTATTTTTCGACATTCCACGAGTTTCGACAAATTATTTACTTGTAGTTGCAAATGTAAACTAACAAAATAATCCGCTGTCTTATTTTCCTCGTTGCTCATCGCGATAACGGCGACGGGAAGGTAACCACGTGACTTCCGGAGCGGTTGTATTTACTCAGGGAACAAATGTTGTCGACGAATGTTTCATGGTGGCCGCAATGTCCTGTGTCACATTTCAACAACGACCGTGCCGCATTAAGATGTATCCGCGATGGGAACGACAATCGCGTTTTCGAAAAACCGCAACTTCCTTCGAGTGTAGTCAAATCAAGGGTACGATATCTTCCTTGTTGCGACTCGTGAAAGAAGAATTTCTTGCGGAATTATAGTGGACGCAAAGAGTATTCGCACGTATCTCTTATTTTGCGACGATACGTTTTTTTAGCTGATTCTTTATATCTCATTTTCAAAGTAACTATTGCAATATCGTATCAAAGGCGAAGAAGAAGCATCGGTGAGAAAAAGAGAACGGATGTCTCGAAACGAGCAAACATTCAACCATTCCATGAAGCCGGTTACGTAACGAAATTGAAGCTTCGACACTTTTCGCGTGTAAATATTAAACGTGTTCCCAGCAAACGTATCTCCATTATCTCACACGATCGAAGCTGATCTTTCGTGTTTGTGTTACCGCGTGAGGATCAAGCTTCATTCAAGGATTTTAAATAGAGTCTTCGTAGTTACTTCTGTACTGGTGTTCTCGTCGTATTTCTTTTTTTCTTTTCTATGTAAATAAAAAACAAGCTCGTAATTTGCATAGACTCGTCAAAGTAACGAGGTCTTTCCGCGAAGGTCTTCGAATAGCAAGCAGATTGCGAACATTTATATAAGATTTCGATAAACGCAAATTAAAGAACAAATGAGAAATAAATAAGAAATAAACGGGATATGAATGAAAATTTTACATCGAGTACGCTGTATACGCATATTTTACGTACAGTAACGAACACTCTTACTCCAGAATTAACTTAATTTACCTTGTAATTATTAATGAAAATAAACAGTTTCAGAGATGCATTTTTCAATTGTATATTTTAGAACAAGATAGAGATCAAACTTTCGATAATCGATTGAATTTACAAGTAGTCGACTGCTTATTGCATTTTCTACAAGTTTACGTTTTATGAAAATAAACAATAATGATCGTTTGACATATACAGGGTGGTTAGTAACTGGTGATATAAGCGGAAAAAGGGTGATTCTACGCGAAAAAAGAAGTCGAAAAATTAAAAAAAAAAATTTTTTTTTAATTTTTATTCGATATTTTCGACTTCTTTCTTCGTGTAGAATCGCCCCCTTTCCGCTTGTAACCAGTTACCAACCACCCTGTATATATAAACTGTAAAAAATGTTGTCTTTTAGCACCTATGTTGAAATCGGGTTAATTCCATATTACGTATGGTTACCTTACACGCGTATTGCATATTTGCGTTTCAATAAATTCACTAATGGCATCTCGACCTCCAAACGATTAATATAGCTGAACCAACTTGAATGACAATTCTATTTGCAAACACTAAATGTATCATTGTATTCATACTATAGTTAACCCCATTTATCTGCAGATATATGGTAATTAATAAATCGTATGGCTAAAAATAGTGTTTAACGATCCTGATCGCTGGTACCAAGTATAATGGCTTTCTTTCACGTTCACATCGACCCTGAAAGTTTGTAATGCGACACAGGACGTTGCGGCTGATAGATACCTTCCTTTTACCAGCATTTCCGTCTAGACGAGTCACTTAAGACTTCCTTAAAGCTCGTGATTCTAACGTCATAAACAATCAATCATTAATATATCCTTGACACTTTGGTGTCATAAAACTACTATATGCTATGCTTGTATCGATCGTCCTTGTTTTTATCAAACTGTTGCGTTCCTCTATCTTTTCTCTCTCTCTTGTCTTTTTGTTCTAGCTTCTATCGCATCTTTCGCCGTTTATAATTTTTTTAACAATTTTTATTTTCATAACAACGTTAAGCTTCACAGGCTATCAAATTCGTTTATCCAATACTTTCTTTTTTTCCCCTTTTTCTTTTTTACGAGAACGTATAACATCTCGCGTTACGTTTTACGAGTTCCAGGAATATTGGATAAAATATCGAACAACGAAGAACACCATCATTTTTCCAATCCTGTGACTTCGAATGGTAAATGTCACACGGGAAATCCATCATGAAGCAAACTATCGAGCAAATATTTTTCGATTGAGATAAAAAGAATGTGACGTGACAAAGGTCAGCTTGATTGTCAGCTGGAGGTCCGTTATAGCAAACTGCATACAATGCGAAGTACAATTCCAAGATATCGATCGTGTCATTCTCTATGCTGTGTCCTTCGAGATGTAGATGGAGATAAACATTACTGAAATATCCTCGACACAGCTATTTTATCGTACTCCTACCTTTTCTTCAACGGTCCTACGTAGCACATACGCGTGCTTATTCTTTCCTTCTTTTCGTTACATTGTATAAATTCCGTTTTCAAGACGAAGGGCCATTGTTGATAAATATAACTTGTTCCTTCTTCGCTGTGATTAACGTTTTTGGCGATTTCAGTTACGTTAATATCGATTCTTGGCTCGGAGACCAAGTTTATGTTTATAATGAGAAATAATCAAAGGAGAATTGCATTTCTCTATATTGCGTTTCGAGGAAACCAGGATGTTGATATTTTAAGAAAATTTGCCATTTCTAAGCTAACAAAATGCTGTCTAGAAGATCCATGAAAAATCGAAATCCACTGTGTGAAATTTGAAATAACGCAAAGATAATTCCAACATATTAGAATACGAGAATTATTTTGTGAATAAAAGGAATCATTTCAGAGAGAAAGGCTTTTATTCGAACGGATAAGGGAATTATGATGAAAGTTTCTCGAATGACAAGGCGCCAAACTATGACAATGAGATGAGGCGAAATAGAATACGAAACGAAAGCAACGTGGAACAATCGCGAATGAATAATTAACTTGTACTGTCATTGAGGAAAACGGACAGAACTCCAAGGACGATGAAGGACACCTCTCACGCAGGTGAGAGGATAGCGGTACTCCTGATACGTCATAACGACCTCCTGATTCCTCAATCTATATTTTTTTTTCTCTCGCAAAGAACTAGAACTAACACACCTTTTGAATGCCACTTTTGTTCCTGCTTACGAAGATCGAACGAAAGGATCATAGCCGATAGAAGGCTCGTAGTTTACGACGATGGCGATTTGAAACGAAGCTTTTTGTAAAAGTATGCGAACAGTTCTTGTATACTGTTTTACAGTGCTTACAATACCTGGCTCTGTGTAGGGTCCTTGAAAGAAATTGAAAAATGATCGCTCGTGTCTGTTAATTGATTCGCATAATCGAGCTGAACGTTTACTCATACGATGGTAATTAATCAAATTAGATGATTCACGGAATTATGTTCGATTACAAAACGTGTGGTAAAATTAATAACAGTCAGTTATATCTGCTTTCGAAAAAACATCTAATAATTCTTGTCCATCGAAATACAAAATATGTTAGGATAAGTAAAGGTTCGATGGCCCTTACTAAGACGTTTAAATTCATACCGCACGTCAATCTCTATCTACACCTTTATTTATCTAACGACAATTTCGATATACGTTATTTCCAAATTTCTCCGATATAATCGCGGTAGTCATGTTTCATTACGGTGCTAATGAAATTTCAAAATGTTTCATACAGAGTTTTCTATGATAAACGTTCGATTACTCTCATGAGTCCACTGTATGTTCCAGACGAAAAACAAGAGGAATTGATTGGGTGAAATGTAACGAAATGAGCGTTTCATCTGAAAAGCGAGCAATCGCTTCGGAAGAATGCAGCCGTGAACGCACCGGCTTCGAATCGCTGGAAGGTCGTTGCACAAAGGCTGCATTGGCTCATTCACGCGTGCAACAGCATAACGGATCCCGCGAGAATATTTATGCGATCCGACAATCGGGATTACGTAACGAATGAGTAGAGAACTGGAATAGCGGGAACTGGTCCCCGTGCGATAATTGCGCGCCGCTTTAATCGGTCGACGCACGCGTCCTTCGGGCAAAAGCCGACTCACACAGAAACCGGGAACGATCCTTGCCGATGGCGTGCTTCTGCATACATACCGAAGGTATAACGATAAAGACGTTTGACGGCCGTCCGCCTTTTCGAGTATTAGATTGATAATGATTTCTTCGAGAAGTCAGATAGTGTTAATAGATATCTATTACAGGTATGCACACTAACACACAGTATGAAACTATCTGAACGTATCGTGTATTTCATAAGTGTTACAACTCGAAATACTACTAGTCCTGTGTCAGAAGAATATCAGAACCGTGAAACGGTGATTTCAAGGAGTTTGTTTAATGCTACTATCGAATCCAATCTTGCGAAAGTGCTTACTTTTCTCTCTGTGATCGTAGCTATATACAGGGTGGTTGGTAACTGGCGGTACAAGCGGAAAGGGGGTGATTCTACGCGAAAAAAGAAGTCGAAAATATAGAATAAAAAATTTGTCGTTTGAGGCTTTGTTTTCGAGAAAATCGACTTTGAATTTTCGCTTGCGGTACGTTATAACGGATCTCGCTGTAGATCGTTGTCTCGATGGAAAAATGAAAAAAAAAATTTTTTATTCTATATTTTCGACTTCTTTTTTCGCGTAGAATCACCCCCTTTCCGCTTGTACCGCCAGTTACCAACCACCCTGTATATAGCTACGATCACAGAGAGAAAAGTAAGCACTTTCGCAAGATTGGATTCGATAGTAGCATTAAACAAACTCCTTGAAATCACCGTTTCACGGTTCTGATATTCTTCTGACACAGGACTAGTAGTATTTCGAGTTGTAACACTTATGAAATACACGATACGTTCAGATAGTTTCATACTGTGTGTTAGTGTGCATACCTGTAATAGATATCTATTAACACTATCTGACTTCTCGAAGAAATCATTATCAATCTAATACTCGAAAAGGCGGACGGCCGTCAAACGTCTTTATCGTTATACCTTCGGTATGTATGCAGAAGCACGCCATCGGCAAGGATCGTTCCCGGTTTCTGTGTGAGTCGGCTTTTGCCCGAAGGACGCGTGCGTCGACCGATTAAAGCGGCGCGCAATTATCGCACGGGGACCAGTTCCCGCTATTCCAGTTCTCTACTCATTCGTTACGTAATCCCGATTGTCGGATCGCATAAATATTCTCGCGGGATCCGTTATGCTGTTGCACGCGTGAATGAGCCAATGCAGCCTTTGTGCAACGACCTTCCAGCGATTCGAAGCCGGTGCGTTCACGGCTGCATTCTTCCGAAGCGATTGCTCGCTTTTCAGATGAAACGCTCATTTCGTTACATTTCACCCAATCAATTCCTCTTGTTTTTCGTCTGGAACATACAGTGGACTCATGAGAGTAATCGAACGTTTATCATAGAAAACTCTGTATGAAACATTTTGAAATTTCATTAGCACCGTAATGAAACATGACTACCGCGATTATATCGGAGAAATTTGGAAATAACGTATATCGAAATTGTCGTTAGATAAATAAAGGTGTAGATAGAGATTGACGTGCGGTATGAATTTAAACGTCTTAGTAAGGGCCATCGAACCTTTACTTATCCTAACATATTTTGTATTTCGATGGACATCACCAGTTACCTGTATATATAGTATACGTGTGTTACCAACAAGCTTCCAATGTCGTCGTACATATTTGGGTAAATAAGAGAAATTATCAAGTGAAAATATTCCCTTTATCCATCTAATAGTACCTACATAATTTCAAAATGCAAGAAACTCTACGACGTATCTACGTGATAAAAATGAATTTCGATTGTCGCTCATTATCGGAGGAAGATTGAGAAGGCCATTGAATAGAAGTTAATCGTTTCTATTATTAATTTACAAAAATCACTAACGCACCAGTATCTGATTTTTTCAGGCCAATTGACACACCTGCAGATACTGTTATCTATCGGTGGATGATGCACGAAAATCGATAAGAAACAACACCTGGTTGAGGAACACCGAAGTACGTATCTATCTACAAACAAGCTCGTAAATAATCCTTCTAATTAAGATATCCATCGAAAGGATTGGCTTTTCCTTCGTGTAAATGAATATTTATCGTGCATAAACAATAAAGCAAATGGAAACGATTCGCGATCGGTTTACACGTTGAGATTTGGCTCGTTCTTACACGTACTTACCACACCTGTCTATTTACCTATAACAATCGCCTTAATAACATCGCTGTGGACGGATCGTCGTGCGTAAAGTCGGGGATTCATCGGAAAGCTAAACTAAGCTATGCTATGCTAAGCTTAAAAGTGTTCGCTTCAATGCACACAATACGAAACTGTTTCCGTAGGAAACGGCACTGAGCGTGGCTAATATCGTGCGTATCCATCCTCATCATCGTCTAAACCGTGCAAAACGTGCGGCATTGTACGTGACAAAAGGCCTCGTAGGACCTTCGGCCTATACAAACGAGCAGATGTCCTCCGACAACGCAAATTGTCTTCGTCCTAGTTCGCCGTGCGACACGCTGAGAACTTAGCTAACTCGTTCATTAGACCGCGTCAATTTCAATTCGAATTGTCGAGATAGATTTAATTGCGGTGACGATAGATCAGGAGATTTGCTAAGGATTTTACAAGATTTTCGCAAGACACAGTGGACCGATTCGTTTCAAATATTTCAACGACTTTTTTGCAACTTTAAATTGCCAAATTTTTATTGTCATCGACGAAAGACGACGACGATGTACCTATTCCACCAGACAATAAAACAGATCTATCATTTTCATGGGATAAAACAACGGCGGAAACGTTGGAAATACCAAAACAGTGAAATTGTCAGACAGTGAAAGTTTCCTGGAGTCCGATGTTCTGCGAACAACCATCATTTACCGGGCGGTACAGCCCCGGAGAGTACGCCATGGAGGGACGATGACGTGTGGTCACTCGACCCTGACTTTATTTATGTTTCCCCATAGCGTTAAAGGCAGTTACACACGTGCTACGAAGGCCTCGCTCGCGACTCCTTTGTCTACGCATTTCGTTCAACGGCTCGAGTCGTAGCCTTGTCGCCATTATACATACATCCGTATAGCATTGCTACTCTGTTTCGTTCCAATACGAGATGCGAATGTGCTTTGTTCCTTCAGATCGACTACTCAAACGCTGCTTCTCCTCATGAATGTTTTCTTTCTCGATCAAATATGTACTCGGATAAATACAACGAAACATTTACCGATCTAATCCTCTCGTGTTCGAAATTGCACTTTATCTTTCCATGTACATTGTACTTCAGTCAGTTATTGATTCAATAAACGATGAACGTATTTGTCCTCGGTAAAATTGCTTTGAAATTTGTGTTATATTTTCTTTGGAATATCATCTCACAAAATGAGTTTCTGCTATCAGTAATTAATAAAAAAAAAGAAACAATTTTCCTCGCACACTAAAAGACAGTTTATGACATTTTGAATCGTTTGGAGGAAAATTCCTCGAATTACGGGCTTGTTTTTGAGAATTTGCATTTCCTGCTTCGTTTAAAGCAAATTCAACAATTTATGCATGTGACCTATACTATGTGACACGAATAACGATCTATAAATCGACCTATAAATATCGGTTGTTGCCGATATATAGTAACGATCCTATAATTAGTTCGAACGACGTATATACATTTTGGTTTCAACAAAAATAAAACGACATGCAAAGAAGGATATGATATAACCAAGTGAAAAAATTATTACCTCCAGGCGATTGGCAATCCGAATGATAAAGTTAGCTCGTCTGGCTTGGTTAACAGGTTAAAGAGTGGTTCGCGAACCGCGATATGCCAAGTACATGGATCTGTCCTCATTGACGAGCGAATTGAAGCGCATGAGGACAGCCAGCTATCGGTTGACATCCAGTCGAACGCACATGCATAATGTGTTCCATTGAACGTAATCAACTAGGAAACGCTTCGGTAAGCCTTGAAAACCGACCTTGACTCGCGTAGGAAAGACGTTTAATGTATGGATGATCTCACGCGTATACGCCTCGTGCAAACGTACCATGAGCGTTTACCAGAAGCTCGTGTCACTGTGGGAACCGTATGAATATGGATAGTCTCGAGTCACCAGACGAAAGTGCATTCGTCTAAAGAAGTGTTTATTAGTTTGCTTTTTACATAGAGAATATTCCAATAAGAGCGATACCATTGGGAAGGGGATGATTTCTTATGCAATCATAAGTTAAAATTGCAAAACGAAGCTTTCGCGTTTCAAGACTTCGTTCTTGAGAAAGAAGGTTCTAGGAATTCATTAAATACTTACGCGTGTACATACTAATTGTACGTTTCGAGCGAATAAGATAATGTTAATGACAAGAAGCGACTCGTGTCGTTACATATACAAGTACAAAATTATGCGATCAACAAAGATATTTGCACAGACATCGTACGTGATGGCATATTTTCTAGCATTTTGTGCAAATTTATCATTTTTTAAACACGGCTTTTTACTTAATTTTTGTTTGCGCGATATTATTCCTTCGATAGGAAGATTTTATAAGGAAATCTGATTTCTATCGACGCCTGTATTCATCATACGGATGAATCCGTTAAATTGAAACTTATTAATTTTCAATGTTTACTGTGTATCGAGTAAAGTTGATAAATTCTTCATTTATTTTTACACGAAGAATCATCTTCTTGTGGATTGTACCACCGTCCTGGCACATCCTGTATATTTCAGTCACGATAACCGATGGATATTAAAGCGGCGTTCAATTATAGCTGTGACTCGATGTATTGGATACGCATTGTTTAAACGAGTTCCCTAATAAACTACTTCCTCTATGACTTTCGTGCTTTCCTCTTACGACACGAACGAACCACGGTCGACCTCCGCGACAATGGAATGTCGCTTGTGATCCCTGACGTCACGGTATCTTTGCGTTTGTCATCCCGCTGAAAATACCAGCTTACGCGACACACTCTTATTCTCCGATGGGATCGGTATGTGTATTTCTGCTGTGTCCGTGCTTCGAATTCGAATCTCCTTTAAATACATCTCTTCGTTAATTGTGAACACCAGTAGGATACCGGGAAAAATAAATCGCCACTTCGACATGTGTCTTCTTTTACACAAAGAAATTACGCATAATCGAGGAATGCATGGGAAAAGCGCGGTAAGTCTGTCTTTGTTGACCCTTCGATCTTTATATTATTCGGTAATTAAAGCCTAGTACTCTCGTTGTATACTCGTTGATTACGAAGTAATGTCATTCTTCTGTATCTTTCTGTGTTGTTTGAACGTTTCGACATTTCTTTACGAGAATTGTTATTTCTGGGAAATTCGATCAACGTAAGATTCAATGAGGAAAAAATGTAGTCGACATGTTCGATTTAGTGCTCGAATAAAGGAAAAGTAACATTTTATGAAGTATCGCAAAAAATTTGTTTCTGACTGCTGTTCCGCGTTCAAAATAGTAGATTCTTTAGCGATTGATCGTAAATCCACGAGGTTTCGTGAAAAATCAAGACTATATTCGATTTGATAAAGATATTTATATACAGGGTGGTTGGTAACTGGTGGTACAAGCGGAAAGGGGGTGATTCTACGCGAAAAAAGAAGTCGGAAATGTAGAATAAACATTTTTAGTTTCGTTCGTATTATTTTAACTTTTTAAATTTTTCAATTTTTAAATTTTTAAATTTTTAAATGTTTAAATGTTTAAATTTTTAAATTTCCAAATTTTTAAATTTTTAAACTTTTATTCTATATTTTCGACTTCTTTTTTCACATAGAATCATCCCCTTTCCGCTTGTACCACCAGTTACCAACCACCCTGTATATGTAAATAGAAAGATAGTTTCGATAATGAAAAATTATAAAGTTGACGACGTATCGAGTTTTGAAAAACGGGAAACGTGACCTGTTATGTCCTTCCGCTGTGATCTACAATTACGAAATTATTAACTGAAATAGTTTCCTCAATTTGATCAAAACGTCATACTAATTTCATCATTAACGATAACTCTTTTGACCTGCGCTAAAAACGAAACTGCATCTTCTTATTAAACGCGAAATAATATGCAAACGGTATATCAAAACAGAAAGCGGCGCGACAGAAGCTGATTTCGAATAACGAGGACAAAGCTTTCTCTGTTCTCTATCGTTCTACTAGGAAGTCGTTGGAACAGATTTATCTCCGTCGTTTCTCGAAAGTAATAATAAGTCGCTGGGACACTGATTACCGCGTTACAGCGACTGGACAAAAGCTTTCTTCCCGCCTCGCCTACGCACGGGGGATTTCACCGGTTAAAAGAAGAGAAGGTGAGGAAGAAAGATGATGAGGCGAAGAAGAGGGAGGAGAGCAGGTCTACGCGTTCACTTTCTCGTTTGATGGGGCGAACTGTGTCGCCTGAAAACCGGGTCGTCGGAAATATCGCAGAGAAAGTGAGAGTACGATCGACGAACCTCCCGTGATCGTGATGCAGCTGTTACTTAAACGATCCTGTGGATCGCGATCTACCGCGACTTTTCACTCGAGGAATATCGGCCAGAGGGCAGCACCTGTTGAACCAATTTTATTGGAACAAGAATCGAACTGCGATCTTCTCTTTTCTCAACGAGCAATTTAAATCTTCGTGAAGAGATTATCGAACGTTGTACGTAAGAAAGATAAATTATTTTCTTAACTGTTGGATTAGAATTTTTTTACGAATTAATACTATAGGTTTGGTAAATAAAATAGTAAATGATAATGGAAGATAGAGATTCAAATTCGTTAATTTAGCTGAATACGGCACCGTCTGATCGATAAAATATATAAATAGTAATAATAATAATAAAAAGATGACACAGCTGCAGTAACTGCTGTCTGGTTTCGCGCATACCAGATCTACTTGAACAAACGAATACGTAGACTAAAGTGTAAGATCAGAGTGGCTACGTAGCATGTTTCAATTGTCGCTATAATTGTCGTCCGCTACAAATCTCGTTTCCCGTTTTGTAGAAATGTTCGAAACAGTCAACTCGAGTCTGGTTAAACTTTCTCTTTCTCTGTTATTAATAGTAATACTCATCTGTAAAGAGAAATATTAGTTAATATCATGCTTTGAGACATTTATTGCTTAATAGTAGTAATAATACTTGGCAATAATTCTAGTTTCAGGAATGGGAAAAAATGTAAGCAAAGAACTGGAAGGAAAGTGTGAAGAAGTAAATGCTGCGCAACGCTACGTAAATTGCAGTTACGGAACCTAGTTTCAAAGTTTAAACTGCGTGGAATGAATTTATAGGAAGTAGTTAAGGATAATGGGTCGACCAGTACGTTCGAAAGAGAAATAATCAAATAAAATTAGAGTAGCAACTTCTAAACGAAATCTACAGACTCCAAGCAACAACAACGAAATCTTACGACAGGAAACTTCTCCGTATGATTATCCAACTCTGTTCAAACACCGATATCAACAATTTCCAATCCTCGCGCACATCATTTTTTGACAATTATCTAATTATTACTACACTCGTCTATACATTTACGAAAAAATTAAATATACAAAAATGTAGAGAATCTTTGCCATAAACATAGCATAAATAATACACGGATTTCACGTCGAACTTAACAAAATATTCCTATCATCGCGTTTCTCTATTTTCCAATTTATAAACTTGATCGATACTACTCTTCTCAGTGACTCGTATATTAATCCGAAATCTAGTTCACATGAGCATAATTTCAAAAACAAACGCAGTTCGCTGTTTCGAAACATCGACGAATCAGAAAGTTCTACATTCGCCAGAGTACACATACACGCGTATGTATATCATCGGCGAAAGCGAACAACCGAGCAATCAGCGAGGAATTTCAATAACGTATCATTCCATGAGCTTTCACACGAACGAATACGAAGCAGTCGGGTACATGTCGCCTTCGACTTTCGATTTAACCGGTCGCGTCCCCGCGTGGTCCATTTTGCTCGTAGAAAGACGACCAACTGCCTCCGCTTGTACCTCGTAACTCATGACCTATTCACCCACTTTGAGTTTAGCTTATTCCCCATTGTCCACGGGCAGACAATGAATCCGTAGGAATTCTTCTCGTACGTCTCCCTCGACATTCTACTTTCGTCGAATAGAAACAAGGTCGGCTGTTTTCCCGCCTTTGGCGAGCATCAAATCCCATTCGCGTGCAACGAACGCTCGCGTGTTTAACTAGCTGCGATGCTGCTCCACATTAGAAAGTGAATTGAACTTGCTCTGGCAGAATGACAAATGTGCTCATCCACATTTTACCACGGCTTCTGCTTGAGGATTTAGAAATATTTAACGGTTAACAAGTAATGTTAACGTTAACAGTAGTACTTGTACAGAGCAAAAAGGTCGAAGAAAGAGATCTCACGGTATTTTCTTAATCCGTTAATCCTTGAACGTATTAATCTCTTTATTTACGAATTTCCAATCTTTTAGCGTTACGTTTCATTTCCATTATACATTTTTTTTTTTATTTAGTTGTTTACATTCGCGATTTGTCCGATTTGAACATTTGGTAGAATTCCATTATAAATAGATCGTATTTGCGTTTACAACGATTAGAATCGACCTGAATGAAGTTGATTTATCTTTGTTGACTATTAATTCTGTGATTGTAGAAGTTGGTGATTAAGAGATCCCCTTTTCGCTTCTATCAAATAAATATTTTTTCTATTTATAAAACATACTGACAGAATTTATCTAGGGCGCCTCGTTATCTACTCCGATAAAGAAACATTGATTTTCAAATCTTAACAGATTATTAGTTCTATTCATAGGAACCGTGTATGTATATAATTTTGTTCTGTATAAGTAAACCTTGAAAATGAAGATATTGGAGAGAGGCAATAATCTCGATACTAAATTTTGATTGAAAGACGGTACTCGAAAAGGCGAAAGTTTGTTCGATAAACGGTAGATAGAATCGCATAGGACGAGTAACAAGTCTTCTGCTATAAATACGTTTCGTGTGAGACGTAGAAGCTGGCTGACCTTTAACCTCGAAAGGCAGACGGCCTGAAAGTTGAGTTCTATAGAACCCGTGCGAGCAGACAGTACGGTAGCATATATTTTGGAGTCATGACCTACTTAATCGTCCAAAGTGTGTTGCCACGTCCCTATTCGATCCCTTTTCGAAGGCCATGAACCGCCAGAATAATACACACATACGATACCGATCCGAATAACACATGATACGCGTGCCACATTCGTCGCTTCCTGACAACATCGGCTTAGCATAATGTCGCTCTGCCTTTGTTTCCATTTGGAATCTAATCGCACAACACGATAGCGATTCGGCGAATAACAGACAAAGCTGAGTAAACCTACTTTGAGAGGATTTGGATATTAGAAAGTTAAGAAGGAAGTAGTTGCTTGATGGAAGAAATTCGAATTCGAAGAGAAATTTTGAAACTTCTCTTTAATCGTAATGTGAATTTTCTAGAAATTGATTTGAATTTTTAAATATCTATTTGATCTTTTCGTATATAAATTATTCCAGACTTTGTATTTCAATTATATAATTATCATTTGATCATTTCTAATTCTATTATTCTTTAGATTATTATTCCTTAGGAATTCTATAATTCTATATTTCTTCCGTAACGAAATTTCCTCTGTATCTGCCTATTGTTGCAATTTCGCCCCTAACAGAAATATTTAAAATTAGTAAAATTCATAAGAAGATAGTTTCTAATAATTTCTCACTGTACTAAGATCTCTTGCTTTCTCTCTCGCTCGACGATATTCATCGATAATCTCTCGCATACGTTATATTAAGATCCCTTAGATTATTTTCTACATTATCATTTATTTACGAACCTAGTAATATTTAGTATTCAATTTAGCGAATTTTTTCCAGTCTTTTAACAAATAAAATTCGTAAAAATAAAAGAAAGTAAAAGGAGAAATACATAGGTTCTTCCCACGGACGATTACTTCCTTTCTCATATGCTGAATTCTAGAGCCACGCGCAACAATTTCTCGGTCTGTGACCGTAACGATGGTAGAGAACGTTAAAACTATATCTAAAAGCAGCAACATCTGTCGCAGTGACGCCAGGACGGAATTTTATGATCGAGCCTTCACCATCGGTAAAACCGTCAGTTTTGAGAAAGAAAAGAAGTGAGATCGTGTCGGCACACGACAGAGAGGTACGCGTTCTTGTAAAACGATCAAGAGGAACGCAGAGGCGTCTTCCGGTTTTACAAGGTCGCCTGCGAGCGTGGCCCTCGCGTGCCTACTCGTGCCTCCTCGAGCTCGTCGTTTACAAGTTTATGTATTTACAAGTATCGGCGCAGACCTGTATTGCCTGTCATAATTGCGACTGTCTGTCAAGTATATTTGATTTTATGATTGTACCTAGAGTTAACAAGCTCGAACGGTTCCGAAAGATATGTCAACAGACGTTCAGACGATTCTACCATTTTATTCCTAGCGTCATTGAGAATCTTTATGGCTAGTTAAGTAAGTTACTTGAAGGCTGATGTTGAATAATAGGACCAGGATTATTTTAATCTCCGAATGCCAATGTTAGTTACTCGACAAACGATCGTAGTTTGCGTTAAAATTCTTAATTTGAAGTTGCGTAACAAACGAAATTTCGCTCCGTTCGTTTAAAGCTTTATTTTTGTTGGAGAATATTACAAAATTGTTGCTTGATGAAATGTTGGTTAAGAAATATTCCAAAATTTATTCGCACCTTTTTAACATTAACTTTATACCTTCGATGTTATAACTTCTTCTCTCTAACATGTTTCGGACAAAGAACAGCAAGTACATCCTATACGTACATTATAAACTCTTTATCTCAACGATACAATAAGATTACCCTTTGGTCAGAGATTCCTAACAAACCGCTGTATTCATTAAAAAGAAATCACAAGAGAATAGGTTAAACTGTGACATGAAAGAAACTTGTAGAATCCAATAACATAAATCACAAGCACCGTTAATATTCGCCCAATAAAATACGTTTGAAAAAACTCGTAAAGGCAACTTAAAGGCGTCCTTGAATGGAAGATGACGATGTCAAAGCTCAAACAACGAGAGGACAAAGGAAATTTCTTCATCGTGGCTCTTCCTGTCCCTTACTATTTAGCAGTTCACGCAACCTCTTCAAACATCCCGTATACGTACAAAACGAACATTCTTCACGACATCGTACACTAATCGTTTTCAATGTCATTCATCGGAGTGGAAGGGAAATTTCGATCGTCGAAAGGCTGGCATCCTTCCGTCCAACGAATTCACGAGGTCGTCGAGCGAGGACGAAGGGACAACGGAGCTTCGCTTTGTTTCCTGACCGACCCAGAAACCCGATTCATCCTTCCTCTCAGTTCCCTTTTCTCTCTCTCTCTCTCTCTCTCTCTCCTCTCTACCGATTTACTATCGTAGGTGCGCGCACGAGTCGTTTCGCGGAGGCCTCGTTAGTGAAAGTTACCCGCGTTAGTGGGGGAGAAAGTGAAAGCCGTTTCCGGGATAAGTAGTCGCGGTCGTCGTTGAAATTATATCAACGAGGCGGACTGATATTAATGGCTACCCGATTACACGCGATTCGCCGTCATCTGTATCGCGTATTTACGACGAACTGATAATAACGCGGCCATTAATGTACCATACCATCGCATCGTATCGCTATTTAACGATGTTGTTACGACCGAATAAAGTAAAATGATATTACATAGCGCGGTGTATATTTACATAGAGTAATTAACGGAAGTGCTGGAATATTTATAGAAACCTTTTACGAATATGTTACGGGTGTTGTACGAAACATTTTAAGCACGAAGGGAATTTCCTTCTTTTTTTCTTTTTTTCTATTGGTTAAAAAGAAGATCAGCCTGCAGAAAATGTACGTAGAAATTACAATACATTTATCGCAGACATATATTTAATAAAAGAATAGAATACGTATAGAACGTTCGAAGATGGTATCCTACTGGGGGTAGCCATCCACATGTTATAATACTATATCACTAAGCTATAATATTTTACCAAATGTCCTACTGGACAAATTGTAAAATGCAAATAAATAAATAAAAAAAAAATAAAAAAAGAAACGTATAGAACGAATAAATGTTAGATATGGCCCCACCGAATACTGACATTTATTATGTATTTAAGTAATCGATTATCGAAATACTTTTGTCATCTATGCGAAATATATACTTGCACTGAATATGGTAGCTTGTAATTCTTATATGTATATTTCCTGTTTGAAACTCTACCGACATAGTCATAACAGTCGAGTATCATTATAATGCTAATGAAACTTCAAGATGTTTTATATAACACATTGAACATATGCATCATACATATATAGAAGTTTTTTATCGTACGTGTTTAAATCTTTCATGAGCCAGAATAGTGATATTTAGAACTATGTTTTGAAGCGCTGACTATTGCTATAATAATATCTCTCTGAATATGGATAGAAATATTACTATTAATATTGCTATTTATATGATCGACACGTGGAATCGCAATTGTTGATTATCAATTTAATGAACGACATACCTAATTAACCGAAGATAAATTATCGCCTAAAGTGATACGTTCGCGCGAAAACTACGGTTACAATCATTAATACCTGTCTGCCCTTTCGACGTCTAATGCCTTTTTCTCTCGTGTGATTACGTACATTCATTTCAACGATGCAACAGTCATTAAACAAGTTTACAGCCTGCACTGTCACACTTTCTATCGTAATTGCTTCATCGAGTATCAGAAAGATTTATTGTCCCGCGATGCATATATATTGTTTTCGAAATAGAACAAATCATGATAATCGAATCTCATTACAATGCTAATGAAATCTCAAAATGTCTCGTATAACATTGATAATATATTTATAAAAGATATTTAAAAGTGGACGCATACTTGCGCGAGCCTGTGCATATATTATATTATTATTATGTTAGTATTATATTAATCAATTAAGATCGTAGTGTGAGAATGGCATTAGGCGCGTTAATCAAAATTTTCGAAGTATCAGAACCGTTGAACTTCATCGTAACTCTTTCATGGTCAGCTATGTCTTTTAAATTAATTCGGATAGTACAGAGAAACACGAGCTGACATTAATCAACATTTTTTAAATATCAACGCCACCGAATGTTCTCACAAATATCCCACGATAAATTTCCGAGATTACCTCGACCCGTACATGGAAAGAAAGAGTACGACGAAAGTAGGAATAAACGTTAACTTTATCCTGTTAATAACGTTAGAATTATGTAATTAATAGATAAATAAGTTATAGAGTTAGAATGTTATTCTGTTTTCTTTGATAATCAATTCATACTCGCTAAATTTCCTAAATAATTTGGAAAAATTAAATAATCAAATAATCTAAATGATTGAAAGAATTCGAGGCTCGAATTTGAGCCGATGTTTCAGAACAGAAATTGCCTCGATGTTTTTAATAAATCACTTCATGACCGAATGTTATTAGACTACAATGCACGAAATGAAATTACAGGATTCTCTTATCTACCAAATATCTAGCGAAACATTAAGACATAATTCCTATTAAATGTAACACGCCAAAAAAAAAAGAATTAAAAAAACTCAAATAGTAGCAACTGTGTAAATCAGGGCCGTGAAAGCTTAAAATCGACGAATGCAAACAGACCAAAAAGGGAAGTAACGCGATGGAAGAGTGACCGGTTGCGAAATCTGGCAAACGAAACACGGCGTGTAAAAGTAAGAAGGAAAAAGGCGTTCCGTTTTTTCCTTTCTGTATCGATTCCCCCCTTTCACGAAACGCGAACACACGAAGAGAGCGCGGCGTGGTCCTCGATCTCGAAAAGGGAAAAGGAACTCGGAAAGTGGAACACGGCCAATGGCCCGATGACCTCCTGACACACATTTCACCGCTCAACGAAAGTGAAAAGAATCGACCGTTTTACGACCCGTTGGTTGGATTTATGGCTGCGGGTACCTGACGAACTGTATTTCTTTCAATTACGTCGATGCCTTCCTCCGGCCAGCATAAAACGGCCAATTTTTCTGCCCGCGGCAAACACACCTTCGAAATACGACTATTACACGAGCAAATCATAGACCCTTCGAATTTCGTTTCACTTCTTCGCTGGTGATGATCAATATATTTTCACGTTGGCGTTTATAACCCCCTCGTGGGTGATATACGTTATTGGATATGTATAGCGATTCATAAATCTGTTTAAACGAGGCTAATGTGTTCATTCAGACAGACGCGGTACAGCTGTCGAGAAAATTTGTATATATGGCAATTATATGACTGGAGTAAGTGGCATGTGTGTTACATTATGTGTACGAATATGTTCGGGTAGATGAAAATGAATTATATTTATATTCGTAGATGTTTAAATTGTATTTAAGCTGTGTTGCAGGTTGTTCACTCCTCGATACCGTTGAATTATAAACGATTTCCCACGATGTATATTAGCTCTAGACTAGATCGCTTCATTTTTGAACATTTCGTTGTATTCTTCATCGAGATGCTTGATAAAGTTCGTGTTTTCCTAAGTAACTCTTATAATCCTGGTAAATAACATATTGAGACTTTTGATCGTTCAAAGATATTTTGATCCTATCGTAGAAAGTTGATAATGATAAAACTAAATGTAAAGACAATTATCTTAAAAAGGTATATAGATCCTATATAGATCCTATGTTACGCTCTATAAATGTAATAAGATGCTTGTGGTAGTATAAAAATATCACAGAATCCCTCTTCGAATTTACACGCAATGACTTTCACGAATGATTCGAGCTATAATCTAAAGAATTCACTGATAAGTGTTTATACAATAGATCTTATAAGAATACCTTCTTTTATTTACAATCAATTCTCATTGAGAATTATAAGTAAATTATTCTGGCGTGATACTATAACGTGAATAATAAGTGTTTATCGTATGTTTGATTCTAGCTGAATCTAATGTATCTTATAAGAATGCGAACGAACTTTGACTTGTACAATACTTTGAATTACCGTAGTACCAAGAAGGGAACATTCTTAGGGGCTAACAATGTAACAAAGAGTTGTGGCATTTATAAATGCACGCCGATACAGTTATGTCGATAGAACAAAATAAATGATAGAACGAAAGCAAGAGAACGGTTCTGAAGATTTTGGATCGTTTGTACCGTACAAAAGTTCCCTAAGAATATGAGTCGGAATGTAAATCGTTCACAGCGTGCATCGATCCGAGATTTAGGTATGAAACCGCAAAGCTTTATCGAGCGTTCCATGCGGTGAAAACTCGGTTTCGAGGAGTTGCCCTTGGTACCTTATAACTTTCGTAAACATCTGTAGAAAGTCTCGCTTTCTCTAAGATAAAGATGATCCTTGACGAATCAACGAGATTGCCTTGGTTAACCTTCGCCTCGACCAAGGATGCACAAATAGTAAAGCAATCGTTATAAAGCTGGTTGAAAGTAAACGAAGAAAACGAAATAAGAAAATCTTCTTATGCCGACCTTTAGAGGCAATTACTTGGTTTTTCAGAGTTCCTTGCAAAAACGAAGAAGCGATTCGTACTTCTAATCCACCTCTTTTCTAAATGACACATTTTATCTTAGCTAAATTACGATTTAATCCTGATACATTTCTTTTACCCATTTCTACATTTTTTTTTCTATTTCCTATTGAAAGTATAAAACTGCTTTACATTCTTATCGTTTGAGTATTTCAAAATTTACGTAAAATATTTAAACGTTAGTACTGTGACCACGTGTATATCTATTACTTCTATACTTTTAGTTATCAAAAATCAAAGTTATTGAATTTTCCTCTAAACGTACCCCAAACCATCATAGTCGCCATCATCGTATTACAACTTCAAACTGACTTATATACTTGTTGAATAAGGGTTGAATGCTTTATATGACGATCGAGCGGAATCGCAGAACAAACTGGAAGAACAATTTTAGAATTGATGACAGTCCTTGGTCAACAAAGAACAGCCACGGTATTGGGCTTGGATTACCCTAGCCCTGCTTATCGTCCCGATATCCTTGGCTCCGTTTTTAGCCTGAAATCGCGGGCATAGGTGCACTTTGGCCTCTGTTTTACACACACGTGCTCACATGTTAAAGCCAGTATATCAACCACTTGAGTAAACGAGCACGTAACTTCGTTGCTCTAACAATAACCGCAGTGGCGCGCACACGGAAATCGAACCTGCTTTGGTAGCTGGAATGGCACAACACGCTTCTTCGCCCACTCTACGCATCACGATCCTATTTTAAACAGCCCGAGAATGATGAATTTGCCATAAGCAAAATTACGTCAACAACACGTCGCATTATCTTCATTACATTTTTAATGGATATTCTTTGTAAATTATATTCCTTTAATTTTGATACTTTGACGAATTTCCTGTTTTCCTTTCCATAAAATCTTCGAGTATACCGAATGGTACGAGAAGTGGTCAGATTTCAAAGCAACGATCGAATTTCTTGGAATCACTCTTAATAATAGACATCTTGAATAGCCTTATATACTTTTGATGTATTTAGACCGAATGGCGACTGTTCATTCAGAATGCCGACTATTTCCGAGGCAGAAGCTTGTATATGTCCTGACACAACACGGACACGAAATTTGCTCGTGACGTGGTGGTAGTCACGGTTATTAATAACAACTAAATAACAGGTTGACCTTCGTCGATACGTCTCGATGTATTTTAACATCAGAACGGGAAACGCGTTCGTGAAACAGGCGCCATCGTGAACTCCAGGATTCGCGTACCATTGAACGTGGTCCAAAATCCTTCGTTACCAGCGAACGATCGCGTGTGTCTCATCAGTCACTTTGTCATTGTCATCGTTGCGAAGTGACGGCAGTAAAGCGATCGTACGACACAAGCCTGAGGCCATCGAGTATTTTACGAGGCATTGTTCGACAGAAAGATCGCGCCAGTCGTATAACAGTACACATTAGAGCTCCCAGACGGTTTAAGAGCACTTTAGGGCCATGGTTTTTATTCACAGGTAAATTCGAAGGCCTCCAATGCTTTTTACGACGATCCTGTGTCCGTAAATCTCGTATACGATTTCAAAGGGCAGAATAAAAGAATCGCCGTTCTGAAGGATGTTGGAGAATATATCTGAACTGATATTAGACTGTAGAAATGACGACGATATGATTTCAAAGAGATATAGGGCTATTTTTGTATTTGCTTGTATAGGTTCGAATGTTTTCAAAATGTCGTAATCTAAACTCTCCTGGATAATAGGATACACCAATTAATTATACAAGTTACAGATTGTAATTTGTCTCTTGTCAATCAATAATAAAATTGATGATTTTATTAACATTAGTTGTAGTAATACAACTAATATTACGTGCTGAGTGGTATCTCTGGTATCTGTTACGAGTGATATCGCTGATCACTAATATCACTAATAATACTAATAAATTAGTAACTAGTTAGAAGTTTATAATTATAGTACGAGTGGCTTGAAATCTGTAAAATTTACTTGTGCAACTTTATCACGTTGATCCTATCTTGTCAACAAAATCCATTAGTATCTATAACTTGTAATACTTCACTAAATACTAATTCGATTGTGTGCAAGAGCATCTGATCACCTTTTTTTTTAAATGATTTAGAGAGTCTAAGGAATGAATCGAACGATCCCGAAACTTTGTAATACATTCGATGTAACAAAGAGACGGTTCAAGGTTTCCCTTTGGCGTGTCTAAAGAAAAAATGTGTATTTTTGCGACGATGTGTTTCTTTGCGAAAACAGACGAAAAGAATACGGAGCAACAGAGGTCGCAAATCATGCCAACTTACTCTTCGACCCCTGAAAATCCATTACGATATTTCAGGGCCGAATATTTAAGAGTATTCAAAGCGTAAGGCGCAACGGTCCACAAGGAGCCGTAAATTTCGAACAGTCAAAAGAACAGGACGCGATGTTTCCCCAGTTTCAGGTGTAGTCGATTATGAGAGAAAAGTTGAGGTTGTAAATATTTGACAGAAGGTTCCCCGGTGCTTTACGATGTTTTGAAAAGCTGTATACTTCAACAAGGCGTTAATAACCAAACAATATTACAAATGATCTCCTAGTAATAGCCTGTTTAACGATCCTAACTAAATCGTAGTAGATTTTACAAACGTATCATGTTACTTAAATCTCAACGAAGTCACGTCTATTAAAGAGACGTAAGTACATAAGTTCAACGAAGACGCGGTCACCATATTATAATTACAAATGAAGAAACGAATTCTATTTTTATAAGACTTCAACTACTAATGTACTCCTCGACGATCTATTTTTTGTATTCTGTTTCGCAATTTGCCTCTTTATAGGCATCATGCGATGTATAAAGTGACAAAATTTTATAAGCGCCGGTTCTGTCGCGTGCTTCTCAATTTAAACAATCCTGAAAATCGATCGACAAGTAGTATCTAGGAAATTCAAAAACAAATGATTTCCTTGCCATCACGAGTTAATAATAATAAACGATATACAATGGTTCATGATCGTTTTTAGATACATATCATAGAAAATTTTAATGAACGTGTTATGTACGTTGCATGTAACTTTCTCATATTCAAACTACCTGATATATTCAGAAAACATTTCTATAGGTGTTCAAATACTTTAGTGACGCGCTGTATAGCTTCTCTACGTGTTGCCTGGTTGTCTGCTTTATCTTTTACCATGTAGGTAGTTCCCAACGAAGGTCGAGTGCCGTCCACCATTCAACAACCGATCTTTCCGTCTTCTTCTACTTTCCGGATTCCTTCTCTCTATCCTGTTTCTCCCTCCTCTCTATTTGCAGTTCGCGGAGCATGCTTGGAACAACAATCGAATGCGGAAAAATTCTTGACAAGGACGCGGATGTCAAGGACACTTAACACACACATCGCTGTATCACCTGACTTACACTTTACAATGGGCCATTACCGCAGGCTGATCATTAAAGATAGGCTTTTCAGTTGACGCCGGTCTACCTCTTACCAACGAGATCATTCTTAGTGTACAATTGAACTTTTCATATTCATACGATCGCCGTCTAAAACGGGTGACCGCTATTATTCGTTATCTTTCCTTTGTTATCCGACCACACAAGCTTGTACACTCAAAGTACATTTTATATTAATGTCGAAAACGGAATTTCCAGTAGTAATCAGAACAAAATCCACGAAAAGAGGAAAAACCAATGGGTTTAATGTGATCGCTGCGTTACTAGAATATTACTCCACTATCCTCGATACCCTGATTCGTTTTAATCACGCTGTTATTTAATGTTGAGATTCGTCAGATTCGTAATCGATACATTTATAATTGGTAATAACCATAAGCATGAAATCTGCAGTTGCGCAGTCCGTTTAAGAGGCAGACGTTAGTTTCTAAACGAGCCCAACGATTTATAAAATTAATTGTTCATATGATCTTTTGATTAATTCGTACATCGTAAAATACAATACATAATAAATATACACTCATACTACTACATAGTACGTACATTAATGAAATGTTAAGTCAAACACGAATGTTAATGATGATCGCGAAGAGCAATTATTATACTTACCTGAATTTTGCAGGAAGCTCCATTTTTTCCATCGTCGTGATCGTGATTTTCCGTCGTGAATCCTCGCGTCTACGGTTCTGGCCTTGACGTGTCTCGATACGACGTACATGAGCTTACACTGACGTACACTATGTGCACACAGCTGCATACAGGTCACGAGGACGTGACGTCTAGTTGGAGCACGTACGCGCGTCAACAAAAATTAATCATAACGCAATGTAGAAACTGCTCCAAATTTCGGCTACCTCGATGAATCACCTGTAATTAAACATAGTTAAATATATCAGAGAAAATCATACACTTTAGACATTTTATAACGAAAACACATAAATATTGATAAAAATATATAAATTAACGAGAAGCTGACGGCTAAAAGAAATATTTATCGTCATCTTATATTATCGTACATTAATAAATTTTAATTATTTGTTTAGGAACGATATATTAAAATCGAATACGTGATTCATATTCATAGATATCGTTGTTTGTACTAATAACGATAGTCTTGTTACGAGATTAGAAAAATCTTTATTATCTCGTATGTATCTTAGAAACAAAATAGTCTAGAGATAAAGAACTTTTCCAGAAGATTTTGCTGTAAATTTTGTTGAAAGATTATGCCATAATATGAATAAGTACATGTATGCAAGAAGAAGGTAATAAAGAGTGAAACTATAGCCGATGTAATTTGAGAGATTGTATCGCGGCGTTCAATCGTTCAGATTGCTCGAGAATTTTGTAGGCAAAGAAGGAAGTTTTAGCTTGCAATCTCGGAAATTACTTCAACTTTTGAAACATTGTTTTACCACTCTCCATTGATGCATATTCTCGAGGCCATTACTGATTCTTATTAGTATATTAGTATTACAACATATGTATTGATTGATATTATATCATTGTAATTGATGTATGTTATTGATAATGTAATAGGATTTAATCTCCTCTTTCTTGTAAAACAAAAGTGGAAAAACTTTTATTACAGAATTTAACTTCTTTGGATTTCTAAAATCTATGTTGATAGAAGTTATACTTCGTAACACAGAGAACCAAATTTTCTTATAGTATCTAATTTCGTAAGACTTTTGAAACAATGTCAAAGCGTAATTCTTCAGTATCATGACAATTACTATCAACGACATAGTCGTAAACAGCCATCATCCATCGTTCTACGTATTCCAATTGAGCGACAGAATAATTTATTCTTACGAAATGAAATTGTAGATTCCATGTGAACCCTGTTAATGACAAACCGGTTCGATATCGTGCCATGGCATCGCGAATGTACTCCCCAGCAACATAACGAAAATGTGCGTGTGATTCACGCGAATCATGAGTTCGTATGCGACGAGATGCATTAAATGGTAGAGCGTATCAAAAGAAACGTACACGTGCGAATAATCCACGTGTATGCAAGTATAAACACACAGACCCAGTCTTGGGATTTCGGGTCGATAGCCGTGACGTCAGTGAATCAAACGAAAGAGAGTAGGAGAGAGGAAAACGGCGCACGTTGATAGAGAGATAAGAGAGTGGAGAAAAATAGAAAAGTTGTTTATAGAAAACCAGAGAGAAGGAGAGAGAGAAAGAGAGATATAGCGAAAAAGAACAGGACAGGGTAGTTAAAGAGGAAAGAGAGGGAGAGAGAGAGAGAGAAACGAAGAGGCGAATGAAGTTCAAGGTTGACGCGCTTGAATGCACGTCCCACGCGGAAAATAGGAAAAGAGAGCGAATGTATTTTCCAACTCCGAGGAGAAACGTGAATCGGATGATAGACAAGCGGTACGATTGTCGGTAGGGAAATCTGCGAACAAACTTTGTCTCCTGTGAAACCAACCATGATTGATCAACCACTGTGGCTATTTTAATGGAAAGCCACTCGCGGAGCTTCCATTCACTTGTGGAATCGTAATCCGTTGAAAATGAAACATGTCGATTTTGTTAGATAGAAAACTCCTTGAAATCACTTTGATAAAAATCGAGAAAAAACGAGTCGATAGGCAAATTCATGAAAGAAATGAAATTTCATTGACTCCCATTAGCAATAAGGGAGCCATTATCAATGACATAAGATTGTATTATCATAATAGGACTACGAAGTTATGAATGTTACAACATTTCCTATGTAGCTACGGGAAATAACAAAAATTTTGTAATTGTAATTTTAATTCGACGTTCAGATGATTCCATAGAATCGTTAATTGTTATTACGTGTTAATGGTGACATCAGCAACAATGTCGCACTATATGAACATCTATAACGAAGCACGTGTTAGATGATAAAATTCGAGGAAGTTATAAACAAGAATATTTTCTCATTTGGTTCGCTTCTTTCCAGAAAATCGCGTGTTTGGTGGGTGTTTCATAATGAGACGTCCTAGTGACATTATTACGAGGCGATAATCCTCGTGACTAAGCGCAGTAACAACGTGGATAACTTGCGGCGCATTGCAATCCTTTTGTATACATCACAGATGGATAGGTGCAAAATATACAAATTTTATATTACGGCATATAGTCATAAAAAAGATAGAAATTGATAAAACGGTCCAAATACCAACTACAAAAATCAGAAGATCGAATGTCACAAGAAATTCGGATTTACACAATAAAAGATTCTATTTGTTTATAAGTAAAATTTAACTCGAATCTAAACAGCTAATGAATATACGTTCAATACTTCTCATCGATCGTGATGATTAATAATAACAACGTATCACAATAGATGATTTTATTAATTTATTAATTTATTAATTTAGCAAGCTAAAAGACTGAAATTGTATCCATAATATACAGGGACTCTATTTGTTCAAGGTAATCGACATGAAACAGTCTACAGCTATGATGCACAGGTATGATGCAACTGCATGAATCGTAATCAACCGCGAGAGCGCGTTTAAAAAGCGGTGCCAGAATTTTAATCGGCTCGTAATTTCGCTGTTAATTTCGTAATCGGGAAGATATCTGAAATGCGCGCGATAAATTGACACAGGCGTCCAAGAACATCGGATTACTTGTGAAAAACAACGTGAGCGAAAAACAAACAGGCCTTTAAAAAAAATGGACGAAATGAAGAAAAAAGAAGAGAGGAGCTATCTTTTAATAAGATATCTGAAAATAAAAAGAAGCAACGTCGAAGTTAAGAAGGTCGGGTCACAACGTACAAACGTTTCGTCGGATTACGAAAACAGTCCAGTTTTCCCCACGCGATTAAAGGTTTTCGCAGAACTAATAGCATCGACAGCGACACGATACACGATATCTTTCAAACATCCCGGAAGAACGAGGAAGCCGCAGACCCGCTCAGGAGTGTAATCCTGAAAGGGGAATTGGACTAGATCCTTGTTCCATTGGCCTAGCAAACTCCAACTGGATCTCGAGTTTGTTGTCTCGACTCTCCACTGTACTCAGACCGTAATCGTATTTGGGTTAGCATGCCCGGACGTGACCTGGACGTGGTAACCTTGAACTTGCCGCCCCCGGACGAGCCAACATCAACTCCCAAACCCTGTTCCATCACGAGAGAAGGATGGGTACCGGTAATACATTCCAAGAAGAGAAGAAAATAACCAGAAATCTAAGGACATGAAAGAGAATTTACTTTTAGTTCGCTCCACTAGGCCTTCTCTCGACTTGCTTCTTATAGCTCGTAAAACTGAATCTTCAAAAGAGAACTTCCTGGTACGACTAGATATTCGTTTGCTTTAATATTTTGTATCCTGCAATATATATATATGAATTTCATCTTTAACTCTAAACACAAAGAAAATATTGATAGATTTCTGATTTTACTAACATATGTGGAAGAATATTTATCATTTAATAAGAACACGTTTGAAGTTACTCAAAGTTAAATTAAAAATTGATCATGATCTAATTGGCTGGTAATAGAGTAGAAATATCACTGAAATTGTGTCAAGAATGTAAACTTCTTTTAGTACTGAAGAAGTTTATGTAGCATTTCTTGTTCTGAAGTTAGATGCAGAATTTATTTCACTAATTAGAGTTGTTCATACGCAACTTGTACTCTTGAACATAAAAATTCGCTTATTCTTGTTAATGTATAAGACAAATTAATTGTCTATTGAAGATAATGGGTCAAATAAAGCCACATTTTATTAGGGAATCTTTCATCCTTAAACAATAATCCGTCCTCGACTCAACTTTCAACGAGCACAACGTGTAAGATCCCATTAATAACGCTAATCAACACTAATCGAGTTGGAACCTAGTGATTCGGTACAAAGAACTACTTAAGCGGCTAAAATGATTCGATATAAGAGCGCTACATTCTAAATTATTCGTTCTGGCTAAACATTTACAAAACTATTTTTCATATTCAACCAAATTTAGATGATTTACATAACCTATAAGCAAATTAAATATTATATTCGTTCAATCATAATTGAACTCTTGTTTACCTTTAACGTACAAAGTTCTTCTTTTGAATGTTTTAATTCAAGGTAAGATCATTTGTATGCATGAAAATAACGTTCATCTCTACGTTGTATATTTTCATAGCGTATTAGGTGGATCTTCTTGAGATCAACTTTTCCCAAGCCTTGGGGCGAATAAGACAGTCATGGACGACCTCGGGCAAGTGTTGGCTCCCAGCTACGTATAACGGGTTGCCCGTGACCGGGGAGAACCTTGGCCATGGATGTACGCCGGGTGTAGTGACGCAGGCGTCGCGACGCGCGCGTTTATTTCTTTCATGATTGCTTTTTCCTACAATTTAAAAAAAATAGGCAATTCAAACTACTAAATTTTGCAAAGCAACGCATTTCCTTATAAATTTTTTGATCTCCTGATTTTTATAATTTCAATTTGGGAATTTTATTCTACTGAAATATCCTGCAAATAATGCATTTAGAAAATATATATTAAATATGCTTCTTTCGAAAAATATATTCCAATATATTTTCTATAAGATAAAAGAACTAGAGCAATACTCTGTTTCTTATCCATAAGAGATTTACGCAAGTTCACATTCGAGCACCATATACATTGCAGAATGTATTCTATAACGTAGATATAAGTAGGTTACATCAGAAAACAGATGGTAGCATGCTCAAGACTAATATTACCCAGAGGTGGAAGTAGTTCCCACTTCACGAGAAAACTCGTAAAAGCTTGATATGTACTTTGTCACCCTACATTATAGGTAGAAACCTACCACAAACATTTAGATCCTTTTCCTTATGTTCCTTTCTATGACAAAAAGTTGATACAATATTTAGCTTTTCATATTCTGGGATCGCCACAAAGAGTACTATTTAATTAAATATAAAAAAAGATGAATACAATAAAACATTAATTTATTCATTATTCATTTATGTCTGTGTCCTAATGAGCTGCTACATTTTTTGCGTTAATCAGTAATCAATAACTCTTAGCCATTCTAATTAGAACTTTCATCTCATGTCACAATGTAAAAAATATTCTAGGCGTAATAGGCGTTAATAGTACAGCTTACCCTAGAAAAATCATCGGCGGCTTTGCATCAGTCTCAACCGGCTACATACAACTAGCGATGGGATCGAAATCCTCGTGATCTTGTACCAAATTCAAGTTCTGTAAAGTTAATTAAAGCAAATACAATACAAATTTTAAAATAACTTTACTCAGCGTGCGCAAACTTAATATTAATTTTTTATATATTTGTTTTATTACGAATTCGATTTGTCGTTAGAAATATATATATCTTATTACGCTATCATACTATATGTAAATGCATTAGTAATAATCAATCGATATCCGAATATTTTAATTAACAAATTCATTCATAACCTATATAACAACTTAATAGCGTCATTCGTAAAAAATCCCAAAATCATACAATATACATACATGTACAATACAGATTCATAATTTGTCCAATCATCGAATTCAAACGAATATTCTAAAAGTATTTAATAATATATATATTAATTATATAGTCTAAAAATTGTATTTCGGTTCGTGTCCATCGCTACTTATAACGGTTTGCCCGTGACCAGCAAAGACCTTGGCAATGACTTGCGCGACACGCTGCGACGCACGACAAGCCGGCTGGCAGCGCGCATGCGCTGATTGCGCGCGCATCTCGCTCGATGCATATCCCGGAGGTCGCATATCCCGTGCACACCGACGACAGTAACCTTGACCTTATACCTCGGCCCGCTGGCCAACGAGGTCCATCCACTCTTGATCGGTTGAAGGTCACCAACACCGTGGCTAGGAAGTCGGGACGAGAAGAGGCAGGCAAGCTGATGGTAACGGCGGCGGAGAGTAAGAGAGGACCTAGCAAAATCCAGCCGCTCGATCTCCCTCGAGGACGCGTTAACGATTCTCAATTATGTACCACGCGTCAGCTCTTGTCTCACTGCATCTACCCTTACCATCGTAACTTTTCTTTTTTTTCCCCTATATCTCAGTCTCACTATGCATGTCTGCCCAATTCGTTCCGGTTCATGTACATATGCTCGCAATTTTTACTTTTACTATCAATCACCCCATTTTCATTTTCGTTCAGCGTTTTACCCATTCGATTTTTGGTTTTATGGTCCAAAGTTACATGTGGAAATAACAAGAAAAGTTGCAACAGGAATTCCAATATATCATTTACCTTTCCAAAAGGACGAATATGTGGACGATATTACTGCAATATAGGAAGTTTTAAATTCCTGCCACTTGAAACCACAATCAAGTGATCTGATTGTATTTTATAGTAACAGATTTATACTATAAATAGCTAAGGCAGCAACAGCGTAGGTTGATTTTTAATATTTCTTTATACTTAGCTAGATAATCTTTGCATTGAAATATTAGGCAATTTTAGGTTTTAAGACTTGAGACGATGGTAGTAAAAAGTAAAAACTTTTATATTAACCAAAATAATCATAACGATCTATCAGCTTTAATGTGGGCATAATCTGCAGAATATTTACTTTATTTTCAAAATTAGAATAGGTAAACAAATAAAACTTAATCATTAATCAAGCTTCTCTAATTAAATGCCAAAATAAATAAGAACAGAGCAATAAACTGAACGAGATTCTTATCTGATGCATTTAGTAAATTCACTTCTTGTGTGAATTGACAATATAGTCGATGAAAGAGAAAATGAAGTGTTCGATGTGTTCATAAAGAGATTACAAAGTCTTAAGGCTTATATCTAATGTTACACACAGTGAAAATGAAATGCTTGTCTCGCAAACGATCCTCATACAGATTAGAGACGGTGGAAAGTCGAGGTCGCCCTTGACGTAAGCGCCAACCGCGTAAAGATACACATACACACCGACAATCTTTCATAAAAGAGCCTAAGCCAGGAAACTTGACCTGATCGAGTAACATACGTCAATTGGTCATTGTTTATACTACTAAAAAAAGAATAAATACCAGTACCAAAAACAATATCTTATCAACACTTGATATTTCTAAAAATCGAACACGTTCCTTGTCATAATTATCATGATACATTATTCGCCGATAGTGTTGTTGAAAAACACGTTTCACCAAATGTTTCTCATTCGTTACACTATAGCCTATTTTTCAATTGTAGGTATTTCTGGTACAATTTCTAGTCATAATTTTAACTCGAATTGAAAGCCATCGGTTTAGTTCAAGGTTTCGAAATTTACTAAGTTCAACTTATACATTCAATGTTATCAGATGATTCAATTAAAAAAGTCGATAACCTAACCGTAATTAGAATATTGTTTCATAATATATGTACGTGAACAATTCTTCTTATACATAAATGAATTTTTACTTAACCTCTATTAACATGGAGATGCAACGAAGAGTTACAACAATTTAGCAATTGGAATAAGACTTTTGATAATATACATTTGATAATATACGAAGTAAAACGTATATATATATTCCACGATAAAGACATACTTACTGATAACTTAAAAATCGAAAGTTAGAAACAGCTCTTCTTCTAAAAGTCATCAACGTTGGCGCCAGTACATCTTTAAGACTTACGAACATCGTTACAGTGCCTACAAGTGTTTGGCGCCGAATGCAAACTTGGCTCGCGCAAGGCAAATTAGAACAAGTGGATATTACCACGCCCGAGATATATCGGTGCGTCCTTTAAAATTAAATTGATTACGATTTTCTAAAATTGTCTTCGAGGAAGTAACGAATATAAGCTATCACAATTGCAATTCATATTAAACGTACCTCTGCTCTAATATCGTAGATCATAAACGTGTTTTAATAAAAACCCCATATCACAATTTCTTCGAAAAAGAAAATACATTCCCATGATAAACGTTTTAATATAAACGATTAACCTTTATAAGTACATAATATTTAATGGTTTTTCTATCTCTTAAAATATTCGTAGAAATGAAAATCGGATTTTGTTACCAATAATATTTTGAAATACTTTAAAGATTATATCTTTCAACAGGTGTAATAAGATCATATATGGAAAACCTTTTACAGAAACCTAGAAACATGTAATTACAATCTATTTACTTCCAATGTATTCGCTATGTACCAAAGATACTGCATTTCATCGTATTATGAAATTTATGTGTTACTAAGCTCGGCCTTGACATCGACCGTTGCAACGGGTCGCCTCTGCGTAGTTACATCATCGTTAATATTTCCTCAATTTTCTGGCAATTAACACAAATTCTTAAATAATAAAAACACTTTCTAACAATATCAACAACATAGAAAATAGAGAAAAAATAGAGAACAATCGTAGTAGTAAATCATACTGCATGTGTACATGTATGTATATTTCTAGAAACTAACACCAATGATGAAGCCGGAAGGCGATGATGCGATTTTTGGCAGCGAGCCAAAAAAAGTCTCATCGACGCCACTTTCATTGCAACAACGTCAACGTAAAACGATCTTTCTAAATGCCATCGGCCTTGTCCTTGACATCGACCGCAGCGTCCCGACGCTACGCAGCCACGATTGCATCAGAATGTTCGATGCACGGAATACACCCAGGAAGGGTGCCGTTAGCAGTGGAAGTATAGAGAAGGGGAAATGTAATACCATGTTGATCATAGTGGGAGGCTTTACGCAGCTGGACAGGTGAGTAGTGAAATTTATCTATATCATTTAGCCTCGCGCTGCAACACTTTATGAATCATATCAAGCATCATTTTACCTTCATCTCAGAAAAAACGTCTGCATTTATATTATCTTCTTTTTCTTTTATTCTTTTGGAAAGAATTCTTAATGTATTTCCTAAATATCGATAAATTTATTTATAAAATTTTTTCGCAATTTACGAACCTTAATTATTTACTTAACTTTGCAGATGTGTCAATAAATATAAATATACAATATATGTACAAAAATGGTTGTGTAAACTATATACACAATATGTATTTATGTACAAAATGCATTATTTACACTGTTACAAAAATATTGCAAAGTAATATCTGTTTTTCGGTGTTTTGTCATACTGTTGTTAAAAGTTTAGGATTATAAAGAAGTAGAGATTACAAATTTATACAATCATTTTGTATTCTACATAAAATAAATTATTTTGTCTTTTTTCTCTTCTGAGCTTTAAACTTCCCTCGAAGTGGTTTACCACCACTATTCTTCTTTCCGCGTCCCTTAGTTTTTTCTTTTGCTTTCGCCGCACGTAAATCTTTCTTCATTCTCGGATCAACTAATTTATAACGTCCTTTAACACCTGGTGGTCTTGCCGCTTTCTTCTGTGCCATATGTTTTTTCATCACTACGTAAGTAACATTCTTCTTCGGCTCTTTATGGGCTTTCTTATATAATCTACAAAAAGAATCATAACCATATATAATACAGAAATACAAACTGAATTAGTATTATCATCAAAAACTTGCACTTACGCTTGAACTTGTTTCGCTTTCTCTCTATCGCTAATGTCAGTGTTATCCATTATTGTTTCCACTTTTTTCTTTGCTTTTTCTAATTTACGTAACGCTCTTCGCTTCTTTCTTGACTTTGCTTCTATTACTTTTTTGATTGGTCTAACATTTAAGTCCTCAACACGTTTTTTATATTCATCAACAAGTTCCTTAGGTACCGGCATCACATTCTTCATGTGTTTTTCTTCATCTTGTACAAACCAATCTGGTAATTTTTCATCGTTAAATGCATATCTATTCCAGGCTGAATCTACTAAATCCCTTCGAGTTTTTTTACTTTGAATTAATAGTGATCCTAATGCTAAATCTTCTTCTGATAAACGTTTCCTTTTCTTTGATTTTGCATCTATATATTATACATATAATTACATTATGTTCTATATTTACTACATAAAGCTATTCTTCTATATTCATGTAATATACTTACTAGTCGCCTGAGGATTATCTTTGCCGCTAATTTTATCTTTTTTAGATTTTGTAGTTGAAACCATTTTGTCAACATCATAATCAGAGTCTGTATCATCACTATTATAGTCGTTATTGTTCTCGCCATCTCCTTGTTTCTTTTTTTGTATATTCTTAGATTTTTTTACTTTACTTTCTTTATCACTATCTATGGAACTGTCTTGTCCTATTATACGACCCCCTTTCTTTTTATATTCCTCGACCATTTTATCCAATTCAAAATCTTCATCCTTTTCAACTTCTAAGTTTTTAAATATATCCTTCTCAAACCATAATTCTGCTTTGTGAATTCTTTTAGTTTTCTTGTCTCTATGATCTAAATCAGTTAATAAAGGATTCTCTGGATCTTCATCAATATTTTTTCTCTTTTTAGAAACTTTCTTTGTATCGTCGTCGTCAGATTCATTTAAACCTAAAATTCATTTGTGTAAAAATATTACAAGCTTTTATAAATATAAAAAGAAATTATAACAATAAATACAACAATAAATACCTAAGCCTGACTTATTGCTGTCTGAATCATCATCTGAAGCATCGCTTGAATCCTCTGGTTCACTATCTTCTGTTTTATAGTATAAATTTGAGCTATCTAAATGTCCTTCATCCTTATTATATCTAACCTTTTTTGGTTTTCTTTGTTCTGCATCTGAATCTACATCACTTTGTGCTACTAGATCAGGATCTTGATCCATTATATTTGCTAACTGTTGATGTGTTTTAATGTCTTTTAAACTAAACATATCATCTCCTTCTAATACAGGACCTTCATTTCCTTTATGAATCATTTTTAGTTTCAATCGTTCATTTAATTTTTGCCTTTCTTTGTTAGCTTTCTTCTTTTTCCGTTTAAGCTCTCTAGCTTCTTCTTCTCTAAGTTCTTCTATTTGTTTTCTAATTTGTTCATCTTCCAAATCTTCCAGTTCTTCTTGACTCATAGGTGGTGCTTTTGTTGCCTCATCAGGCAAATTTTGTACATTTTCATCTGGTTCTTTTTCTTTTAAAGATTCCTTTACTGCCTTCCACCAATTAATTAAACTTCGTAAATCCTTTTTTCCTAATACTTTAATATCCTTACAACATTCCTTAATTTCTTTGGTGGTCTTCTCATGATTTGCTATTGTTTCATCATCAAAAACAATTTCAGAAGCATTCTGCAATGCTTCCACAGCATTTTCATGTGCTATAAAATCTTTAACAGATAGCTTATGATATAAAGTATAATCATTTTCTGGGTAACCCTCCACTTTATCTTTCTTTTTCGCAGGATTATATACATTTAATTTATTTGTGGGCTCAATTTCTAATTCTGAGAAAACATATTTTGGATCTAAAAATTTAGGATCTAATTTATCTGGCGCAATATAATACTGACAAACAACAAAAATTTCAGCAGATTCTGCACGTGATGCTTGTGGTTTAGTTGCATGTACCTTAATTAAAACACAGAAATTCAATATTAATATATTGAAAATTATATTTCTATGATAAAAATGTTATATATACCTTCCTGAATAATTGCTTTAACACCCAAACTAGTGCATTATAATCTTTTGAACGAAAAACTTTAGTTATAAACCAACCACCAGGTCGTAAGAAATATGTTGCCATTTTAAGAGCAGCTAGAGTTAAGACAATTTGTTGATATGCATCATGGAGCCAGTTTTTACCAACATTTGGTGCTCCATCATGAAGTACAACGTCAGCTTTCCAAGTTTTCAATTCACGTGATATTGATACACGGCATTTGTCTGTTGTTATATCTTCAACTAAACTAATACATCCTGGAATGGGCTTTATGGGAAACAAGTCTACACCTATTATTACAGAAGATACTGGCATATTTTGTCGAGCGATTTGCATCCACCCTCCAGGAGCTGCACACAAATCTATGCATACTCGGGATTTTTGCAAAAACTCAAATTTTCGATTCATCTGAATTAATTTAAAAGCAGCACGTGACCTATAACCTATAAAACATAACCTATTAAAAGAGCTACTTGTAAATAATATATAATGAAATAAAACTTTAAAAGTAAATCACATGCAACATTAAATATTTCACATTAAATCATTTATTGGATAAGGAAACAGTTTAATTTTTTAAACCTTTATTTCATTTATAAAAGAATATTTTTAAATTCTTACCAGTTTCTTTTGCTAATTGGTAAAATTTATCCTTCCTCTGCTTTCCAATTTTTCTTCTTTTACCACCCATTTTGAATTGCAATAAACTGTACTTTTTATAGGAAAATTATTTTAATTGAAAGCTCGTAACTTATTTACGTACAAACGGATTGAAATGGACATGTAATGCAACACGTCGTTCTACAGCGCTACATGCCACCACAAACGAAAAATTTAGGAGTAGGGATACACAAAAAGAAATAAATCTCTATAGTCTGTTCAACAAGATGAGAACGGAAATGACGCGATTTAGGTATAGTCGTTGTCACACAATAAACGTAAACGAAGATTGTAATACGTTTGTTTATTGCCCACCTCGTTAGATAGACTATAGAAAATAGTATATTTTCAAGAAAAACACCAAGTTGTTTAAAATTGAGAAAGGGAATCACCTGTATATTAGTATAAACACCACTAATCTATATAATAATGAATTTAATGAATTTTTTCTTACAACTATAATCTTTGTTTTGTATACATTTTAATCAAAGTTATATAGAATTTACAGATGGTTTTACAAAAAGTGCGAAATGGTATAGAAAGAAAGAATTGCAGAATAAAACTAATTACTTCCATAATTTCTTGATGGACATATTTTTTTCTGAATCTTTCTGCATAACTTTTGCTACAGCCATTTCAAAATCTTCTTGAGTAACATGAACACGACGTTCTCTGAGAGCATACATACCAGCTTCTGTGCATACACCCTGAAAACAAATAAATAAATAGATAATTTTAACAATAAAAATATATCTTAGCATACTGCAAAACGTTATATTAATTACCTTCACTTCTGCACCTGACGCACCAGGCATGAGTTCGGCAATTTTCCTTAAATTTATACCACGTGTTAAATTCATTTTTCTCGAATGAATTTTTAAAATATCAAGTCGCGCTTCTTCATTTGGAGGTGGAAATTCAATTTTACGATCTATACGTCCCGGTCTTAATAACGCTGGATCCAATATATCAATTCTATTTGTAGCCATAATGACTTTTATATTTTTTGTTGCTTCAAAACCATCTAATTGATTGAGCAATTCAAGCATGGTTCGTTGAACCTAAGTATCAGAAGTTGATAAAAAACATTCATTATTAAGCTAAAATTTTCAGATCTAATGCTATTACGTTGCGTGAGATAATCTGTACGCCATCCCTCGTTGTCTGGCCGTCAAAGGCCCACGTACCGTTATTCAGATCCTCAATAAATCTAAGGACCCACCAACTTAAGCTTTTTAACTTATTCGTTTCAATCGTAATCTTATTAACTTGAAGGAATTTCTAATCTTGTAAGTGTTTTTGGTTTATGGATGGTCCTTAGAACAATCCTTAGATTTTTTGTGCGCTCTTACAAATTACGGAGAAAGCGGCTATTTACCTAACAGTAAAAGCGGGCTTTTGCCATGTACAATGTCAACTACGAGCCACGTTAGTAGGAGGCTTCCTCCATCTATTCTCATTCATTAACATTGGTTATACCCAATGGGCATCATGAATCCGCTTTCTTCGTACAAAAAACACACCAACACCGAGTTTTCCTTAGTGACAACATCGACACCACGACTGGTCGATAAAACAAATGTGTAAAACTTACTTCACTATCTCCTCCAGAACCAGATTCAATACGAGAACTTCCAATTGAATCTATTTCATCCATGAATATTATAGATGGTGCATGTTCTCTTGCCATTACAAACAATTCACGAACCATTCGTGAACCTTCACCAATAAACTTTTGTACCAATTCAGAACCAGATACACGAATAAAAGTACATTCAGTATGATGAGCAACTGCTCTTGCTAATAATGTTTTGCCTGTACCTAAAAGTAAATTGCAAATTTATCAACAATATAATTAAGTTTAATTAAAAGGAAGAAGATAGATTTTAAAAATTAGCTTCTTTATTATTTACCTGGTGGTCCATACAAGAGTACACCTTTAGGTTGAGCAATCCCAAGAGCATCAAATAATTCAGGATGTTTAACAGGCAATTCAATAACTTCTTTGATTTCTTTAATTTGTTTATCTAAACCTCCTACCATCTCATATGTAGAGTCTGGTACTTTTTCCACCATCATAAGAGAAACAAGTGGGTCAACTTTGTTTGGTAAAATTTTATGCAATGTATAACTTTCATTGCGTAACGCAACTCTTGAATTTGGAGTTACATCATTAATATCAATATTTTTATCTATATCTACTACAAACTTCCCTTCAGGATGTACTTTAACCAAAACTTTCTTCTTGTCCATTGGTTTAACAACTTCTCCAACATATGATCCTTGTTCTTGGAGAAGCTGCAATTCTTCACGTAACATACGTACTACAAAAAAACACCAATTTTTATCGCAAAATGCATCAAACACAAATAAAAGTTAGTTAAAAAGATGAAAACATAATTGATATACCTTTGGCATTGAGCTCGTTACGTTGTGCTTGTAACCTCCTTAAATTTTGACTTTTTTCAGCTACGATTAATTGAAGTTCTTCAATTTTAGTAATGTAATACGGTTTAAAACCTTCTCCCTTAATAAGTTTCTCATCTATTTCCATCTAAAATATAAGGATAAAAACTAGCTATAATAATTGTAAAATTATGCATGTTGCTTAGATTCGATCAATTACCTTATTTGTGAGCGTCATTGTTGCACTCACTATTTATAATCAATTACTAATTATAATTGTTCTTATATGGCCATTTACTTATAAAAATAAGCAAGAAAGAAAGTTTAGAACTTGACACTTCTTTGTAATATTACAAGAATTGCTTGTCATCGATACCCACTGTACGGATCACGTAGTACCACGTACGGATACTCAATATCAACTTACGAATCGATTACTTGCTGTAGCTGTAAGATTATCGAGAATCAGTTTCATATCGATTGATACTTTTCCTGTACATTGTTTATAAACCATCTTTAGTAAAAAAAATTAGATTGTTTAAACAGATTTTTAAATTAAATTAATAAATTAAATTCCTTATATATCATTTATTAAAACAAATTCTTAAACATTTAATAAAATAAATCGATTACATTCGCTCATTGTAAATTATCCTTTACGACTATGATTTCATAAAATTATAATTATTTTAATTTTCATATATACATTTTCCTTCTTTTTAGTTTTAGCTAATGTAAAATAATTATTTTTTATATTTTATTGTAGTGTCAATTTAGTTTCTTATTTATTTATCAAACTTACAAATAATTTTCTAGAGTAATATTACTGAAGTAATCGAGAAATAATTGGATATTGCTTTAAATTTATTATTTAATGCCTTGTATTTTACTTCTTCAAAATTATACTTATTTTATGTTTCTCCACATAAGGTTGGTAGGATTGAATGGTAATGGTGTATAGTTGATACTTTGATACACGCTTAAAAATTTATGGAGTAAAATAGGCGGCGACGCGGAAAATGTATATACTACTATGCTACAATTTACTTAATTTATAATTTTATAAAAAATTTAGCGCGCATGACGGAAAGTGTTTTTTATGACAAGGACAAAATATACAACGTATAAGGTAGAACGTGAAAATTTAGTACGCCACGTGACTGCATAGGTTAAGGTGAAGATACTCTAACCGGTCGGCGGGAGATGAACTTTGCTCTCAGTTTTTATATGTTCTTCACATAAAACATGGAATTTGACTTATTATTCAATTTTATGTCAATATTTATCATCACTTTATTAATAGTTGTCACAGTCATCACCGTCTTCCAAAAACTTAAGTAAGTATTTATTCTGTTTCCCTCTAATTACAGTCATGGTTATATCATATTTTTTTATATGTTAGATTAAGATGGCCCATAAAAGTAAACTGCTGGTTTTGCAACAAAGATATAAAGATTTGGCGGCAACAACTAGATTGGTGGATGTGTCCATATTGTGAACAATATAATGGCTTTTCTAAGGTAAGTCAATTTATTCAACTAATATTCAGTGAACCATATTATTCAAAATATATAAATTTATGGTGTTGAAGATCATACATATGATCATACATATCTACAAATTTTAAATCAATGAAATTTTATATATAATGTATTTTGATTATTTCGCCAGGTTGAATTAATTGATTTATTAAATATTTTTAAAGCTATTGGAATATCTTAACATAAGAAACAGGCTATCTATGTGATATCTTTTACAATTCCATATATGTTTTGGAATATTATTCCTATATTTTCTTCCATGTCAAATTCTAGAATGGTGATTATGCATATACTATACCAGAACAATACAAGACATCTTCACATGAAATGAAAAGATACTGTACAATCAACCAGGGTACAACAACCAATCAAGGTGCAAATAATGGTCTCTGCAAACAATGTAACATGAATGAAAGTTTAAAAATATCAAAATTATCTGATTATGTACCAAAAAATGAAAGAAATTACGAATATGAAATGAAAAAGTTTAAAGATAGCTTAGAACAACAATATCCATTGTGTGCAAAATGTAAAAGTACAGTAAATAATGTATTATATAAGCAAGCATTATGGCTTGCACAATATAAAATGTTGTTATTTAAACAAAAACCATTTTGTATAATTGCTAATGTAAGTATTGTAATAAAGTATATTACAACAAATAATAAGGTTTGCATGGCATTTCTCACTGTAATTGTTTCATTCTTTGCAGAATTCAAAATATTTCGAACTAATATGCAGAATAATTTCAACTATATTAGGATCTATGGTAGTGTATAACATGGAATTCATATTCTTCCCAATTGGAGGATTATTTTTTCAATTTTGTGCCTGTTGGATACCTTCTACAAAAAAACAAAGTTCTGATATATTACTTATGTTTTTATGGATTTGTATGATTATACTCTTACCCTTTAAAGACATTAAATTAATTACAACAGATTTTCAGAATTCGTGGTTTGTTCTGGAATATATAACTCAGTATCATATGGTAAGCTAATAAATTAAAATAAAATATACTGCATTAATAATTAAATTTTAGTACATTAAATTAATCAACATTAATTATTTTTGTTTTAGATGATATTATTTATTTCAATCATAGGCTTTATAAATGTCATGCCTAAGTCATATAAAAGTACAGTAAATAAAAATATGTCATTTAAAAAAATTGAATCTTCTCCAAAAAATACAGTATTATTTGATTCATGTACAGCAACTTCAAATAATAAGCACAATCTTGATGTCAATGTTAAAACTGCTAATAATATAAACAAAACTGCCAGCAATTGCTTAACACCAAATACAATGAAAGATTATATGTCTCCTTATGCGGAAAATTCAATAAATTATAAATCTACAATTTCCCAAAGTTTATTGTAAGCAATTTTAATGTTTTAATTTTTTACTAATTTTATATATAACAAAAAATAAAATAATTTTTTATGTTATAGCACAAATGCGGCATCACCAATGTCTATTAACAATAATAATGCAGTATTCAATTCTCCACCTGTATATAAAAAGAGTATGATAGAGAGCAATTACTCATTGAATGACAGTTTGAGGACATTAAGCATATTATCACTGGGCGAAGATAAACCAAAATATTCAACTAAAATGCCTAAGATTTTTGAAACGAAGGTGTATAGCACAAAAAGTTCCGAGCTTTTTAAGAAGGCTGGTAAAAAAAATATTTTATCACCACCAAAACTAAAATCAGTTATGCAAACATCCTGGATAGCTGGTGGTTATTGGCAGGAAAGTATAGATACACCATCATTGTCCAGATCATCCAGTCAAAGTTCTGGTTTTTGTTCTGTGGGTTCTAATTTTGGTCCATCTAGAGAACCATCCATACATGAGTTTGATCAATGTTCAGTTATGTCAGATGCGACACAATCTTGTCATACACTAAGGCAAACTAATAGTCCTGTTGGGTCTTTTTCTCAATATAGTCCTCAATTTCCATTGTCGGAATCAAGAAATCAATCAATTAATAACCAAACAATGAAACTTGCATCAACCAATCTTTGTACACCACAAACATCATTATCTCAAAGTAACAAAAGAAATAATTCAACTTTTATAGATCAATGTTCACAAAGACAAAACATGGATATGAATGATATTAAAAGTCCCTCTGAAATGCAGCCGTTTCCTAGTCACGCCACTATTGTAACAAATCCCGTTTGGTTACCAGTTCTTTTATGTGGTTCACTTGTATTAAACATAATAGTATTATGTACTACTTTGTTACGTTAGATAGGGTATATCATACATTTTTTACGATCTTCCTAAATTTATATTTGCCACATACATTTATATGTATTTTAGTTATTAGTTACAAAATAAGTTAATCACTATTTTTCAAGCAATTGATTACTATTTTAAAAAATAGTATTTTTTAAAATTTCTATTTTAATGGATAGTAATCAATAATATTTCAACCTATTTATAAATAAGCGATGTACTGCCAGTATAAAGTTTTCTATTGTTATCACTCACTTTTTTATTTCACATAAATAATTGTAAATAAATATTATTTTTTTTATACGCAGTTTATAAAGTATCAAATTTGAACAATAATGTTAAGTTGAACGCATAATAGTGGAAAATAGAATACTGGTTTGACGGAAAATTAATTATTACCGTTCTAAACTGTCAATCTTGTGATAAAAAAATGTTCTCCGTGTGTGTTCACTAGTAAGATATATATGTAACTCAACAAATTTAAGAATTAATGAAATAATGTGAAATTGCGTTCACTTTGTATCGATAATATTTGATTTTTTTTTAACTTTACTATTATATTTGTGAATACGAAAAAAAGCTGTTTTGAACACACAAAAAGTTATGTATATATATATAAGTAATGAAATTTAAAGTGTTCTGTGTATTTGTAAGAATATATATGATGTTTATTGTGTTAAGATGTGATGTTAAAGTAACTTAATAAAATAAATATTGTAATATCTTCAACCGAGATATTACATTTTTGTTAAAATTTGTAACAAATTAATTAATGGACAAATATATTTTATATTATCATATTCTCAATTTGCATGTGACACTGAATTTTTAACTTTCAATGGGTGTAAACACTGTTCAGAACCTGATAATTTACGCTCGAAATGTCTAAGATCTGGCACATTAAAATTCACTTTTCGTCTGTGAAATCTTCAATGAAAATAAATATAAATCAAGATATATCTTTGATAGGTTTAATATAAATTAAATAATAACTTACTGAGTATCTTGTTCAATATTTAATAGCTTTAACTCCCCAATTTCTTCCCTATAAGTAGACCACCATTGACATTTGGCTATTCCTTCTTGTGAATTCTTGTACAATTCGTCTTTTAATGCTTCTCTTAAGCCAAATTGAGTTAATGTACCAAAACTTTTCATCAGATCCTGTTCAGGGACCCATTTCCTCTGTCTCCAAGTACAAAATATAAATTTTATAGAACATGAATATAACATTAAAGCACTGAGATAATTATAATTAACTGAGATACTTATAACTAACACAAAATGATATATACCTTGCATTGTAAGATCTAATTTTTGGTCCTTTAAAACTTTTTGGTAAAATATTATAACACAAATCATAAGTTGTTGTCATATTACTACAATATTCCTTTTTATGATCAAAAAATTGTTCTTGAGGTAAACCCTTACAATGAAATTGTATTTCAAAATATTATTGTAAAAATTAAGTCACTTAAAAATTACATCATGTATCATTTGTTTTTTATAATTTACTTTAGATTATATTTTATATATATATATATATATATATATATATATATATATATTCATATACCTCCTGAATAAGCTTATTTTCCCACTTTGCAATTTGGTTTATTTCCCAAGTTTTATTAACATGAGGCTTATAATCTATCTCATATAATGTTCTCCAATCATCAGGTTGGCTTATGTCACTGGCTCTGCGCTCAAACCAATTACCTACCAATGTTTTTGGTGTATATTTATTTTCACTTAATACTGGTGCACGATCAAGTTTACTCTTTGTAGGAAATAATTTTTTTCGTACATCTGTCAATGACAATGTGTTGTCTAAACATTGTTGTTCCACATTCCAGTCCATAATATTCAGACCATTCATGATATTTATCTTTGAAGAAATACCATAAGAAAATAAATAAAATAATGAAGTCTAGTTGAATGAAGCAGTTCATTATCGTTTGGACTAAAGAGTAAATTAATATATATTCATATGAGTTTTATAAAATCAATAAGGAAATTTGGATATTCATAATTTTGATATTGAATAAATGCAAATATACATGTAATATAAATTATTTTATTAAATAACTATGTTATTCAAGAATCAATATTTAAGTAGTATTTTATTAAAAAGTTAATGCAGCTATCATCAATTATTAATCAAGTAATAATAATAAACTTCTTATTAATTTTAATTAAATATGGGTGTAAGTTAAATGTAATATAATTTATGGTACCTTGAAGCTATGGCCTTCCTCTAACTCTGCATACAAATCTATCATCTAATTCTAGAAGGATTTTTCAAATTTCTATTTCATTTTATTTTCAGCTTCGAATGAGGTAGACCTGAATTTGATTGAGGGCTTCTGAAGAATGTTTATAACATGTACACAAGACATGCAATGAAAAAAGAATTTATTATTCTTTTTTATTATTCTATTTTATATAGTAAACCTACTTCGATACTTATAGGTTTCGCTATGCACCATCGAGTATCAATTATAGATCTTTTTTGTATTTTAAAACGCCGGTAATTTTGTTATGATGTAGAGCTTAATTAAATAAGCGCACGTATGGAACATATAATAATTTTTCGAGTAAAGCATAGTGTAGCAAAGCAGGTGATACAACTACATGAGTTTGTCGCACTTTTTCTGTACATTTTTCGGTATGTTTCTAAAACAATGAAACGAATATCTACATCTGTCAACTTATTTATTTCCTTCACATTCGCATACTTCGTACAGTTTACAAAAAAACGGTAGCGGTTATAGACCTCCTCATTAACAGTGATCCTTGTTTTCCAGCGTGAATGTATCATTATAAGTTTAACTACTTCTCTTCTTTTCTTTACTATAATTTTAAACATGTTTGATGTATTATGAAAATAATAATAACTCTGATTTTTTCTATTTTCTCCCATACATACATCGGAGATTTCCGATTAAAAGGATTTTTTCCGACAAGCATATGGATTTTGGAGGTTTTTTTTTTTTTTTTGTACAATAAAATTCATTAAATTTTTTCAAGCTCCATTGCCCGTTTTAATTATACGAACGAATCATACGAATTACAATGTAAAAAAAGAACATAAACACGTATGTCAATTTGAAAATTACGTGGATAATTTACATTATGCTATTATGTAACAGTACTCGATTAGTCATCATTGTGTTTAATCACGTTTTAATCATAACGAAAATTTATTCACTAAGTACCGTCCAATTTCTTCCTTCATGTTGAAAAATCAATAATGCCTTTACAATACTCTATAAAAATAAATGTTATTTAATAAGGAAAAAGTGGTCGATGCCCGAAACTCACAATCAAAGAGTTGGCTAAGCTGATATTTTATTTCACGATTCACTAGCTTAAGAAAGAAATTGAATCATGATCAAAAATTCAGCGAACACATTAATACCTTAGTTGAACAGTAGAATGAAAAATACATTATCGTATGACAATATTTCGATAATCGTTAAGGCTTTGAAACAGTAATATTAAGTGTATCTTGCATTAAATATATATACTTGTAGCCTTTTATGCGTAGGGCAATTTGCAAAAATTGTTTTGTTAATTTGCCAAATAAATGTAATAGTGTACGATTATATTTACATACATTTGACAAAAATATTTCAATAATAATTGCACTCATTATGCACCACGCACTTGTCTTCGCATATTAGCAAACACAATTTCTCCTTCGATATCACAAAAGTTAAAAAACGGAAGATGACAAAAATGATCTCACATGGAAACATGATTTCTTTCGTTGTCGTCTACAACAACGAGAGACAATGATTCATAAAGAAAATGTTAATCTTTTTTGCCTACATACCATAAGGAATCTATGCGTAATAAGATTCCAACGTATCACAAACAAATATTTAATCGCGCACAGTTTACAGAAACCTATCTTAAATTAATATTGTTTAGAATTCTCCTGCTCCGGACAATACATCAAGTACGTGTGGCTCGTACATTTTTATCAGAACCATAAATAAAACAATTACAAAAAAAATACATAAAAAGTACACATTGAAAAGCATTAATTATCAACAAATATGATTAAAGAATAGAGTTTTCTAAAAAAATGCATGTGTATAACGTTACGTTCAATTGTTACACTGAAAAATAAAGAGATACATGTGTGAGCGAATTTTCGGCGGCCTGCAACAGGTTTTAGGAACTTAAGCAGACCTGTGCAAAAGCTCACTATTAGACGTACAGTATACATACATCTAGGTAACTTCCGAGCATAAGCTCAACATGAAGAAACGTAAACTAACACGTATATCTAAGACAAAAGATTTACCCTATAGGCCAAATTTCATTGGTCTACAGAACTTTAAATGTAGTATAAAAGCCTCTGATATAAACAAGAATAAGCGATAATAAATTAATTTAAATTAGATGAGTATATAAAGATTCATGCAATGAAAACTGTACTATAATAAAATAAATGTGAACGAGGATAGCGATGAAATTCTTCTGTCGAAAATGTTCATAAAGCCATTGGTTCTTGGACCTCAATAATATTTAGAATAGCCAACAAACTTAACACTCTCGGTTAAGCGAGCTCTCTGGTCCGAAAAATCTGTTGTCACGAGTGTATTAATAGCAATGGAGAGAATTCTTACAATTATAAATACTTATAAGCCACGATAATTCCTACAGTTTTTTTCAAAGCCGCATGTCCAATCGCATTTCATGTCAGCGATACCTACCAAATCTTAAATAGTACTGCCTCATTTGTCGGGAAACTTCAATGTCGATAGCAGATTAATTAAAACTACTGTAGACAAGTCGATCAAATTGCATTAGTGTCACTTTTAGGAATTTATTTTCTATTCTATGATAATGGAATTCATTTGTCTTTTTAAAGATATAGGATATAGTATACAAAATTTTGATAGAAATAAATATTGAAACATTCTTCATAAGAGGCCTTTGCATGATTATTTGATAGACATTCACCTTTATTTATCGTGCATGATATTAAGTTAAATAATTTATAAAAATTAACTATTTACAAATCGATAGGACATGCAGCACTAATTTTACTTAATGCACTTATTTGCATTAATAAGCACATGCTTGTTTCGAGACAAATAAAAAGAACTGGCGGTGCTCCTTGCGGATATATTACGTCTATTACCCTTACTATATAGTTGTAACATTTATGGGTATCCACTACAAATTAGAGTCTCTGGAACTCTATTGCTTTCATTGATGAAAGCGTTCTTGCATTCGTTTTCTGTAAAAGTGAAGGGTTTGGCATTATGCTCACGATCACTGTACGCTGTTACCCATATCTGAATAAAAACATGAAAAAATAAACAAACATCAAAACTAATATCACCAAAAATATTAACGCAAAATTAACGTTTTATAAATAAAATCACCCATACTCACTTATTAAAAAAGAATTGAGAATTAAAATCAAAATTCTCGTAAGGTTTGTTCTTTTAAGTAATCTTTCATTCTTTATATGAAATTATATGATTTATATTTAACTATATTAGATAATATATTCCAAAATGTATAATATTTTTTATCGATTTCTTTTATGCAAAATTGAACAAACCTACGATTTGTGTGTAAAAATAAGAATATAGATAGTTATATGCAATGGAGAAATGATATATAACAAAGATAACTATACAAATTATTACTCACCACGATTTCCTGTTCTAATAGCATTAACATTGGTTAAATGGTGTTGACCAGCTCTAATTGGCTTAGCAATTTGCGCGCTAGGTCCACGACGAGCCAGATTCTTCTGTCTAACCGCTTCCTTGATTCTATCTACCTCATATTGATAACGTTTACGATCTCGCATTGCACCTTCTTTGGCATCTCGCAATGCTGTTTCCAGAGCTTTTACACGCTCCATCGTAGCTCGCAATCTTTTTTCAAGTTTGGGTAATTCACATCGAAGATCAGCGTTATCCCTCACAAGTTGTTTATGAACCTATTAAAATTATATAGATAATGTTTTGATGAAGAGTATAATTACGCATTAAAAATATTCAGCGATCAAATTTGTAATTTTAATTACTGAATTTTTCAATCACGTACTTTCGTAAGCTGATCTAGATTATTCTCAAGGAAGGAAATCTTCTGTTTCTGTGTAAGTGATCCACCATCGTCTTCGTTATCTTCTGCGATCATAGTTTTCTTTATTCTAGTCTGAAGATCTTGAACAAATAATTTGCGTAGATTGTGCAGTGTTTGAAGTTCTTTGGCTACTGTTTCCTCCAGACCTTTAAGATCTTTGCGAGCCTATAAAAATTAATTAGTAATTACAGAAATTTGGACTTTTAATTGCTCTATATCTTTTGTCAAATTTATACGTACTTGTTCACGGCGTTCATTAAGTAAAATTAATTCTTGCAATTTAACGGATTTGTTTGCTTCTTCTTGTTTCAATCGCTCATAATCGGCTTGCATTTGCTGATGAGCTAATGTGAATTTCTGGTTCAAATCTTTAAGTTCACTGATCAATTCTTGCTTCTCAGACAGTTCATCCCTAAGCGCTGCGACCTGCATTCATTAATAATAATAATATTTAGTATTGAATTATTCATAACAATAACAATAATATATAGTAATGTAAAATGTATATTTACTTGTTTCTGATGAGCATCTCGCAATTGATCCATTTGTTCTTCTAGTGCTACTCTCATTTTTGTTGCTGCTTCCTTTTCTTCTGCTTTTTCTTTATTTGTAACTGCTTGTACTTGTTCTGCAGCCTTCAACTTGGCACATTCTTCGCGTAAAGCATCAACATCTTCCTCCAAGGCACGTTTACGTGCTTCCGCTACTTTCATTGATTCCGTTAATGTTTGCATACGAGCTTCATGTTGAGAAATTAATAAACGACATTCAGCCAGATCTTTTTCATATTCGGCAACCTAAAATAAAATTGACCAATGAGCGTTATATTGTAAAAATCAAATATAATGAATTCAAAGAGTACGAAATCGAACGCTTACTTTCTTGTTACAGTCTACTTGGGAACTTTCTAATCCTTGGCATCGTTGTACTAAATTCTTCACCTCTGATTTCATTTTGCTAATGAATAGCCTTGCCACTGTGAATTCCTCTTCAAGTTTACCATTGCTTTCTGTAGGTACAACCTATAAAATATGAGATTTGTAATACTTTATGTAATTCCACTTATAAGAAATTCTTTAAACGATGTAGTAAATCAGTTTTTACCTTTAGATTTTCGTCACCGCCAATAGCAACTCCAATTTCACCTAAATCTTTCAAGAAGTTTGCTAACATTTCTGCAATACGTTTCCTTTGATGTGCAGACATATCTCTCAACTGTTGTAATTCTGAAGCAGTACTGTTCAGCGTTGTTTGTTTTGCTAAAAGTTCTTCTGTCAAAGTTTCTGTTTCTTTCTTTTTAATATCACACTGTAAGAATGTATATATAATATAATAATATCCTTATATCTCTCAATACAGATAATATAAGAAATTAGCTATTGACATAAGATACCTCTTGACATTTTTGATCATAATTAACTGCTAACTCTTCCAATGCTTGTAAAACTTCTTTAACTTCTTCCTTAGCCCGTTCGTGTTCTTGCTGTGTTCGGTTCACCTCCTGTTGTAGTTTCTCGTATTCACGCCTTGCAGTCGCAATTAATTCTGCTTGTTCATGAATTTGTTCTTTCAAGTTTTCAACATATTGCGATTGTTGATTAATCTCTTCATCCTTATCATCCAATTGCTGGTAAAGTCTTTCACGTTCTTCTTCTAGTTTTTGCCGTTCTTCGTTAGATAAAGATCCAGCCATCAAATTGCCACCAGGAGTGGCCGGCATTGGACCATCATCAAGTTTACCTGTGGAAAGCATTATAAATTATATAATATATGTCACAACATTCTCATTCTTATAAAGTAAATTGTATAGTACCCTCAATGGACATATTAATTGGAGTTGTAACATCTGATGCTTCAACCAAATTAAATTGTTCTTCGAGTTTAACTGTTTCACCCTGTCGCCAACGAGATAATTCAGCCTCCAATTTTTCAACTTTTCCTTTCAATCTAGCTGCCTTTTCTTTCTCCCTCTCATAACGACGCTTCCATTCTTCAGCCGTTAATTCCTCATTAACGCATACAACATTCTTTATAGTCTTAGCTCGTTTACCTAAGAAAATAATTAAATATATAATCGAGAAACTTCATATATTTAGTCAAGACAAAAATAAAGATCTCGTTTATTACCAAAATCTAAAGTCGATTTTGTTTCTGATTCATTGAAACTAGCTGGTGAACAACAAATAATAATCGTAGTTCTAGCATTGCCACCAAGAGATTCTTGCAAAATTCTAGTCAACTTTGAGTCACGGTAAGGAATGTGAGTTTTATTTCCATCAGCTAAAGCTGAAATTACGTTTCCAAGAGCTGATAGGGATTTATTAATATTTTTTGCTTCATCTAATACAGTGCCTTCTGCTCCAGTTTTTGAGACCTAAAATATAATATAAACAAAAAAAAAAGGTTTATTCTGAGGAGAAGGAAGTAGATGTAATGATAGATTTAATAGAGTAGATGTAAGTCACCTTTTCAGAACCAGCTAAATCAACAAGATATAATTTTCCTGATAGCTTCTTCTGGTTTTCTAAGTTTTCTTGTTTCACATTTATTAAGAATACGGAATGAGAACGTGAGCTGTGCTCATTCATGTTAGTTACAGCAATGTGCCTATTTGATTTTCCCTCTTCTATCACTTCAAACACTTCTTCAGGACTAGATACAAAGCGTTCTGTTGCACCTTTTACAAATGGTACTCGATTTTTATCTTCATGCACGCTTAGATTCACCTTAGATACTGAGAATGAAAAACAATAAAATTATAAGTAACAATTTTAAGAATTTTCATGTTAGATATATAAGTAAAATGAATAATAAAGTTCTTACCATCAAGAAGATCTCTGATCTTATCCATATAGATTTCAAAGTATGATACTTTGATATGAAATTCCAAATTCTCTTCCATGCCATAAATATGATTGAAAATGTCATTAACGATTCTGGGAATAATACCCTGTTTATTTGGGTCTCCAATAACACCTTCCATAGTGTGCGTTTTACCTAATTCACACATAAATATTTCATTAGCAGAATCATGTTAGAACTTAACTTTGATACAATAACTAATAACACATATTTATGTATTTTACTTAATACAAAATTTCAATTTACCTGATGATGTTTGCCCATATGCAAAAATAGTGCCATTGTAGCCTGCCAACACATCTGTGACAATTGATCTAGCTGCTTCATTGTAAACTTTATCTTGAGTAGCATTTGGCTTAAATACTTTATCAAAAAGATATACTTTCCCCTAAAACAATATTGCAATATTAAATTAAAGAATATACGCTACTACACAAAAGTTTTAGAACATGAAGCCATATTTTGATAAACTTTCATATGATATTTGTACAATTTAAGTCGTTCAAATCACATAGTCTTATTAATACAATTTACGGATGTATTACGATTTACGTATTAGTTGATTATATGACAATAAAATATTTCATTGTCCGAATAATGAAAATTTACAAAAACGAAAATATATGTGAATTATTAGAGATACGCTCCGTTATGATAGCCGTGAACAGAACATTCTTTTCCGTTCCTTTAATTCACGATGGCTATGTTCGCATATTTTTTTGATTTATACAAATATTTAGAACATATTATAGAACTACAGAAACATAAATTAGAGTTTCTAGCTAATTCAAAGCTTCAGTTGAAATCACTTCGTTTTGAATACTTTTCGTGTGCACGTCGCATATTAATAATAAGAGAAAAGACTTGAGTATAGCGAAGTGTTCTGAGAGAGTCTTTTTATCAAGAGAAGAGGCTATTCTGCAAGAGAAATTTTGAAGAAAGTGAGAACTTCTTCCGTTGTCTATAGCCTGTGATACATAATTTCGCAACTACAGGTAATTTGAAATGAAAAAGGTAATAGTTGAGATTCGATTTTTGTAAACGTAATTAAAGAAAAACTACTCCAAAAGCAAAAATTGATAAAGAACAAATGAAACTAATTTCGCGATTTGTGGAAAGTAGATTTTAAAGGTACGCAACTCTAAAAAAGACTTTAGTACGCTAAAAATCATTAACATTAATCACTAGAAGACTATATTACGAATAAGTTTAAATTTGAAATTTTTAAATCCAAATTTTAAATCCAAATTAAATTTTGAAAATTTTAAATTAAAGTTTGATTTAAGAGATATATAAAAATAGAAAATGCTTCCTATATAAAAGCGAATTGGAAATTGGACCGAAAACAACACAACGAGCAATTTGTTAAAAATAAAAAATTTTAGAAAAAAAATATTTGTGTATATTGCACAAACGTAATCTCCGTTACATTAATCGAAACTATTTCATTCATGATAATGATCTTACGTATCTAGCGAAGATATGTAAAAAATGTCTAGAAGAAATACTAAATACAACAGAAATAAATGTAATGGTGAAGTAGCTATTGCCTGATGTTAACCTTATCGGAATACTATAGGGTGTGTTAGGACGAAAAATATGGAAAAATGTCCACAATTACGGACAGAAATGAAATATTATATAAAGGGAATGAAAGATAAGAAAGAAAAATAATAATAGAGAAATTATTAAAAAAATAATAATTGCTAAAATACCAAAATTAGTAAATATGATACTTAAGATACACAGGGTATATATAGACGAAAAAATAACTAATTGTTATTGATTTTGGTAAAGTATAGAGTTATTATGTTTTTAAACATGTCTGTTATTATACATATAAGCAATTTACATACATATAAGCAATATATTTAAATAATATTCATTTAAAAAATTAATGACATAAGACAAATGTTTGCCAATTTTAAATAAGTAAGAATACCTTAATTTTATTAAAATTCTATTTTTATCTTACATATTTCACGAATCAGTGTGAAACACAAATAAAATATTGTAGGGAAAATTATATATTACATGTGTATTTGTAAGTCCCTTTGAAATATAGAAGAATATAGGAAAAAAGGGGGACAATTGCACTCAATGAAGCTTTGTATCAGGAACCTTTTAAAACAATAGCGATATCTTTACTGAGCTCCAAGATCAAAAGACTTCTATATGAAATGGTACATTCATGAACATGTATCTACTTAAAAATACATGTCTACAGAAAAATACATACAAAAGTAAAAATATCATTAGGAATAGTTTTAATTTCTATATACAATAATAAATTTTCATAAACATATTTTCAAAAACAAATATTCATAATATATAATTATATATCTGTTTAATATTCTTAATACAAAACCATATACAATTACAAAAATTAAATTATTTGTTTATATAGAAACAATAAGATCATAATGCAAGAAAGACATAGATAGAAAGACAGATATTTAAAAATACTGACACTATCAATTAAAAAAGTCCTAATCACTTAAATGATTTGATAATCTATATATTTATCTATCTTATTATAAAATGAGGATTTATTTATTAGTACAGCTGATAAAATCGTAATATATAAAAAAATCATGAAGTGTACATATATTTCCTGCAAGGGTATAATGAGGATAAGGAGAAATTAAGGCTATAGGTAGTGGAAATATTTTACAAACATTTAATAATTATAAGAAATACAGGATCGTTTATTAAATTAAGTTGTAGCGAATGCGATCAAACATTTCACAAAGTTGAACTTGTATTTGACGAATCTGAGGCCAACAACAATTTTTAACGCCACAAAATATATATATATGTAGTTAAATTGACAATTGACTACGGTCGATGAACGAAAAAGAAATTCGATCGTTGACAATTCAGTACTGTATCTACTTTGAAATTACGGTTTAATCATTCGCTGAAATAGATGCGTCAACGTGAGGAAATCGTTCAGCTCGACGAAGCACTGATGGAGGCGGAATGAAATCTCCATTTCGCCGAAAATAACAAAAATGAATCATCCTGTGCGTCGATCGAAGGATTCTTTTAATCGGCGTTAAATGCATAGCAGACGGTTTACAGATAGAATATACTGAATATAGAGAAGGACCGAGAGAGCAGCTGTCAGCTGTGCACGATGACATCACACGTAAGCTGAACACGGTTAACTAAATGTGATAACTAAAAACGAGAATGACGCGTGTAAAATCTACGTACCCCTATAGAGATGCAGTTATCCTCGCCGCCGGATGGGAATTTTACGATGAATTTCGAGCCAGCCTTCTCCTCGGAGTCGTTCAAAGGTCGAAATCTGCAGACTACCTTGATACTGTCCTCCGCGGCAATCTCACGCTCCCTCGGCGTCTCCATTGCCATATTTCGGTAGCTCGAATTCGTGACACGAGTTCCTTAGTTATTCTGATTAGTCACACTTAAAAATGATTTCCGATCTCTCGTAGGGTGCATAGGCGACGAGATGGTCGCGTGAACCGCATCAAGAACCACTACCGTCTTCTCTGTCACAAACCACAGCCCGTTTTGGAGCCAGCAAAGATGGCTGCCGTTGTTCGATGATTTTGCGGGTGGGTTGATTTGCGTGTGCAAAGGTGAGAATCAACGATCGTACTTATGTTAGACTGATGAAGAAACATGGACGATATAAGGTGTGACACGCGGCCAGCCCTCTTCTACTAATACATTACTACTACTCTATATTGAAGCACGGAAGTGATTTTTTTGAATATACTTCGGGTACTCTAAAAACCAATCGATGAGAAGTCTAGACAAAGTTTAACGCAAACGCGTCGAACTAAACGTGCGCGCGCGCCGTACGACTTGCCTGTTTGCGCACACGAAACAGCATTGTCGGCGGATATCATACATACCAGGGCTGTAACCTGCGTGGGCGTCGGATCCTTATTCCATTTTCTAGCCAAATACTTGTTTGGTCATTTTGTAGGATGCTAATATTCCTCCTTGAAAATCAATTATAGTTTACTTATAACGTTTATAAATTATTTGGTATATCTGAAATTTGAGCATAATGTCTGTAATTATTTTATATAACCTCTTTTTTTGCATAATACATTTTTCATTTAATTTAGTTTACAAATATTGTTTTTTTGTTGACTAATGCTTTAAGTCGTTCAATTTGAATCTAAATTTGTAATTATATTTTTGTAGGTTATATGACAATATTTTTTAAACAGATTTCTTAGTTTACCTGATAAAATAGTGCGAATAATTATAATCATATGATATAGCTTCCATCAAATTATTTTTAATGAAGGAAGGACAATTGGATTTAATGTTTTCATATTTAATATCGTTAAAAATTAATTTTTTATCTTTCTACTAGGTAATTCGTACTTCGATTGCATTTAATAGTCCTCGATATATGAAATTTAAATTTTGCTATTTGTACAATTTACGAATGCATATTAAATTGGCCAATTTCAAATTTTATGCTTCCTAATATCAGAATTCACAAATACAACTTGTACAAAGATAATGGAATATTTTGATAATGATATTGCATCATTTATTTAGATATCAATATTTATTAAAACACAATCATAAAATAATATTATATTACAATATTATATTAAAATGATATACATTTATAATAAACATTATATCTCTCGCGCACAAAAATTTTTATCTATCATTAACATATTTGTAATAACTGAAAATATATGTATATCACCTATCTATATTCACGCAATGAATTATGAATTTGTCGTAACAAAAAAATACACAAAAATTTAGTATTATAAAAAATTGTAAAAAGTAAATTAAGAGATATATATTTTTTTGGGACACTTTATTAGCATACCATCACTAAATTTCAAAATTTCTTTCTCTTTTGATTTTAAGAAAAGAAAATAAATATCATTTTGGTACTGATATACAAGTATATAATCTGAAATATAAAATTTATTGTATGAAAATGTACTAAAAATATATTTAAAAACCTTGGTTCTAATCCGTAATTGATTTTTTTTTGCACTTTACTACGGTGCTGCCTTTCTTTACCCTCATTATTTTTGTTCTTACATCCTGTCGTGACCTTCATAACCTGACATTTATTGATTCAAACATTTCAAACAGATTTTGCACTATGTTTCTGCATAGACTGCAACATTGTCTTCATAGAATTTTTCTACGAAGACATTTGTCAAATATCTTATATTTTCGCGAAACAAAGAATATTGGTATTTTATAAAATAAAACATCAAATTGATTATAAGTCGACCATGGAAAAATGCATTGGTATTGCCTTGTATATAACCATTACATAATAATGAACATACGTGTGAAATTATTGAAAACTTTATCGACAAACTTTCTTTGTTAGAACTATGAATCACCAACTCGATTTTGCGTTATTTAAGAAATAAAATTGTCAAGTAACGCAAATTTTTTTAATTAAAAATATTTCACATTTAATTTGATGGATAATCTTTAACTTCAGATCTCGGAACGTAAAAATGTAATTGTACACACTTTCGGGATATATTTTTAGACAATTGTATGACATGTCACGACTAAATTAGATTTTTTAGAAGATACTATCCGTTAAGTTTAAAATTTTCACTTCCTCTGAATACCTAATTTTTCGTAAGACTGTAATTATTCTATAAATTAGAAAAGTTTGCTTATTATAATTTTTTTTTTTGCATGAAAGTAGATCGGATATTATAAGAAAGGAAGAACAATGTTTAATGTAACATAACAAAAGAGGCACATTTTATTTTCTTTAACAATAAAGTAAAGAATGCTCTCACACAGTCATGGTTCATTGTAAATGTTATGTGTTATCTAATATTACAATGCCTGTAACTTGTACAATATGTACTAAATAGTCTATAATTTGCCATGCTATATGACTAGTTTACAGATAATATAAGGTGCAACTTATCTTCAACAATCACATAATATTAGTATTTCTATTTAATAAATATTGTTTCTATTATTACTACATTAATGTTATTATTGTTATTTATCGACGTTACTTATCGTACTACTAACATCACACAAAACCAAACAATCACTTAAACGAAAGTTTAAGAGTAAATAACATATAAAAATGTTTTTCATATTTTATATCATCATTTTTAATTGTTATTTTTTTGCCCATTTTTATAGATATTTAATACTTCATTTTGAATTCTACTAGATAATAAATAATTTCATTAAATTTATTTTGTAATATAATTTTGGGTCAGGAGAAATATAAATAAAGTTGTGTTGTATTATCTCTTGCACATTACAGAAACCCGTATATGTTTTGTATATTATACATAGTTTCTTTTCTTTTGAGATGAGAAACGATTAAATGATTAACAGGTGAAAATTTTTTACATTAATGCCGCAAAAGTGAGATTAAAGTTCAAGAGGTAGACTAAATCTTGAAGTATAGGACCATCTACATGCTCATCAATTCTTCAAGTAATATTATAACGTTTGTTTAGTATTAGTTTTAAAGAATTAAATAAACGAATTACAAACGATGTCCGACATATTAAATAAAATTCTATAAAACGTCTATGTTAATGCTAAATGTGAAATTAATAACTGAATGATGATTGATTATTCTTATTACTTTCATTGACTGTATATTCTTCATATATTATCCATATTTTCATTGTTTATTCATTAACTGCTTTTCTGGACATTTTAAACATTCTTGATTAATAACAAATACTGGAAATTTTTATTTAGTTTGAAGATAAATTATATAAAACACGTTGGAAGAATGTTTATAAAACGCCTTGATTACTTGTGAGAAGATATCACTAAATATGCAATAAAAAGTTTTTGTTTTATAAACATTTTTTTTGCTTCATTGTAGAACTTCGTAAATTAATTACGAAAATATTAAATAAATTGACATGGAATGTCTGAAAACATTAGAAAAATAGCTGCAAAATTGAATATTTAAAAATATAGACTAGAAATCAGTATTATATCTACAAACTAGGTAGACAACAGAATAAATTAGCTACATAGCTGCATTATATATTTTTGTGAAATGCGATATTAAATGCTCTTCAATTTTTATAAAAAATTTGTACAAAATATAAAGAAAAGAAGCTTTTATAGAAATTATGCTAAATAAGTCGCTTATTTTTGTATCAATTTCAAAATCAATTTTTTCTATACCACATATATCTACAGTGTTTTCCGAACAATTTCTAGAACTATAGAAGTTTGAACAGAAATAATTGTATATATTCATACCTAAGAATTTTTTCTCAATGTATTAAATCTATAATTTTTATACAAGAAATGTACTACGCGAATCGTTATTTAGTTTAAATATAAATAGATTACAGCAATATGTATACAATATTTAAAATTTTCAAAATATGCGCAACTGTTTTTGTTAGATATTTACATTTTGATACAGTTTTGATTGTAGTAATCTAAAAATCCGATCATGAATTTTTGGATAGTAGAATACATTACCAATCTTACCAATCTAACTTTAAATCTGCAATGATGCTTTATTCAAATAACACGAACCTTGATGTTTTTCTTATATCGTTATGCATTTGCTGTAATCATAGCAAATTCTCTTACTCTATTCCAAAAGTATTTGTTTCTTCTACAGCCAATAAAAGCTTTTCATATAAAATTTCAGGCGTAGGATACGGTGGAAGATCCAAGCGATTAAAGCATGTATGAGCCCTAAAAAGTTATCTATTTTGAAGAATAGCATTATTGAATAAACAAAATGATACTATTAACAAATTTGAGAAACATTCATACCATAAATATCATAAGAATTCTAATTGTTTTGTTCATTATATTAGTTTTAAGACAACTTTTATACCTGGGTAAACTATTTGGCCTTCCCCATTTTTCAATGCAAAATTTCCGTGGTCCTGTAGATCCACGTAAAGCTGCAAATCCTTCATATGGAATGCTTGATGTACCAGTAACGAATTGTAGCAGTCTCAATCGTTGTTCATTAGTAAATCGGCTTATACTGCTCCAAAACCATTCTACTACTGGATGTGCATCGTGATAACCACTTCTGTATTCTGTATGCGTTCTCCAATCGTTAAGATCAATTTCTGCCGCTCCAGCTATTACTAATTCTAATTCTCGTGCATCAAAAACTGATACTAATCGTGGATCTACGACTTCATAAAATCCACGAACTAGAGATTCCGTTTGTTCGGCAATACCGCGCTCAAGTCTCCAACGTACAACTCTTTCAAGGTATTCCTTTTTATTTTTCTCTGTAACTGCAATGTTTCTTCCTCCTGGTTTTAGTTCACGTTCAGCTACTCGGCCCAGAAGTTCTTCCGTGACCGAAAAAGTTAATTCCAATGGTTCAATACTTATATCTCTTTCTTTAATCCACATTAAACTTTGATGGAATTCTTGATCTAAACTCTCTAAATCACTTAGACTCGCTGGTATTCTCAGAAGAGCTTTATAAAATGGTCTTGTAAAAAAGGCATCAAGCAGATATTGGTGAACTAAAGCTAAACCCAATACTCTGCCTGAAAACCTGAACCAATCATGATAATTATCTACAAAAGCTGACATTGGCGACACTTGTACGGTATAAGTGTCGTTAGCAGAATATTCAAATAAACCGTAATAAGGATTAAAAAGTTCGCGCGACAGATGAAAGAAAAATTCACGGGATGGGCCACCATAATCTACACCTTCTTCCTCATCAAACATAATAACTAACTTGCTTTTTTGCAAGTCTTTTTTTGAAGCAGCCATAATACGAGTGAAAGCATCTTCCAGGAAATGTTCTCTTCTAATATGTAATCTAAATAAAATATATAAAAAGTGTATAATATAATAAATATATTTATACATTTTTTATATTGGAATATACTTACTTTAATTTTCCTGGACCTTGTCCATATCCTTTACTTTCTAGCTTCCTATAAAATGTTCTAAGTTTAGCTTCAAAATCTCTTCTATATGGAGCTGGAGCTCTAGCAGAAGCTCTTGTTAAGCCAGGCGAAGCATGCGGACTACCTAATGGAGATCTGCCTACGTTTCCAGGTACATATGACATAATTTCTTGTTCAAACAAACTGCAACAATAAATTCAATATTTTAATATTATTTCATCCTTTACCGCCTTCAGAAATTAAATTATTTTGTACCTTAATAATAATGCTAGAGGTACGTCATGTCCCAATCGTTGTAAAGCACTCGTCCCTTCAATTCGTATCGTATTTACTTTCTCTCGAAGCGCAATATTTTGTCCTAATGCTGAATGTCTTTCTTTTAGGATATCCATTATATTTGGTTGGCGCAAAAAGGCAACAACTTTGTCGTTATAAGCTACAGGTATATCGGGTGTAGTTGTAATAGCTGACTGTTGTGGTCTAGGTGGAGGTACAGGTGCTTCATCCAATAATGTTCGTGTGTGAGTCGGTTCAGTAGGTAATCTTGGATCAATGAAAGATGTTGCTTTTCTTGCATGACAAATGAAAAATTTCTAAAAATATTAACAATTGACTATCAGAAAGATTTCTCAAATAACGGAAATAATTTAAATCATGGCATATTTACTTTGCCTGTTCTATCAAGTTTTGATTCATAGCCTCTTGGAAGTTCTTTAGCTGGATCGGAAAAGAAATTTATTAATGCAACCAAATCTCTATTATGTTCGTATCTCGGAAAAACTGCTGTATCTCTTCTGACTTTGCTAATCATGTGTTTCAAACTGGGATTACGATTATACAATTCCACTGCTTCTGCATGACTATGTAATACTGTGAAAAAATCGGGTCTCGTTAAAAATAATACTGGAGGACTCGTATTAATATCGAATGGTTCGTTTTCAATTCTTTCGACTCGTTCATTCGGTCGTTCCATATTCTCGAAATTATTTCCATTTGCATGTTGCGAACTAGACGGCTCGCGATCAATATTGTCGGGTCGAGAAATAGTTCGACGAACGCTCTGATAACGTCTGTCTAATTGCTGCCTCCGAAGATCACAGCCAGTGTTCCGTGTTGTTAAATTGGGCCTTTGCCAAGTTGTCGTTCGATTAATATGATCTATGTAGAACACCCGACCATGACTATCGATTCTTGCTTCCCATGCTGCGATAATAATATATTCAATAAAATTTTCTTGTTTAATTACACTATAACATTATTAAAGTTATGCTAAATTTATCTTACATGGTGGCAAAGGTTCCTCAGATGGTAATGGTACATTAGATGTTTGACACATCGGTAACGGACGCAATGGCTTTGGACGATGTGTAGGTGTTGGTGGACACTCTAATGGATTTGTTAAACCAGATATTGGTCTTTCTAATGGTCTAGGCGGCCTCGGTGAACTTAACAGCGCAATACTTTTTGTGACAGCTCTCCGCGACTAAAATATTAAGGGGATTGATTATAACAATGTAAATACGGGAATCATATAAATATAAAAAATTGTAAAAACTTTATATGAGACATCAATATTCACAAAAAAATATTAAATACAAGCTAAAATTACATTATATGCTTACCAATTAACTGCAGTGCATATATTTCATTAAATTACCTTTGAATTAGAAGCTTCATCAACATCTACAATTTCAAATCCAAAACAATCTTCAGGGTGCAAGGGTGCAGAATATTTTTGAGGATGTCTTTTGGGTAATTCTGGTGGGCCAGTTGGTAAAGCATTACTTCTATGTAAAAGTTTGTGCGTTACCCGTGGTGGTAGTGGTGGAGGATTTGGATACAATGTTTCATATAAACCTTCAGGAAATGAAAAGCCTTCTGTACTTCGCCACAATTGATAATATTCCACGCCTTCTTTTGTTACAATACCATTTGTATCACATGGTCTCTGAAGTAAAATATATTTTATAAATTGTGATTTTAAAACAATTCTACTTTCAACATGTTTTATACCAAAATTTAATTTATAAATTTGAAGGAGTGTAATATTAATCTATTAACAATTTTGAAATGAAAATCAAATTGCATGTGCATATATAAAAGTGTAAAGGAAATATACATATTTGCATATATCAAATATTGAAACTTGTTTGATTTAAGAAAAAATATGAAACATTTAGTACATAAGTAAGATTAAACATTAAAAATAACAATAGAATGCTGAATTATTTGAGTGTCATAATAATAAATATTTATCAAATTTTAATACAGTTAAAGTAACTGCACCTTTTTGGTCCCATTATGACCTAGAACTGCTTGTTGTGATTCTGTATCAGAATTACTTGCATCACTACTGTTTGAAGAACGAGGTTCTATTTCAATGCCTTGGGCTTCTTTAGTTGATGATGGTTCCAATAGTGCCACAGCATTTTCTTCCAGCTCATGCTGCTGAGCGCTGGCAGTTTCAGATAAATTTTCTAAAATTGGCAGTTTAAATGGTTTTTTTGTAATATCATTACAATGTACTAAATCTGTTAACATGTTTTGTGATTTTGGCACACTTTTAGATGTGTGTGAACTACCAGCTTCATTTAATCTGCTTAAATTTTCACTTATACTCTTATTATTATTTTCTGTTATACTTAATGATTTATGTGTATTAACAATATCATTGCTATGTGTTTCACTTATTGAAGTGCTCAGAAATTGTAACGGTTCATCAGAACTGCATGAAGCTATACCCTGTAATGGTAAGCTACAAGCATCTTTCATAGAATCTCTGTTGTGAGTACTAAATTGACAATTAAATTGTTGTAAAACATTGTCATCATTATTGTTATGTTTGTCCCCTGTACTCTGTTCATATTGTGATTCTGTGCTACTAGATTGCAAATCTTTGCTAAAAAATTGTTTCTTTCTGATCATGTTTCTAGAAGATAAAGGCAGCTGTTCTACAAAACTGTTTACCTTTCCAGGACTACTATCTATACTTGCCAAGAAACACTTCTTTCTTGTTAAGTTTTTATGAGACAATGATAAATGTTTTTGTCTCGAGTTTTGTGCAATTTCATCATCCAACCTACTTGAAACACTAGCAATATCATTAATTGCACAACCCAATGGTAATGCAGCTGCACCAGCATTCTTGGAAATTACACTTCCTTTATCACATTTTGATTCAGAACATGCACTTAGATCTTCAAGGGTATCCGATACCTGAATATTACTTGTTTTATCAATTACTTCTTCATTAGAAGATGCTTTCTGTTGCTGTAAATCATTTTCATTTGACATACAGTTTACATCTGATGACAAAGAAGGATTCTTATCCTGTTCTATAAAATCACTTCTAACATCAGACTTAATCACTTTTTTGCTACTATTTCTTATGGTATTGGTTTCCACATGATTTACTGTAGCTGAAGATTCTTCACTTGTCACACCGACTGTTAATAACGTAACAGATTGTTCTTCAGGTTCATTTTCTCCATTATCTTCTTCAGAACCTATATTTTTAACATTAATCTCAGATGGCATTTTTTAAAACATAGTACCAATCAATTATATTTCTTTATATTGCTGTAAATAAAAATGAAATAAAAATGTTAATAAAATAAATAATAATTAAATTATATGAATAATTTTATCATATAATAAAGCCATTAGTGCAATATTGAAGTTAGTATATTGAATAAAATTGGGACTATATATTTGACACAATTTTTTGTGAACAGTATACTAATTTTTATTGTAATAATTTTATTCTAATACTTTTATCAGGCATTCACAGATCATAGCGATATTAAAAAAAAATTTGTTCAGTCCGACACAGATAACAAATATTGAAATATGTACATATCAATGTACATTATAATTGTCGCAAAGCATGTAATGTATCCAGTATTAAAAATTCGGCACTTTTATTATTCAAAATCGTTATGAAAAACTAACTAAAAAAATTTATTACAATTTCCGTTAATCACATATAACGGAACAGTAAATAAGTTATAGTTCGTTTTTTTGATACGGTACCTTTAAAGGAGATAATTATTAATACTTCAAATTTTGCACACACTAGTAACGTCAAATCGTTTTGAAATATTAACACATTGGTACATTTTACCTACATATGTTACATCATTTCAAATATCTCAAATGAAAAGCCCCGGTAAAGACATTTTACGTCACATTTACATATTCATTTACTCTCTTTGCTCATTATACGAATTCATCAAAGAACGCTTTGACAGAAAGATATAGCAGACTGTATCTGGTAACTTTTCGTCGCGTTACATTCATAGGCTATGCTGTCACATACGTCTGATTTTGATGCCCATTTGGAGAATTGGGGAAGATTTGGGGAAGTTGGATTGTTTCTATGAAGCGTTAAGGCGCTTCACTCGCGCTCTGTAAATTGAAAATTAAATAAAATTAAAAACAATTGAATTGTACGAAAATTAAAACAAAAGTTGTAATTATTTTGTTAGATAGTTATCTCTACGATGTAAATTGAAGAGAATATCTGACTAACTTTATAGTTTCTTTTTGTGTGTCACTAAATAAGGTATCACTAGACACAATACTTTATTAAACGACCGTGATCCAAGTTCAACCTAACCTTTTTTGTTTGGCGTGTAGTAAGAGACGGTACGTAATTCCACAGAAATCCGAAAATTTATTGAAAATCATTCGTGTAACATAAAATATACACATATTAGTTTAATATGAATGAATAAAGATTGATTAAATACATCATATTTTTAAAAAATAATTTACCGTCACAATTGTACGATTAAAAAATATGTGACAAAATGTGTTGTTATTAATTTATTTCTATAACTGTATATGAATTAATTTACATTGTATTTATGTTCTTAGTGTAAAAAATGGCTATTCGACCGGTATACAGGCCTAAAATTGTGAAAAAGAGAACGAAGAAGTTCATTCGTCATCAGAGTGATCGTTATAGTAAATTGAAGGTTAGTTTTTATATTGTTTATTATTTATCAATGTCAATAACTGATTTAAAAATCTTAACAAAATAATTCTTCAGAGAAACTGGCGTAAACCCAAAGGTATTGACAACAGAGTTCGTAGGCGCTTTAAGGGACAATATTTGATGCCCAACATTGGTTATGGTAGCAACAAGAAAACTCGTCACATGCTACCAACTGGTTTCAGGAAAGTTCTGGTACACAATGTTAAGGTAAGAAGAATTATCATTCACTCAACAATTATTATAGACAAAAAATTGTACATTCTTATACATCAAAAAATATGTAACTTGTATTTATATTTTGACTTATTTAATAAATTTTTATACTGAACTGATTCTATATAATAATTGTAATAATATTTATTTTTTGGATGGTTTATAGGAATTAGAAGTTTTAATGATGCAAAACAGAAAATTCTGCGCTGAGATCGCTCATGGAGTAAGCAGTAAAAAACGTAAATCCATTGTTGAACGTGCTCAACAACTTTCAATAAGGGTAACTAATGGCAGCGCAAGATTACGTTCTCAAGAAAATGAGTAAAAACACATTCTTACTTGATTTAATAATAAAATATTTAAAGTATGTTTGTTCTTCTTTACATTTCTCTCCTAATATCTACCCATCCATAGTGCTATTACAGATAAATGTAATTAAGACACAATACTTCGAGGCGCAGAGATTGAAGGAAATTTCAAAAGAATTGATGTTTCTTTGTATAACTTAAAATGGTACAATATAAGTATATCTATACACTTTTATAAAATAGTTTTAATATGACACATAATGTATGCATTAATGGATCTAATTAATGCTTTTTCTGTTATTATACTTATAATTTATTTTCCTTATACTGTAATCTACTTGTGTTCTTGTGTATTACCAAGTTCAAACTTAAAGGATGCGTTCCTGAAAGGATCTCACTATGACATAAATTATTTCCCATTAAATATAAAAATTTGTTTAAAGTTTCAATTTTGTTATAGTAACGTATAATGCACAAAAGTGTCGGTATAAAGTGCATGTATGTCACTTATTTTTTATAAATAACGACAGTGATTAGCGAACAATTAAAATATAATTTCCTTTTCATATAGTACATCATAAAAATGATTTATTAAAAACATGTTTGTGCTATAATACATATAATATAAATAATTACATTAATCACAATGCATTTTTAAATATAAAATGCGATGATATGCGTTTGACATGTTTCGTTGAACGTTAATGAAAAATATTTGTCTTATACTTTATTTTTGCGTAAAATCTATAATTGTAGATTTTAATTATGATGATACAATCGTGAAAAATGTTTAATAATTTTTCATAGATGAGACTACCATTTATACGATCAATGTAAAATAACATGGTAATCCAGATTGCATTATGTTATTCTATATACGTAAATAATGTGCATTATTTAATTTGTTTGATGTATCCTCTGTCTTTAAGGAGATCATCTAACGCCTCCTGAGTATAATATACAACAAAATCAGTTGATGCGACAGCTTCAAACACGGCATAAACTGAAGGTTTTAGATTGTAGAAGAAGAGTGGTTGGCCCCTCGATGCGAAATCCTTTATTAAAGTTTCAATTACCATAGCTGCAGTAAAATCTGCTCCATAAATATGAGAACAATCGATTACAACTGGGGTTGCAATGTTTCCAGTTCTTTGACTATATTTTGTTACTAAATTTCGAACGTAATCAACAGATGGAAAAATTAAACACCGATCTGGAGTTAGCATGAGATATCGAATGCCATGTCGAGTCTGTAACATAAGATACAGTCAAAATATATTCAGAAACCTATGAATAAATAAATAATATTAAAGAAATAATACATAAAATAATAATAAAAATAACAAAAATATATACAATCGATGGTTTAAAGTCACATATATAAAATATTACAATTAAATAAGTTAAAGAGTGAAAGATACGTACAGTAAGTTTTTCCACGGATATTTTTGGTCGTGCCGCGTGGTACAAAATAAATAAAATATTTAATCCAATACCGCATAGAATACCTATCTCTAATTTTAACAACAGGCATGCGATAAATGTACCCAGTCCGGGAATTAAATCTGATTCTGTAAAAATAAAATATTAAAAAACGTTAATTTTTTGAAAGTAGTTAACACTATTTTTCAATTCATATTTTAAATTGTTATTACTTTTAGTTCTCCACATTGGCTTTACAACTTTAACTTCAACCATGAATATTACTGCAGCTATGATAATTGCTGCTAATGTACTTCTTGGAATGTAGCTGAAGTAAGGAGTGAGAAAAAAAAGGGCTAATATTACTAAGGTACCTGAAACAAATGATAATTGTGTGAGATCTATATATATGAAAAAAATTGGTAATTATATAAAAAATTCTAGTAACAAATAATTAATAATTATATTATAATAATTCTAAATTAACAATTAATAATAAATAATTAATAATTCTAGCAATTGCTATTCTACCTGTGTAAATGCCTCCCATTGGTGTTCTTACTCCAGAAGCATTGTTTACCGCGCTTCTACTAAGAGATCCTGTACCAGGAAACGCCTGAACAAAAGAATTACCAATGTTTGATATTCCAATCGCTATTAATTCTTGTGTTGCATCAACTGATTTTCCAGTTGCTGAAATAAATATGAAAACCTTTCCTTTTTGTCGCATATAATAAAACGGTACTATTATTCACGTAAAGAATACATTTATAATGTATAAAAATGATGTATCAACTTACAGAAGGCCTTACAAATGGCAATATCTTCCATTAACGAGATAAGAGGTAAAACGAGGATACCGCTTCCCAAATTTGAAGCCATATCGATAAATGTCACCGTTGTATTGTCATCTTTCATGTAACTAAATGGTGGTAATCGTACGTTTGGCATACCATCTGGTATATATCCTGTTAAAAAAATTAGTATATTTAATAATAATACAGTCAGTAATATATTTACATAATCAATAATCGATCTCAATTTATTGTTCTTACCAACCAATTTGAAGGGCGAGTCTTCTCTAAAGCTGTATCCCAAAAGACCGGACAATATTACTAGAAGAGCATTTCGTGATGTACCGAATAACCATATGAGTTTATTTAACACGCGATATTTTGTACTTTGCAATTCTTCTTCTTTGGGGCCGACATTGTACGATGCAAAAAGCTATAAAAAAGAAATCGGAAAAATATCTGTTATGAGAGTTAGATATTTTACATGCTATGTACAGTATTTAATGCATATAATAAATAATACAGCATTTAAAATGTCATCATATATAAGTAGCGCAATTATTAGTTCTTTCCTAAAAATATAAAAAATTTGGAAATATGTGTGTGCATGTATTTTTGCTATATCTGACACTAGGAATGCAGGAAATTTTGAGAATAAAGAAATATATTATTTTTTAAATTATTCGTTCCTACATTATCAAAGCGTTAATAATTCTTTGATACGATCGCATATGTATAATAATGTATACGTACTCTGAGAAATAAAAGGAGCACAATGCAAGTCACTCCAAGAACAGCGTCCCAAGCTGAAGTTTCGTGTATATGTTCAGCAAGATTTCTCCACATTTCAATGAACTGCGAACCTCTCGCAGGAATGCCCAGTACATCTTTTATTTGCGAAGTAATGATTATCAAAGCTACCGCTGATGTGAAACCAGAGCTAACAGGCCCAGACACAAAGTCAATTAGAAATCCTGGAACACATATTATTGAACCAACTTATACGTATATTTACGAAAGGGAATAGTTATATATTCAGAACTTTCTTTTATTTCGAATATCATTATCGTAAATGGTAAGCGGACAGTATATGTTGTAGATATTTACCAAGGCCAAATATACCCATTATCAGTTCTATCAGCCCGGCCAAAAAGCAGAGGAGTATCGCGTGTTGCAATGGTGCATCGAGATGTGAAACTGTTTGGTACGTGAGCAGAGATATGATGGCACTAGGTCCCATTGGTGTGTCTTTACAAGATCCGAATATAACATAAATAAAGCAGCCTAGAAAGCTACCATACAGTCCATACTGTAAAACACAATTTCTTTCATTAACCATCTTATTTTTATCTCGTTTGATAATTTGCACACGCGAACGGGACATCTCACGAACTAAGATAGAAATCAACGGAGAACAAGTAGAAGTAGTGCAAACGACAAAATTTTCTAATTTGAGAAAATTGATAATTGATAATAAAAAATTGAAAAGATAGGCAACTGTAAAGCCTACCACAGGATTTGTATGCTTTTAAAATATATTACTATAGGTACACAGGTACATACTCATGAAAGTTTGGAAATTCGTAATGAATTAATTAATATAATAAATAAAGAAAAATTATCTCGTAAATACGATTTTATATTATTCTCTGTACTTATCCGATGCTTTGGAAAATTATGCGTTTGTACCACTTTTTCACTGAACTTTGTAATTATCGAGGAGTACTAACTTGAGCTGGTAAACCTGCTACGTTAGCATATGCTAACGACTGTGGAATGACAGTAAGGCCCACGGTAACGCCGGCAACAAGATCACCAAGTCCGTCGTGACAACTATACCTTGGTAACCAATTTAAAATTGGAACCCTTTTATAAATGGTTTTCTTCGTACAAGCCGATTTACAACGTCGCTTCAACTGATATAACGTGGAATGTACAAAACTATCCTTCTGCTCCAATCTGTAATCGTCAGACTCTTCTACCACTATACGAAACAAAGATGGAATAATATCATTGACTATTCTTTGGTTGTTCAACTAAGAAATAATAAGAATAATTCAGGCGCCGATTGTAAACAAGTAAATCAATTGTTGATCTATGATCATTTAAAGACAGAACGAACGATCAATCGTTCTAATTTTAGGTTATAGAGATCGTTTAACATCGTATTGTTAAAGTAATAATTTGAGCGTGCTGTACATACGTATATGAAAATGCGATCGTACAATTTGTTTTCGTATACTTATTAGGCGATAGTTTGATTCAGTCTAGTTTCACCCTTGTACTTTATTTTATAAGTTGTTGTTATACATCTGTTGTTAAATTACTATCAATCCGCTAACTCGTATGTATTTTTTAGTTACATGTAATTAGATCGCGTATATCTAATCGTAAGTGGAAAAATTCGTGTCTGATCTTATTTTATATACAGTGAATATTTTACATTAAATATTTTGTATATTTCTACGTATTAGGTGTATTTCGTGCATTCCTAAGTCTTTAAATTCCCCAGAAATACATAAATATCCGTAGTCTAGATATAACAAAGCAACAAAAAAAAATATGAAGTTAAGGTTATCTTAATTTACGATATAATCAATATAATGCGTAACTACCGTGCACGATTCTCTGTCATCTTTTCGATTCTATTTTCGTAAAGTAATTTCTATGAATCACCCATTTTTCATCGTTTTTAAGAAACGCGTCTAACTATGCGAATTGATATAATGTATCTGCTATAACAAATTATTCGTATACTTTGCGAATTGCATTATCAACGATTCATTGGAAATGATAAAAGGAAATGAGGGATTTCACTTACTCGGTGGTTTTATATACAAGTGATCACATTAATAACGTCAGATGTAAATTAATTAGTCATTTTAGTGTTACATGTGCTTACAGATAAAATCCGAAGAACCTTGTGTTTCTTGGTGACTTTCGTACGAATTATGTAGAATTTCAGAACTGTTCGAATGATCGAGATTCAAACTATTCCTAGAGCCGGTCAAACCATGATTCACGTACACTCCGGTTCTACTGTCTTCATTCGCATCTGGCGTATCGTTTGGGTTGTTCATCCTGAAAATCCAATATTTCACGTGGATTAGTATAATTATATCAAACATTTTTCTTCTTTCTTCCACGAACATCATCCTCTCCTCAATCAGTTTCTACACGAAGTTTACGTGAAAATCGATAAAACTTGATAGCTTGGAATTTTACCATTTCGCTACGATAATGATTTGCTAGTGAAATCAAACGAAGCGTAGTGATATGCAAGTAAAATAAAGAAAAAAGAAAGATTTTTAAAATTGAACGCTTTACATAATAAATTACAACGTAACACGTTACACTTGAAAATGTAACTGTTTCGGATAATTATAGCATGCATGTTTTAAAAAAATAATTACCCGACATTTAAGACTCGTTCGTCCTCAATAAGCTGATCATAATATTGACATGTTTCTATAGAACTAAATTAGGTACATACGTATATCTAATCTAAACCGTGGATGTTATTGATGCATAAACACAACTAAAGAAACGTAAACTAAAGAAATCTAAATAGAAATAATTTTCGAAATTTGTTTCACCCGCTAAATACCGTAAGCGCTGTAACAAGTATTAGGTTGTCCGGAAGGTGTCTTTCTTTCGCAAACGTGTTTTTAACAACAGTGCACCTTCGTACAAACGTGAAACCAAGTCTGTGAAATGTCGCGGTGTTTATTTCAACAGAACAAAATGGATCGTACATAATTCGACAAAATAATACAAAACAAAAAACGTTGTGCGTCTATTATTTCCTCATAAAACGAAAGAAACTTTTCGGATAACCTAATACTCGAGATGTTTCTTACGTTACGCTCATTGTGTACATTTTTACACTTACGTATATATAAATTTCCTATAAATACATAAAAATCTTAATTATAGAATAGAATGGAATGTCATGCTCGTCTCGTTATAGGACCATAAAAGTTTCATGTCTTTGGTTAACTTTTGCCCGGCTGGACTAAGTATATTTAGTGCTATATCATGTACGCTAGCATGATGTTAAATTGGGACAGTATATTTAACAGTCATTGGTGATATTCGTTCAATTAGACTGAGACTAAGTGATTCGAACTAAAGTTAGTATACGTGCTTTTCTGCGCGATTCTCACTTGTCACGAGTTTTTATTGGCCTTTATTTAGTTCAACGTAACGAATCGGACCACATAACTCGAAAGAACGATAGAATGTAAACAAGTAAGATGAAGCAGCGTATTAACAGATATTATTGACGACGAAAACAAATTACATTGTACCACAACGAACAAGAAAACGTCAGATCGATTTAAGATGACCAACGATGCAAGACTCGTGTCTGACGAAAAGAAACACGCGACTTGCGTCTGAAAACCTTCTCCGGGCGTATTTCTTTAATTAGAAACATTACGAAAGTCGAGCCGTATGAATGCGTTGTTTAGTTAACGATAAATTACGTTCGTCAGGTGGATAATGATTTATGACAGCATGCCATAGTGTTTGTTTACTTTCAGCTTCTTGTTTGATCGTGACGAATATTTGGCTATGATAAACATTTGCTTAACAATTATATAATGTGCATAATATTATGGTATTCCACGAGTATCAGAATAAATATAAATAAACGAATATAATACAACTGCGATCGCCATTGTAATCTTGTATCTCGTGTTTTATCGAATGTTTTAGCCAGTAATATTTCGTGACATTCTACATCTTTTTTTTGCAAGCAATTTCTATTTGAAATCGAGAATGAATAATAATCTCTTAAATATCGTATAAAAGTGAGAAATAAATATCGTACAAAATTGTAGATGCGAATCTCGTTGTATTTTCTCGCTTACATAACACGATATTTGTCAAATGTTCCAGTGTAAAAAAATACGAAAAGTACTTTATCGCTTCGAACTATTTCGAATTATTTGGACTATGGATACTCATACATTAGTAAATATGTAATATAAAGATACGAGAATACATACATACATTCTATATATATAACGTATAAAGACATATGTGAAAAAGAATTTGAATATGTAGATGAAATCTTTATTCCATGTTTTTAGTTGAATGTAACCATGAAAATATGAATTTGCATAAGCGTATCCGTAGGCTGTTAATTAAATACAAAAATGTTAATCGATATACACCTCGAACTTGCTAATATGTATATGTACAACCTATAAATACTCATAAGACATGTTTTATTTGTTTTTTTATTTATTTTAGAAATGGCAAAGTCAATATAAATCTTCGCACTATTAACTGGCGTAAATCACCAACAAATATTGATCATCGAATTTAAAATAATTCAGAAGATACTTACGCCAATAATACCATTTCATTCATAACTTCTTTGACAAAGGATATTTAAATATTTGTCTCGATCACCGCGCGATTACCACGCAATGTGGTAAATTCGATCAGGCAAAGATCTTCCGAGGAAAATGTTTTACCTCTTTCCGCTCCGTATTATCAAATCTAACGGTTAAACTGCGTAAATGCCCATTGATCTCTTATCCTTGCATCTAATATTACTGGTATCTAATATCGAGCGTTTACCACAACCACGGAACGTGCCACCTGGCTTCCCTTTCCAGAATATGTTGTTCAACGAGCATCACATGACGATGACTGAATTGCAGATTTTTATGCACTTATGCAAATTAAAGATGCAGGAACGCACAGGATGTATATAGCGTAGATAAATAGAAAAAAACTATTCAAAGTACGTAACTCGTAAACAAATCCATGGTCTACTACCTTAAACGTGCTGGTAAAAATCAGACGAAATATCGACGCTGAAACTAGCAGAATGATCGAAATAAGCAATTGGAAAGTTCTCATAAAAACGTAATAGATTCACAACGTGATGGATTTTTCGGAATTTAAATGATTTCTTACAAAATATAGACAAATCATCTGTAAAAGTCTTCGCTCAGCCTATAAATTGTCCTAATCATTATGATTTAAATAATCTCTTATAAAATACGTACAATCATCATTCGCGAAAGCCTTCGTACACCCTGTTGATTTTAACTCGTTTTTTAAACAAATGTTACACCTTAGCTCCGAGAAGATCCGATCGAAATATCGGAATATCCTCTATCCTGCGTATCTGCGTTTAAATCAAATTGAAATATCAAAGTATCTGGTATGCATCTAATTTCCATTCTGTGGCCAAGGATTCAACCAATCAAGAGTCAAACGAGTCGATTCCACGAATGGCTCTTTTTAAAAACAGTCGATTAAAACGTGCCGGAATAGCTGAAGAAGAAAAATCGACGTAAGTTTAGCCGGCGATAAAAGTCGTTAAATTGCCAACGAGTTTTGCAATTTGCAACGCTGGCCCGTTAATTCGCCCCGGTTGCATCTTGGAATCTTTGGTTGGACGAGATATCGCGCTTTTATTTCCAATCAGCCAGGTAAAGTGCGGCCTGGCGGGCAATGAAGAAGTATACGAGGTGATAGGAAAAAAAGGCATTACTACGAGAGAACGCGTATCACATGATTCGCTCATGCAACCGGTCATTCTCTGCTATCATGTGCTTCTGAATCAACTCTGTCACGCGGTTTCTCCCCCCGATTCGCTGGCTCCCAACGCGGCTTGATATATGGTATGAACCGCGTGCCTGCAAATTAATTCAACTCGAACATTGTTTTTCATGCAAATCACGAATACCACCGGATCGAGGCTCACCGTCTCGTTTCAATCTCCGCCCGCAAATTATACGACGTATGTTAACCGGCCAGCCTCAGCTGCGAACTGTTACCGTTGCCTTGAAAGTGCATGATATCCGTGCGCATACACTTCGACGTTGATTTATGAAAAAACTATGCGATACGAATCTATCAAAGTGGTATTCGATCTCGAGGTACGCAGATAAATTTGCTTTCTCGGCAATTAACTCGTTACGATCAACGAGACCGAACGTGTTACTCATTATTATCGGAAAACGCGAATAAGGTAACTTCGTTACAAATTATACAATTCGAATTCTCTCGTCCTTGTCTTACATAGGTATAACTTTGTCAAGGTGTGCATGCGAAATGTAAATACTTATAGAAATTCGTTAAATAAATCGGTAAGTCAAAGGAGGCAGGTTCATCGTGTACGAGAGCGCGTAAGATGAAAACAGCGATGAAATTCGCATAGAGAAAATTCTTATTCATCGACTTGCGCTTCATATAAATATTTTTAAATAATATAATCGAACGATCGAAACGTTAAGTGTCGAGTTTCCTTTTACGATATCGTTACTCCATCGTATTATTTTCTACTCTAGATTCTACGTGTTTTCCTCTTTTATTTGCTCGCAGGCGAACACACGAAACCGTGTAACAAACACACGGTAATAAAATCATCATAGTCCCAATCGCCACGTAGATCCGCTTGGTTCTCTAAGGAAAAACCGTAAAGTCTACAACAATGATCTAGATCTAAAGCTAAAACAAACATCTATAATGTCGTGAAATCTACCTGCAATAACTAGTCTAGAAAAATTTCCTTCGCATCTCCATTTCCCGCTGTTTGCCGCGCTTTGCCATGGCAGAACTCACGGACTAATTTCCGCATGTAAATTATCCTCGCGATGGAACAAAGCGTCGCTATGCGAACCCACCGTTTGCCATCGTGAAAAGAAACCGAACGTCTTAATTGTAAACGACCCTGTCAAGGAAAATATCATTATCGATGATCGACGTGCGTACAACAATAATAAGAACGTGTAACCGGCGGCTCTTCTTTCTTCTGCAGATGAGCAGCTATTTCAACGCGTCCTTTGATACAGACATCCAACAGCCAGTACAATAGGAGTTAATGTGCGCTACTCAGCGGCACGTGCACCTCGACATCTTACTTAAACGCTTGGTTGCAACCGATTAAAACCAGCTCTAAATACCGCGGCTAAGAAATTTGAGAAATGTTTGCTTCCTGTGTTTATGCGATTTCCGCTCCTCGACTCGCAAAGGAACCCTCTTTTTCTTTTTCTCTCTTTCATTCTTTTTCCTTTTTTTTTTTTTTTCTTTCGTTTCTAATACCTTCGTACATACGTACGTACATGCCGCTCGCTTCGTTAATTCATTAGCCGGTGAAAATTTCAACGACGTTAAATTTTGATGTTCCTGCAAATTTATGGAAATTCGTATGTTTATGAAGAGAACTGGCAGATAGAATTTAAACGAAAAGCCGTTTCGCCAGGTATTACGACGATCGTCATACCTGGAATATTTTATGTACTCTTGCGTGTCTAGCATCTTTCAGTTTTTCATAGACGGATAACAATGATAAATTGTACGATAAACGCGAGACGATCGTATGAAATAATGACAACGATAAAAATGATATTAAGATTGCTATCTTGTCTTTTCTTTTTTTTTTTTTTCGAATCTTTGTAATATTTTTTATTTCTGCTATGATTTATTTTAGCGAACAAGATTTCATTAACTTTATTAACATTCTATTAACTTGTCGTTCTTGGTAGAAGACTGATTAATATGTAAATATTTATCGAGAAAAGAATGTGATATACAGGGTGGTTGGTAACTGATGGTACAAGCGGAAAGAGGGTGATTCTACGCGAAAAAAGAAGTCGAAAATATAGAATAAACATTTTTCGTTCGAGGCTTTGTTTTCGAGAAAATCGACTTTGAATTTTCGCTCGGTACGCGTGCGGTACGTTATAACGGATCTCACTGTAGATCGTTGTCTCGATGGAAAAATTAAAAAAAAAATTTTATTCTATATTTTCTACTTCTTTTTTCGCGTAGAGTCACCCCCTTTCCGCTTGTACCGCCAGTTACCAACCACCCTGTATATCTGTTGAAATAAAGAAGAACCGATAATTCGAATGTTAAGAAACGAAAGGAAAACATTGTATTTAGATTCAATTATGCGTTAGCTGTAACGGTAGGATAAGATCAACGGTTCGATCGGTATCCATCGATATAGTATTAAATGGTATTAATTGCGTTCACGTGACGGTTATTGTTAATACAAGCTGATAATTTACGATTTAAGAGCAATAAGAAACTGCATCGCGATAGCGAGACTATTGCGGAGACGCGATAGATCGTGAGGTCAGATACACTCGTGACTTTCGACAACGAATCTCAATCAATGGCCGTGCCGTTGAATTTTGAATTTGATTTATGTACAATTTTTAATAGCAACGTTTATATTGAAAATTTTCAAGATTTATTTACAACTGTATAGTTCGATAAAGCTCAGGCTAAAAAAAAAAAAAAAAAAAAAAAAGCTAAAAAAGAAAGAAAGGCAAAAACGTTATAAAATATAAGATTCGTACGTAACTAATAGATTGGTTGTTAAAATTAATTTCAATATTCCAAATATGTACGCTCGCATCTATTTATTGGGTTGGCAACATTTTTATTACCACCTAATGACAAAATCCGCAATCACTTAGTTGCCAACCCAATACATAGATGCGAGCGACCGATTAAATGAAATTTAAATATGAAGCGGATAGGAAAGTATATATTTGGAATATTGAAATTAATTTTAACAACCAATTTATAGTTACGCGCGAATTTGTCACTAGATGGTAATGACGAAATCCGCAATCACTTAGTTGCCAACCCAATAGATCTATAATCAGACTGAACTTTTGAGTATGTAATTGTCTTTTATTTTTTGCTTGAAAACCAATTTGATTTGTGGAATTAAATTAGATATAGAAGTATAGAAGTAAGATCAGCTAATATTTTGTCTATTTAAATAATAATATTTCTCGAGTTTTGGCGATTTTAATTAGATTCCGGCGAATGTACAAATGTTCGATGTAAATCTAATTTATCGTTAAATGTTTCACGAAGTAATTTCGATGAAATTTTTCAAGAGTTCCTCGCGTTTAGCGGGTAAACGTATATGTTGGTGAGGTTTCGACATTATTTACATGGCACGAAGAGGACCGACACGAATTAAACTCGTTGCTATGAAAGCAAGATCTAATAAAGATAATTAATTGAACCGATCGCGATACGGTAAAGTTCAATATTTACCTTTTTACACGTAACCAACATACTTCGGCATTACAACATTACAGAACACTGGAATTGAAGAATTTCGTTCTATCTAATCTAACTGTGTCTGATCTTTTTCTCCTTTGTTTACTGTTGTCCCTTAATTGTATTTGATTTAATATCGATGTTGCTACATCTGCCTACTTTAACTTACCTCTACTCTTGTTTATTTTTAATTATAGAAATTGTTTGTTATTTCTTGGCGAAACGTTCGAACAAAGTCACGCTCCGTTTTACTACAAACAAATCGAATACAAAAATGTTTGTTTCATTTTCTTGTCGTGACTTTAGCTTGTGCGCTAGTTTACCAACGATATCTCGTCAGCGATTTAACAAATACTTTCGATTTATCAACTTTCAAGAAAAGAAGACCTGTAGCATAACACCAGATCGTCTTTCGTAACGAAAAGTGTTCTTACATCTCCGAATTATTTAACATCGAAGCTGCGCGGAAAGCAATTGAAATTTCCTGTCATTGAAACACGTGCCCGGTACGCTATAGTAACCGCAACAGATAAGAACCAGTTCTTTTTATTATCCCAAGTAGATTTATATGTCTGTACATAAGAAAGCGTGATATTTCGATATTTAATAAGCCAACGTGATTTATTCGTTCCATGCAAAGAAAAAAAAAAGAAAAAAAAATAGAAAGAACACCCACCGACAAGTGTATCTAAACAAATGAAACGCGTCACAATAGATGCCGATACAAACGATCAACATTTCGCAAAATCTGTCATTTACGACAAGAGGTTACTTCATAGCGACGATACGATTCTGTTTTGTCGTTTCCCACTGAAACCGAATCGAATCATCCACCGATTTGAAAGATACAAAAAACAACGTGAAGCTCGATATAACTCACTTAAAGAGCTACGGGTTGTAGGCGACGAGATCAGTTGTTCGGTTGTCACTACGTCTCGGAACGTGGTTCGGGGGAATCGAAGGTGGATTTCTTGGCCTCGTGGCCGACCAGTTAGGCGATCTAAGGATCGAGAGAGTTACTTGTTCTTACATCCACGACACATTCTACTCGCAAACAAGCGGAAAACGCGAGAACCAGAGGCAAAGACGGCTGTGCAAACGGATAATCATATGTACGCGAGTCGTTTGGCGGAACGCGCGCTCACTTTCAGCTCGATTCCCGTTTTCCTCGCTGAAAATCTTCTCGGCGCGGTGCCGTGACACTTGTTGGGGACAGTCGGACGAAGGTCGAATACCGTGAGCGCGGTGCACGAGCGAAAAAATATACGCGAAACGGAATCCGATTTCGAGAGGCCGGCGACAAAACTGAATCCACGGCAATACGCGACCGGCCATTTAAATGCGTCGTGCTTCTTCGACAGTTTCTGCCGTAACTTCTTCTCCCCTTCTCCGTAGCCCGTCTTTAAAGCAATAACGTCACTGGAGAACAATCCAATGGGGGCATAAAACCTCTCGGGGCCTCTGTTTCACACTGAATTTCTCCGAATTTTTTAGGAAATTTTGAGAACACCTTGCCGCTAGACTGTCGATTCATACGCGTTTCTACGAATATTCAAAGATGCAAAGAACACGCATAATACATAGGAAACAGATGAAATATCGCCGGTAGAGCGTCATCGATACGCGTATTTAACGAATACGAATGTGTTCGTAAAAGGATGGATTTGGAAGAATATCCGCAACTATAATAGCCGATAGCGTTCGGTTCTTGTTTACGAATCCGGGGTTATGTTCGACGTGAAGTTTCCACGAGAGAAATGTCGCTTGTATAGAAACGATTCCGTTTGTGTCTACGCCGATTCGACGACAGGTGACTTTTAGTTGGGGTACGCGGTAGAGAGAATAAACATAGACTGACTAGATTATAAATTATGGACGTATATAATAACAAACGTGGAGTTATCGGTACGTAGATCGATGAAAAATATGGGAATGATCCCTTGTAAGTATAATCGGCAAACAAGAACAAAGATCGAAGAGGAAAAGTATTGGTTTTTCATTCAAAAGTTCTAACTTCTGCTTAGCATTAATATTTATAAATTATACCGAACAGTGGATTTTTATGTATTTACGATAAATTCGAAGATACAAAAATTTACAGAATATGTGTAACATGGAGAAATATATAAAATATTCAACGTGTAATATTCTCTGTAATGTTTGATATTTAATAAAATAATTTTCTATTTAGGTTCCGTCTTCTCAATCATATTCGTAAAAATATGAATTTACGTAAATATCAGAATTAGCTCGAATAATCCAGATTTTCCTCTGTTCGAATAACATTCATAATTCGTCTTAAAAATCTTTCAGTAAGTTATTTCTTCTTTTACCTTTCTTCCATTATCTAAAGTAACAAAATCTTTTGATCGATATTAATTTCGAAATGTGTCATATTGCTTTATCTTTCTTCGAGAATAATCCTCCAGAAAGCACCAGACAATACGCGTTTTATCTTTTATTATTCCGGCCGTAGGTTCGAGGGTAGACCGTGTATCGTGAGTAATCACGTGCGAAGACTTTTATGAAAGAGGATTATTTTTCTGTTCTATTCTTTATGGCGTTATTAGCAGTTTCTAAACAATCGGTTACTCCACGCGAGGAATGTTATCTAGAAAAAATATTTTGAAAATTTGAGGTCGATAACGCAACACGTCTTCTTCGTCAATTTTCAACTATCTTCTTCAATGATCTCCAAGTATGTAGAATTTCTTTGCATAAAAATTACGATAGATGAATGTGGTATAGACAAAGGTATGTTTCGTGTTGATTCAAGGCTTACGCAGTTTCGAAAAATCATTCTACATGACGCGCCTCGTTTCTCGTCATTCTTTAGATTTACGATGTAGCTACCCACCGATAATTACGTTTGTCCATGGAATATTATAAAAATATAATTTATTTCTCGTGTGAAAAATCATTAAGAAACGGATTGCTTTTCAATGAATAATCATTTTTAAAAAAGGATTTATTTAAAGGTTATTTTATTTCTCAAGTCGAAGATCAAAATTTTTAATAAGCGTAGAAAATGTACGACGGATGTTGCAGAATAATTTATTAAGTGTCTCAGGAAATGTATTTTTTTTCTATTATTTGCTAGATGTTCGTAAAATGATTTGCTTAATTAAGAAAACACGAATATACACACGTGATAAAAGCGTTACATAATAACTGTCACTTTCGAAGACGCAAATATGCGTTATTATCATTATTTTATAACACTGATAAATCCACTTAAGTAAGCGCCTGACATAGAGGTCTGAAACCGGCAAGGTTACGTGTCCTACAAATCCACAATCCTATTTACATATTTACATAAAATTTGAAGAAAGATGGAAAGAGCTTGAAGCTGCTACAAGTTATGTTACTATTTCCATAGAATATCAGAATAGGGATTAAAAGGCAGTTAATACTGTATGCAAAGTTTCTCAGCCAATAGATAAAGAGATAATACTTGCATTCGCTCGAGTAAAAAGTATGAATAAGTAAAGAAAGAAAAAACACTTTTCTTCGGACATTTTTATGTGAAAAAAAATATAAAAAATTGTAAATAATAGATTCTCATTATTAAATTTCAATTGTATATTATTTAAACGCAAAAAATATACATAAGAAAGACGATGGAGAAATTGTTGACATTTTTGATTGTAACAGTTCAAAAAATGTGAAAGAAGTGTTGAAAATTGAATATATAAAATAAATAAAATAATGGAAGAAAGTTTAAATAATATTATAAAGATATAAGTACATACTTCCATATAACGCTGTTTGTATTCATGATACAATTTCCATCGTGATACAACCGACGTGTAACACGTTATAATAGCTGAGCGGCGAATACTAAAACTCGGAAGTAGACTGTTGCTCAACATACACCACGATTTATCCGTCAGTGGTCAAAAAATAGTTTCATTGAATTTAAAAATAGACATCTGAACTTAAATTTAAAAATAAAGATTTTGATTCCGTTGTCGGTCAAAGACACTTTCTGCCTTTTTATGTAAAGCATACTCTCAGTTGACTGACGCTCGATATTATTAAAATCAGTAAAGCACTCAATCCTGCTTAAAAAATAGGTGGTTTTATTTTGGATTGAAGGTTTTTTAACATCGTGTACCGTGATTTTTCTCTTAAAAATAAATAATACTTATTGATTAAAAAATTGAATTCTAAATATAAATAAGGTAAAAGTTCATAAATATATACTAAAGAAATGCTAAACTAATCCATTAATTTAATCCATCTTTCTTATTTTCTTTGTGAAAATAGAGAAATATTTACACGTTTGAATAATTGTATTAAAAATATATAAAAAATGTAGAGAAATGGATTAAAAATATCAGCCAACCTGTGACCACAAATGGATTACATATTGCTAAAAATAATATAACAAAAAAGGCAAAATAAGGGGATAAGATCTGGTCAATTATTACTTTTCATATAATCTATGCTTTTGTTCTCTTCTTTAAACAGATACATGAAACCCCTGTTAATAACTTACTTACTATCTGTAATTAAATTTCACGACTTGATACAAAATTCCCTGATACAGATAAGGAAATCTCTAAAATAATAGAATGCGACAGATCTCATATAATCCAGTGAAAATGGCATTATTATTCTCAATACTTTTGATATACAATAATAATCATTATTAATTAATTAGGTACAGGAACACTTTATCATTCGTAGTATTAATTAAAGATAATCAATTACATACAATAAATTGTTATCAGCCACGGTGCATCGCCTCCAGTCTCGGCGTCATCGATTTTTATTTTCAAAGTAGATGATACTACATTTTTGTTCTTTCTTTCTTTGCGTCTTCGTTTTGTCAAAAATTTTAAAATCAGTTGTTTTAGGAAGCGAGCGCCTACGACTATTAAGAAATCGAACCAGTATGCGAAGGCCATTCGAGAAGATTTAATCACACGTTCGATTTTTTTATTTTTTCTCTCTCTGGTTTTCCTCTTTTTTTTTTGTATTTGTTCTAATTCATTTTCTAACAGAATCATTTAAAGGCAGATAGAGAGAAACAAAAACAAAAAAGTAAGAGTGATTAATACGTAAAGTAAATACGTATTTATCGACGAAATATGTACGTTCGATGTTGAAAAGCAAACGTTCAGAAAGTAACGATGCTGATAATATTCTTTAGCGTTATAACGATTACTAATGATTAAGCTTGCAAAGACTACGATGAAGTTTGAAAAAAAATATATACAAAACGCTCGATGTATCAAATTTATCCTCTCGATATTAGACCCGCTGGTCTCCAATTTAATAAGTATCTCTTAACCTTTTTTTTCCTTAGGCTTACTTCGTCCTTACTGCACTAAAAAGGCACAATTTTTCGCACCTGATAAAACATCGTTACGGTCTAGATACTAATTAATCCTTTTCCACCAAAGTATTTTGTTTCCCCGATGCCAATTGCGTGTTGCGCGTCTATTTCCCAGTATGCGTGTTACGTTTATGCAGGAGCTTATTTTACAATGTCAAATGGGTGATAATGGTGGTACGACAAAACATGATCTGTATCTTTAATATTTTTTTTTTCGCGGTATCTTCGAATGCGCGATATATTACGTATATTAAACAGAGCGTGTGTATTTATAATGCACGTAATATATCTCCTTAAAAACTAATTTGTAATAATGTTCTTTCCTATGTAAATCTAGGGTCTATACAGACCTTACTAAGGCGAAACTACGCGGGCCTTTGTACAGTCGTTCGGAAAACTATGGGAAGTCTTTAAGAGGAAGAAATTATTCAATCAATATACAGGGTGTTTCTGGTGTTACTGCAGCTTGTCCAAAACGATTGGAGATAACCAAATTGCAATCACGATAGAGTAATCCGTTTCTCTGAAACCTCTGTTACTTGAAATGAGAATGTTGCCTTCGTGAAAATTTCATGTAATCGTAATTTTTTTTTATTGCAATTCGTCCAATTTCATTAGACGTGGTCAAACTGCAATCACTTACTTTTTCTTTTAGTTGATTTCTTTTTGATTATTTTCAGCAAAACCTTTTCTATAAAAGGAAACGCCTATTTATCAAAATCTTACATCGGACGAACCGAAATTATTTACAATCGGACGACATCATGTGTATAGCTTCCGTTGTCAAGTACACAACGGGAAGAAAGAAACAAGTATATATAAAATATTGCTGAACGTTAGAGAAATGATTTTTGTTAAAATTAAAAATAAAGTACCGAAAAAAATGCAAATCCTGTAAGAAATACTATAATTAAGGATAAATGTTCAATAAAATTTATGTATATTTATCTAAAGACGTTTTGTTTTTCTTTTTTTTCTTTTACTTAATAAACATATAACGGTTTTGCTGGTTTAACAGGTTTTTTGTTTTATCGATTAAAAGCACTTGCTCGGTTAACTTAAGCGGAAGAAACCGCTTTAGCAACTCCAATAAACTAACACCGAATATCGCCTTATTGTGGTTTTCTTCTTATAGAATGCTGGTCCTCTTAAATAAAATTAGTTGCGGCACTTGTTCGAAGTTAGCACGTTCTTTTATTCAGAATAATCCTTGTTTCAGTCTATCACTCGAGCGCCTTGACTTGCGCCATAACTTTACCCTCCCATAACGGTAGGACTTCAGAATCGTCAGTTATTTCTTCTTGAATAACCTTCGTATCCAAGTCCTCACACTCGGTTTTAAAGAAATATCTAGAAGAAAAAAGAAAGAAGATATCATCATGCTCAAAGATGTAAAATATCTGAGAAATTTTATAAATAGTGTTACTTTACTTACCGATAGCTGCCTTTCTTAGGAAGGTATTCTTTAAATTGTTTTAAAGTGACATTATGACCAGGAATTTTAGTCCTATAAGGAAACTGTTCGTCACAGAAACTGAACACAACGGTGGTAAAATCTCCAATATCTTGCTTCGTCTTCTTTAACGTTGATTGGTTTGATTGGACATAAGATTGACTTTGCATTGTAGGCTCGTACGACGATTGTTTAGAAATATTAGAATGACGTTGTTTACAACTCGAGCGTGCTCTATCTTCCTCTATTAATCTTCTTCTTGCTTCTTCTAGTTGGGTTGCCTGTATAAAACAGAATACACATCTAGAGTTTCGATAAACACTATTAATTTAAAGTATTTAAGATATTGTTGTATTATATATTGATTTATATGTAAATAATCATCAAAAGCAAGTAACGCAGAATTAGATGAAAGTATTTACTGTATGAGGTTGTGGTAAAGGTGGCATTCCTGGATCTGCAACAAAAGGCTGAGCAGGAACACCCCATGTTTCCCTGTTTGTCCTTTCCAAAGAGCCACTGCGAGAACCATACTTCTTCCCATGGCGGCTATGTTTGATATCCGCTTTCTTGTCAGTTTCTTTAAGCCACGATAAAAGACGAATATCTTTGCTAATTGTAGATGGTGGCACGTCACTTACAACACTAACACCACTGTCAGTTAATTCCGTCATAGACTTCTTTGTGGCTGATCTTCTAGTCATGTCTGACCTTCGGAATCTTTGATCATGACCTATAAAAATATGTAGTAGTAATATAATATTGTATAACAAATATATATACATAAATTTGTACATTTTGAATTAGTATATTATTAACGGTATTTTTATATCCATTCTAAAATATACCTTGAAGATATAGGTCTTGTTTATGGAGGGAATCGGCGTAATCTGATGGCACGGATTTAGATTTAGGCAAGTGAGATCCTAGTGAACTCATGGAGCCAGCTCCGACAAGATCGCTGCCTTCTTGAAAATCGTGAATATTACCACTATCTGCTGAAAACGTAGAGAACACGTCCTTTTCTTTTCTCTGTTTATACGGCCGTGGATAATTGTGCGTAGAACGTCTTCTTTCAGGCGAATGCAGTCTTGGGGATGAGAGTCCAGGAGATCGAGAAGGCGTTAGATCCGACCAAACTCGTGAGACGTGTTGGTCCAAAATCGCTTGATCATTATCCTCTTCTATCATTAACTTTTCTCTCAATGCATCAGCTAGTGCTTTCGGTGCTCCACTTGACATCTCCAATGATGCATCCTTATTAATAGTATCGCTCTCCTGCAAATGCCTATCAAATTTTTCCTGAGATTCTCGTTCGCGTTTAACGTTCTCCAACTTTTCAATAAGCACTTGAGCAAATTTTTCCGGTTTCAGAGGACGCATTAGATCACGTGGTACTCGCTGTGTACGAGGGATGATAGTATGATGAGCCAGCGGATCACGATTTAAACTAGCTGAATCTTTAATAGCTCTAGATTGTCTTATATACTGCTTTTTACTTCGTTGTTTACTCATTGACGCTCCATCACTGCAAAGGAAAAATGTTAAAGTAATAACAAACTTTGATAATTATTAAAAAGTGATGAGGTATAAGTATGTTTTCATATTAGTTTTCATTCTAAGGAGAAAAGGTAACAATTCAAGCAATGTTATTTTTATTCCTGTATTGTATAGAAATATTGTAAAACTCAATATCAACGCATTGAATTATCATCTTAAAATAAAATAACAAAAATTCATATAAATCAATGTAATATAGAACAAAACAAGATATGAATTGAACACAAAAAGATCATTAAGTAGGGTCGAGCATTATTTGTTGAAATCTTGAAATATTTACGGAATTTATTTACACGAAAAATTATAATTTTTATAATAAATAGATTTAGATAATTAGATTTAGATACATATATTAGATAAAACAAAAAAACGTACACTGATGAATCGGTGAGAGACATATTGTCTGATTCAGTTCGTGCATCACTGCTCAAGCTTTGAAGTTCTGAATCCTGTCTGGATACTGGGTTGTATGAGGAATATTGAGCGTGCAGTCTGAGTGCGAGCATATGATATGGACTAGTCCCATGTTGTAAATAAATGCTATGAGCGCCACGCAAACATCAAACCAAAATAAAAAAAACAAACAACAGATTGAAAATTGTTTTGGCAAAAATATCACAAATTTTAATATATATAATAAGAAAAGAATTATAATGTTCATATAGTACACTATGCTTTTTTATAATATGTGATATTTTTAGTTACTTTTTATACTTCAGAAATGCTGTGTATATAAAATATTATACATTACAAAACATCACAGAAATCCACACAAACAAGCTCAAGAAAAAAACAGCTAAATAAAGCGTTTAATGCAAATCTAACTTTAAGCATACTATTAATTAATAAATGTTCTAAATAAACAAATTTTAGTCATATAAATTACCCAGCATACGCTTCTGGCTTCGGCCGAAGATCCATCGCCCTAGTTTGTTGAGTAGCCATAAGCATATCTTTGGTCAATCTCAGCTCACCCCTCAATTCCCCAGGCGTTTCACTAGCTGAATGTGAGCTATGTATGGAACTAACAAATTCACTGTCTTCGTGGACAGTGGGCAATAAACTTGGCCCACAAGAAACAGACATCTCTCGACTGGATCCTGAACTAGGACATCCACCAGAATCCGGGTTTTGGCAGGATTGAACGTATTGAAGATACATATCGGATCGAAGAAAGTTTGGATATGTAGTCTCATTAATGAGACGCTCAACTTCCAACTGTACAGCATCAAATACTTTTTCGTCCACCCGCCCTTCTTTAACTCGACGATTAGCCTCCTTTCGTACATCTTCAGGTATAGCTAACTGCGACTTGAGGAAGAACTTTCTGTAGATAAGTTTAACCAATTGATTTATCCTTTCAGGATCATCTTGTTCCTTGAGGCCCTCACAGGCGAACCAGAAATTAAGAGGATTTGCATGAGGTCTGCCTTCTTGATCCAGATATTTTCTGAACAATTCCAAGCCCACTGGATCCTGCAGCAAAGAATGCAGGTTCCTGGCCCACCGCAAGCAAGCAGGTGGCGAATCACTTTCCATAGTTGTCGTACTACAGCAACCTTCCGGTTCAAATCCCAAAGGTGCCGAAGCATCGCAACCTGCAGCTGTTGGTGTTGTAAGAGAAGAACGCCTAGGGGTCAGAGTTGGACTCTGTGGACGGACCCTGCTGATGTAGTTTCCTGTTTCCTCTCCTAAAATGTACATAAGAAATTAATAACTTATAAAATATCACATAATATTTTTGAAATGTCAGGTACAACAAAACAATATAAAATATTTATATTAACTTTTGATAATTTCTGTTTATTTTATTGGTACAATATGAAACTTCAGATTTAACAATTGACAAATAATATGTATAACATCTTACCAGGCACTGGTGGCCGTGGAGAGTTTTCATTGAAGCAACGTGCTTCGTTCTGTCGAGATCCACTCATCCTATCTATTATGGCCTTCATGTATTATTTTACGCTCTATATTTAATTTAGGCCCACGACGCCTCTTAGTAGACATGGTTAAACCAAACCTAGAACAAAAATAATAATCTTTTATTTTTTTCTGAACAAATAATAATTTTAGACATATGTTTGTTAACATATAAACATGTTTATAAAAATGTTTTATAAAACTAACATTTTCAAATATATTTGTATCTCATGAGAAAGAAGTTATTTAGAAATTATTGATTCAACAAGTGTTTCAATATATCTATTTTATATTAGTATAATTAGTATAAATTTCTGTATTTTGTCTGCTATATCAGATTTTGGTTTACATAAAATATTGTACATTTGGATGTATAGTAATATACATTGAGGAAAGTATATTCTGGATTCAGAATACTTGAACAAAAGCCCCAAGCTAGGGATGCTGGATGGATCGATCGAGCCCTGTGGTGAGTCATATACCAATTAAGCACCTAAGGATGGTTTTCCTATCCCGAAGAACTCTAAGGGCGGAGCCTGACAGAAAAACCGTAGGGTAGCTCTTGGCAGTCTGCGCATTGAGAGATACCTCTCTATATATCCCTATTGGTCCGCGCAGAACATTTGTGTGGTATTGATCGACAAAAATTATAACGCAATCCATTGAACACTATAGTCAACCCCAAATCCAACTCATTTTTCAAAATAAAACTCACATTAGAGCAGAATTTTATTTTGACAGGGTGGATAGATATTAATAGCTCTATAGAATAAGGTATCCTATACAAAGAAAAGACTATTATATTCCTAAGGTTCTGGCTTTTGTTATGATGAGCTATAGAAATATGATTTTATAAGTCTCCCATTACAACCACATCTATATTATGCTTGTATTTATATGAAGAGCAAGAAAGATATTACTAACTAATAATTCAAATTATTAAGACTGATAATTTTTAAAAATTTAAGCTAATAACTACAATGGTATAATAAATAGTAGATAAAATTATCTCTTTTAAACACTTATATATAAAACTTTATGATATTTATAAAAGTAGCAATTCCAACTTAATAACTCTGAACTTTTATATTTATATCTAAATCATGCACAACTTCTCTCTTTTTAGTTCTCAAACTTGTGAAATATGAATAAATGTTTATCATAATTTTCTATATCAATTGACTAAAACTTAAATGAGAATACATTATACATTTAGCTAATTAAAAGTATGAAATATATAATATAGGAATACACATAGTGCACGTAAATAAATCTATGATACACAAAAACTCTACACGCAACGATAGGATCTTGATCTCTACCTGGGTAAATGGGAAAATATGAAATGAAAAGCTGTCATAATGAATCATCTCACTTCAGTGCACATTTACCTGTGTTAAGGGATGAAAAGAAATGTACATACCATTTTGCTCACACTTTTTTGGAAGTGACCTTGGAAACCCTATAGCCTTATAAAATCTATTATGATCTGTAGAATTATATTGACCTAGACACAAGTGCCTTCTAACTCCTTTTGTTATAGAACAGAATGAACATGCGATACCACTGTTGACGCGTCTCTAGGCAAACTGAGCTAAGGCTGCGTCCTGACCAGGACTGACGCCACAGTCAGGAAGGGTGGAGTAGGGATACAATGTCTGATCTTGTCAGATTGGAAACCGCACGGTTCTGATATTTCTATTCTGAACAAAAATATAAGTAATCCTACTAGATAGGTAATACTAATATTAGAAAATGATATTAGTTCTAGCTGGAAAACTTATATTCTTTTAAGCAGATATAAATGTGTACATTTTTGAACTATTATTTCCTTCAACAAGTAACTATGATTAATTGTTATATGCAGAAATAATATATCAAACTTTTATGCTTTCCAAATAGTATGTTGTTTCTTATATTATATTATATATTATATTGCCTCTTATATTAGATCATAAAAGTTTGTAAAAAATATTTGCTTATTTATAAACTCACACTGCACATTTAAATATCATACGTTGGCTTTACAAAAATTAAAAAAAGAAAAAAAAAAGAAAGAAATAGAAATTAAAATAACTAGAGATAGTATGTTGTAATGCATACTTATCTCATTATTGTTCTATAGAACATTTCCAATTATGTAATTAATAATTAATAATTTTTTAAATATAAAAGAAATAAAAAATCATAATATAAATTACAAGTACCGTTGATTTTTATATGTTACTTATTGAGAACTAATTTAGTGTTTATATTAGTTTATACTAGAAAAATCCAGCACCTTGCTAAATTAATTTATAATAACAGCCCAAAAATGTCACAAAAAAATTGCATTATCAAATAAATAAAAGCAATGTCTAAAACACAATAAGTTAACTCAACACTGCACAAAAAAGAAAGATAGGATATTTCTTTCAACCACCTGTAACAGCAACCACAGGGTCGACTAAAAAACCGTTACTTTATTAACGACCTTTTGTTTTTTTATTTTATAGTAGTAGATGTGACTAGTAGATAGATAATACTAAGTTGATGTGATATAAATCATTTCAATTTTTAATAAAACTATGAAGTAAATTGCTTTTAATTCTATTTAGATATTTAAAATATACTTTATACAAAATAAAACAATTTTTTACTTTCAAAATATTACGAATATTAAAAAGATAATCAATCAATAAAAATACTGATTGACTGATTTTTTAATTAAAATTCCTATTAGATCTTTTCAAAATCACGTGTGACCGTATTTTCAAAAGAATATCGATTTAGGGCTAATACTTATGTACACATACAATTATCGACAAATCAGATTTCTACGAAACTAGTAATTTTTAACTTCAATAATTAACGATGTTTTTCACATATCTTCTACTTTGTGACATATTCATAAAATTGTAATAAAACAATTATAATGAAGTAAAAGTGAATTAAATTGTTAAAAAGAGGAAAGAATAATTTTGTTTTATAATCAAAGTAAAAACATAGAAAAGCCCTTGAAAACTCAATTTTCTCGTTAAAGATATAATCGTACAACTTTGAAAATGATAAATTTAAAGTGAGACTTCATCATTGTCAATGTGACAAACTCTGGTAAGGTGAACTTGGAACTTTTCCGATCTTTTAAAGAGAAGTACTTCTTCGTTAATCACTACACGAACATTTGAAATATAAATTCAAGGGTGATTCACCATTCAATGTAGGATACTTCATTAAAATCTTCAATTTTAATAATGACCAAAGTGTGAGAATAATCATTCCAGCCTATGCCTTATATATACTTCCCTAATATCTTCTTCATTTTCTACTTGCTTAATGATGTCCGTCGTTATAATTATTCGAAGCGCAGCACCGTGAGATATAATTATATGTCGAAAGAAATGCGTCGCGTGCATGAAGAACTATTAGGGCTGTTGCCTATAACGCCGAAGATTTTTAGGCGCGGTGAAAAGGTTCGCTGAACTTTAATTTCAAATAGAGGCTAAATCTTTCTCCCTTCGGCTTTTCAATACCTTTCGAGTATCGAGACTATTGTTTCAATGTTTGAATAGATATGAGGATTTTAGCACTTGAAGTATTCACTTTTCTCCTCTTTCATTATCTTTTATTCATCAAAATCATACTAATGTTTAATTATATATCATTGTTTCAATTGTACAACTGAAATATCCAAAGTACTTACATATAATTATAAAATATGTATATTTTTTGTTTATACTTTTTTTTGAAAATACAACTTTTTAATAAAAATTTACTTTAAGATAATTCTTATTTTTTGAAAGTAGCAATAATTGTTTGGAACAAATTTATTACATAAATATGTTTAATTAAAATTTGCATGTTTATCGTATATGTATAGTTGAATCGAATTCCCTATAGGTGAAAGTCGTCGACCCGGAGAATGTACAAAAGCCATCTGGACACGATAGGAACAAGATTCATCTCCGAATGACACGCTATATACTCTTTTCGCTTGGTCGGTAAATGCTAGGATCGGTGTTACCCCGCATACCAAACGGTTTGATATCGACGAACAAAACGCTATGGATCTATAGAAGAAAGTATTCCGAAGATATTGAAATTTTCTCGAGCGTACAAAGATGTATCAACCGTATGGAATTTAAATCCTGTTTCCCACTCGCATTGCATCTTATTCGTCCGAAAATATTTCTCGGTTTTCTTGAGAATGCTGAAATATTGAAACCCACAATACCGTGATTTTTGCAACGGTATTTCAATGATCTCATTCCACACGCTTCATACTTCTTCTTTTACGCAACTTTCATATAAATCGTGAGTATCATTTCTCTGAATAAAATAAAATGTATTTATTATGTTAGTTACACGTTGTAATACAATATATATGTTATTTTACAGTGACTATTCTGTTATTAATACTGATATTATATTATACTATCAAGACATATCGTATAAATTGCAATTGCAAATAACAGCTGATTCTGTTTACAAAAAATTGTAGTTGAATCTGCAAAATACGATGATAAATAAAGTCCAGCGAGTTTCCATATTACTATTAATTATCAATTTTTCAAGCTATCGGTGATCAAAATTAAACACGCGCATATCGAATTCGAATACATTGCATTGCACAGTCTTTTTACGCAGTTTACCGTGGCGCGTATACGCTTCAAACTTTTATCCAACTTTTATATACCGGGTGGTCAAAATTATCCTTCTTCCACTGCAGGTAAAGTAACCAATCATTATACCTCATCATCTTTACACTTAAATTTTATGCTTCAAAATTATGTCAAATGACAATTTGCTACTCAACGCAATTTAAAAAGCGTTGCAAAATTCTCATTGGATATATACATTGAACATATTATTAAATATGAATCGTAAAAGCGAATCAAAAATAAAAGAGAAATAAATAGTATCCCATAACATTCTTTGGAATGCTTTAATATTTTCTAAAGACGGTAATATTTATCTCTCGCGGCGAAAAAGAGATCGAAGAAATGACAAGTATTTCGAAGTCACCGGTTAGATGACGAGGCGAGGGAAGGGCCCTAGCTCTCAAAGAGCGTGGCTCGGCGAGCGAGGCGTTCCGAAAACCTGTAATTACGGACCCGACGTACATCAAGCGGTGCCGCCAGCCGCCAGCCACCAGCCGGCGAGGTCTGTGTCTTCCGTCTCCCTTTTTGCCTTTTTCTCTCCTTCATCGCTTTCCTCGTCTTCCCTCTGCCTTTACCTGCGGCCGTCCCGTTCGTGCCTCTTTCTTTCTTCCTAACCTCTTCATCCTTGTCCGGTACACGTTTGCTCGTTCACTCTTCCGTTTTCTTTTCTCTTTTGTCTTCTCTTTCGTTCTTTCTGTCCACTTTGAGCGGCCTCCCGCTTCGACTCCGACAGCGGTCCACCTTATTTGACCCTTCCCCCCTATACGCGTCCAAAGGACTCTCCGATTCCTCTTTTATTTTACCCTCTTACTTTACTTACTTACTCACTCTCGGTTTCTTTCTGCCTCTCCACCGTTTCTTCATCGTCTCTTTCTTTTTATCCGCCTCTCTTCTCTGCCCTTCTCTTACTTCTCTTCTTTTTCACATCTTAGATTGCTATGTCGGCAATCGCGCGGCTCGCTACTTGGAATTATCCGAAAAACAGAGTACAGCAGGAAGGAAAGAACGAATGGAGAGGGAGAAAGGGAGAAGAGACGATGAGCGACATTTCTCGTCTCTTCTTTCCTCGTTTCTCTTCTTTCTTTGTTTCATTTTCCTCCTCAGCCACGCTTCTTTTTCTTGCCTGCCGTCCCGTCACCTTTGATTTCGTTGCAAGGTTCGTGCACCGAAATTCCACGAATTTTCTCTGGTCCTCCTTGGTACCTTGCGATGCCTTCCGCGACTTTTCGTCGCTCCGTCGGTAACGTTGGTACCAACGCAATACCAACGCAATAAAGATGTAGTATTTCATGCATTCGATCATTTCTCGAGAAAAAGATCTGCCGCGTTTAAAAGGGACAGGCTTTTGAAAGATATTAGCAGAGTTTAATAAGATACCGGCAAATTGAAATGATTGGTTGGAAAAGCAGAAGCGCAAAGAAATCTAAGTACGGCACTGGGCAATCCGAAGCTCCTCAAACGAGAAAAGCACACACGGCGCCCATTCAGCTAACCCTTTCAGGCTCTCTCTCGTTCCTTCTCGGTACCTGTAAGTTTTCTACCAACCCACCCAGTCATCCTCCTCATGCGTCACCTTCTTCCTCCTTCTTCCACCTTCGGGTTTCTCTAGCTATGTGCTTCGACCTCGGGTAAAAATCTCTTTTACGCGCTCAACCGAGGAACTCTGTCTCAGACGACTCTATGCTTTTCTTACGACCACCATTTAAATTTCCACATGGCTTTACAGAGTATAATTCGAATTTTTTATCTTTCTCGACATTTTCGTTCGTCCTTCCTCCGGTCGACCTTCGTTCTTTCCATGCAGCAGTTACAAAACTTTCGTTAACACGGTCGCGAACAGATTTCTCCCACCATTCCGATGAAATTTTATGAAAACATTTCGGAAAAGAGAGAATTCGAAAAATAGAATGAATTAAGAACGTATCGGGAAAGGTTTATGTATTTTACTCGACTGTGAGAAAATGTACGATATCTGATGCTCTACGAATTATGTTCTACTTTTTCTTTTTTCCATCATACTAGTATTATTAGAGTACAAAATATGTACAATTAAAATTAAAATGTAATATAATTAATGCTTATATTGGCAAAATTACCAAAAGATTAATTTATTAAATTAAGCTGACCAAAGGATTGTGTAATTCAAAAATTTTGACTTTTAATTTCTAATATCTATAACACTAATTACAATTGACAATAAAAATCCAGTTAGTTCTATGGATAGCACTTAATACCGAAGAATTGTGATCAAAAGTGAAAAAAAGACAAAGGAACGTGAAATGCAGCTTGTAATTTTTACTTTCAAAAATCATTAGCAAAATTTTTGTTATAGATAACAAGTGAGGTAGAGTACGTTGAGCGGAGTGCCTACGTTGCCACTCTAGACCCTCACGTTGATTCGTTAGCTTTTTGCCTCCACGAGCTAAGGGAAACCAGAAATTAATTTGGGAGCTCGTCATTACGACTAAATAAAACGTCCGTTAGAAGTACTAGCGTTTCAGAAATCATGTAACCTGTCTCGAACAAGATTAAGAATCAATCATGTTCAGGAAACACGCAAAGAGATTCGCGAGTTTTATGCTTATTTGCAAGTTTTTTGGCGGGTGACATTTTGCTTTCGTTTCTTTAAACTAAACCACTTTCGCTATTTAAGCGACTCAAATTACCGCGAGACTTTCATAAAACGAGTAGAAATAAAAATTCATGTAAAATAAAGATTCACATAAAATAAATTCAATATGAGTATATAATTTCATTTCCAAGTAAGCTTTCCCATCTATCAATCTATGAAATTCATGCCCCAGACACGTGGAAATCGAATGTCAATAGGATCGGTACGTCAGGGTTGCTCAGTAATCAACATCCAGTAAAGAAGCGGGATCTCTTTATCAACAGAATCTAGAGGCATGTCTCGACAATAACTCGGAAAGGTGCATTAATTTCAATTCCTATCTCATACCGACGCACATTGACTCCCTTTAAGACTAAGATTAGAAAAAAATCATTCATGCAACCTAACCTTAAATCATGCAAAGTTTCAAGAGCAGACCGTAGATACGACACATTGTAATGTCCAACGTGTATATGACTTCTCAGAAGTGTTAGACACTGTGTATGTCTTATTACTGAGTATCTAGTCCAATTATGGATTGACAATTAAATAATGAAAGTACTGTTATCAATATTGGGACGGCAATGATCCCAATCAGTCAACGTTTCAAGAGCAGATCGTAGGACATATGATACTGTCCAATGTATATATGACTTTCCAGAAGTGTTAGGCATTGTATATCTTAGTATCGAGTATGTATACGATTATGGATTATCAATTAAATAATGAAAGCAATGTTATCAATGTTGAAACGGAAATGATCCCGATCAGGCCATAAACACGGCTTCTAAAGTCTTTTGAAGTACCGACAAGGATTTGTTGGTGAAAGACCGAGCGGAAACGGTCAAAGGCGTGTCACCGTTATCGCCAGATGACTTTATGTAGTGGTATTATGCCTCGCGAGCTGCGAATCTTTCAAAGAAACTTCTAAGGGACCGCTCGGCCGGCAGCTACACCGACCGTCGGTCGTCGA
>NT_176479.1:897663-1131672 GCF_000188095.3 Bombus impatiens
GTCACGACCGCTGCGACCGTCGACCGCCGACCCTCGACCATCGACTTAGGAGAATGTTCACTGACGTGTCAAGATTCCTCGTCGCCCCGCCTTTCTCTTCTCAATTCCGATTGACCTTCATTCACCTCCCCTCTCCCTTTCCTCACAATTAAGTATGTGCTTTAGATTATTCCGACCAGACAGATTATTTCGAGCCGGCAAATTTTTTAGTTTTAATTGAAGACAAAACGAAACATCCTTTTTCTAACCTTAAAACGTCCCGTTGTGAATGAGGAATTCTTTGTATCAAACAGATTGTATATGAAATTGTATATTATTTAAAATTTGGAAGTGATTTCCTGTTTTGGAGTAGAACAATGAAAATGGTTATATCAATGTCTTTTTAATAGTTGAGATTACACAAATACTCGCGAAACTAATATTTAGTAGGAATACATTGTGAGAAAGAGAAAACTTGCGGTTGCATATTTAGAAAATAAGCCAGGATTAAATTTTAGAGTAAATTTAATATGAAAAATTAAAAAATGTAGCTTTTTTTATTCAGGTGTACATTTTTTATCTTTGTCTCTGAATAGTATAATAAAATCAGTTGAATAACTGGACCTTAGTAAACAAAGTACAAATGGAGTGCGCGCGTTTATAGCGGGTCGTTTGGCGCCATTTTATTGCTAACATTATAAAGCTATTTTAAATAATAATACCTTGTTTTTGGAACGATACATCGATATATTTTCTTCAACGGATCCTTTTCGTATTCACTTTCTGTGAAATGTATCTTATACATTTTAATTAGTATGCATCCGAAACAACCACTTGTTTGTGTCACTCGAACAGTTCACGTGTTACGCGTAAACATCACCCGTGCCAAAATGAAACTGCCCATAATTGTACGTTGCATCCAATATCTTAATAAAGTGCCCATGGAAAAATCATACTGAAATTTGTCACGCACAATTTCGGATTCGAAAGTTCGTTTTTATCGCGAACGACATCTGACAGGATGACGGAGAAAAGTCAGTTTCACACACCCGCTTCGAGCAATCGGATAGGAACTAGTTTTCAAATGATTACACTGTGCACAGGAAGTCTTAAGAACGGAATCGTCCAGACAAAAACATTCGAATCTCGAAGCACTCGTGTTTTTGATAGTTCGCTTTAATGTGTTTCCGCACTTATCTTCGCTTTGTTTATGCTTGTATATTTTACCGCGTAAGTAAGACGATACATGAAAACAATATGCCACTGTCGTGTAACTAAGAGCTAAGCCAAATCTGCTTTATTTCTATGAAAGTTGATTAAGTTTTATCACACGTAACGTAAATCACAGCACTGAACACTATTCGCAAACATCGATAAGAAATTGAAGACTGAGCCGCGTATGGTCGGTGAAAAATCACAAAGCTTCCGTTGGATGAATCGTTCGTAAGAATCGTGCCTGTGTTTCCAAAACATTTTCATCTGAATGAAACCCATAAAACGTGCCACGCATGGCTCTCGCAAAATATCGAGTTTATGTTTTGGAGCAGACTCGTAAATCGTGCCTGTGTTAACATCGTTGACATTACTAACTGTTTCGATTTTTCTTCAATGTATACGAGCCATTAAACGAATAAACCTTTATCCGAAGCGAACAACGCTTTTTACACAGACGTACATATTACTCCCATAATCCTCCTCGGATACGATATTTTTATAATCCATACGATAAACTGCTTTCAAATTGTGTTCTTTGCATAACACAGAGTTAAGAACTCTATTAAGATTATATGAAGTTTTACAGCTTCGAGAAATGGCAGCAAAACAAACGGTTAAGTACGCCAAGTTAGATTATAGATCGATGAAAAGTCCGAGCGATTGTATAGACGTGTACTCTTCGATCGCTGACTCAAAATTTTATTCCGTGAAATCTTTTCGTTCGTACCGAATCAGCGAAACGAGCACAAAAACAGGGGCTGAAGGAACGGCTCGGTTGAATGTGAATACGACAAAGGATGCCGAGGAAGACCTGTGCCCCATACAACGTACACGGTAAGACTGAAACTACACAGTGACCGTAGAGCCAAGGGAGAGCGAGCATTACATATCTCTCTCCCTTGGCTTTCTTCTTCGCTCTTACATCGTTCTTCTTCGTCTTCTTTTCTTCTTGCTCTGCCACACCTCCCTTACGGCCACAACTGCCTGCCGCCCTCTTTCTCTTTCTCTTACAAAGTCTCTCCCTTCTCCTTGTCCCCCTAGCCGGCCCGGCCATGGTGGACGTAGGACAAAAAAGTGGTAGGGTCCAGGTATAAGGGCAAATTCTGAGTTATATATACCTATCCATACTTTAAAACTCGCACGGAAACGCGAGAATTTTCATAAATTTAAACAAGTGGTTAGCTGTAATGACGAGGCCAAAACATATCTAAATTGTTAGGTTTCTATCGGTGAAAAAGGCCCGAGCGAAGTAAGGTTGTGCTTCGGAATCGCAGAGGTTGGTGTTATTGTTGAAATACCATTACTGGTAATTAGCAATTACGTTAAAATTTGATGGTGAATTCGTAAGTTTGTTATAAAATAAAATGTTTCGAGTATTTGGTCATGTACGAATATGACATTCGTCTCTTAATACTTGTGGTTCTTGTTGTCAATAGAAGTAATTTTGAAAGTTTATACGCATAAGAAGATGGTATTATTCATATGTCCGGCTATGTTGTATTGTTATAATAAATATAATGCAACAAATTGCACCTTTAAACGATCTTAAATAAAGACAGAATTACTCTTTAATATCGTAAGTCTGTTATATCTTTACTGTAGTAATTGTTTCATTAACAAAATTAGCGCCATATTAAAAATATAAATCGGTAATTAGACGCCATCTATCGTTATCGAGTTTTACTACTATTGATTCGATGCTATGATCATATAATTAATCGAACGTTAAGGTAATAAAAATCTTTTATGCATCAAATCAAACTAATTGAATTAAAAATATAAATAAGATATATCAATACACGAATATAAGAAATATTTTATGATTCGTAAATATTTGTTGGAGAATTGAATAAATTAAATGTTCAGTTAAACACGTAAAGACCATGTTGGAGAAGCATAAGTAAAATCGTTTATCGTCAACCGTTGTCTAACCCAGACGATCTCTTTAACTTCGTGTTCAATGAAATTCGATTGAAGTCGTTGCCAAACGACTACTTCCCTCCAGGTAAATTACAAGCCGACGCACTGATTTATCTTATCCAGCCGCTTTAACCACAGATTCGTCGTGACGTTCCACGTTCAATACATAACGACAATTATTTTTCTATTTCCTCATCGCGTAATGGAATCTTCTCTAACATCATTGATAAAACTTTAACATTCTTAATCCCCTTCTTTACTTTTTATCTTTTCATTCTCATTTAATAATTCGAATAAAACAGAACGCCGAAGTCATAATCATAATTAAGCCGCGTCCCATCGATAAAAACGTCTTTCACGACTTTCTTATCTTCCCGCGAAATTCGACTTTGTACGGTACTCTAATTTATTTAAATTAGAAACAATCGCAAATTTCAGTTTGCCGACGATCCGAACGGTTTAATGGAAATAAAATCATCGACGATAACCGAAAAAAGGACGAAGAATCGGCAAGGCGAGGGAAGAAGAGGAAAGAAAAAAGCAAAAAGGAGGGAAGAAAAAATAGAAACAGAAGGAAAGCGGCGAGAAACGGTCTACCGAGCCGGCGAAAGAGAGAGACGGGTTACGAAAAGACCATTTGCGAGCAAAAGTGAGGAACTATATAGTAACGCATCGGTACCACTTGCACAAGGCGAAGCGAGTGAGACGCAGCGATACGGCGTGGCGGAACAAGCGAGAGAGAAGAAACGAACGTACGTTAAAGAGAAAGAGAGAGAGAAAGAAAGATACAGAGAGAAAGAGAGAGAGACAAAATGATAGAGAGGACGGCGCGTAGCGGTGGGGGAAGAAGAGGGAGAATTACGATGAGAGGGTATAAGAGAAGGAGAATCTCCGTTTGATCTTGCCGCCGCACGCGATCCCACACACATGTATGCATGTTTCTGGCCTCTCAATATGGATTCGCATGAATGCACCAACACATCGCGCCAGTTAAAATCTCTCTTCTCTCTCACCTTGCCACACAGTCCTGGGTGCTTTCGATCGACAGTGCACAGCCAGGGCACTCTGTTGCTCTTGGATGTGTATAATAAACACCGTGCGAGCCAACTCAGCCGAGTCGCCTATAATTTCTCGCGGAAAATTATATGTTAATGCGCCCTTAATGGCGTCGTTCGTTAACGGGATCGTTGTACAAGCCCGAGGGATAGAACCGTGCCGAGAGCGCAATTCGATTCGCTCGAGCACGCCGCGAGCAGCGCGCGAGTCGTCATTCAACAGCCTCGCGGTCATAGTTTCTTGTATTGCCTTTTCTTGTCGAATGTACACGGGTATATACATCTATACACATCTATACACATCACACGTGTATGTGTATATGTACAATTCTTAGAAAAATCTGGGCGAATATCTTTAAAATTGATATTACAATTTAGCGCGCGCACGCGCATGCGCCTTCGTTCGGGATGTGTTTATAAGCGCTCTGCCATTACTCAATGACTGTATTTCCGACTTCGGATAGAAAGGCGACTTTTCCTTTCCCGTTTAATTATTAAACGGTATTTTTTCACGACCGTTGCGGATCTTAGGTGTAAGGTTCTTTGAACAACGATCGTCGTCGTTTCACGAGAATTATTTCTTTTAGAAGCTTTGCTACGCTTTTGCCTGTGGATTGGGTGTTTCGTAGTTTAAACGCTTCGTATCGGATTAACCTAAAAGATCGGTGACGGGTTCCGTTGCGACTAACTGCTAAATAGTACATTAAAAAAACGTGAAATTCTTATATATCCCAAAGTAGTAAGGAGAAAAATAGGGAATGTTCACTTTTAGTGATTTCATATATGTATAAGGTTATTTTATTAGCGAGAACATTTTATCAGAAATAATAAAATTTCATACGTAACAAGCGGGTAAAGAAGAAAATATTTAAGTATCGGTATAACGACTGCTTCTTTTATTTCAATAATAATAGAAGCGAATATTTTGTTTCAGTATCTTATACTTTTTAGTTTGAAACAAATTAGAAACAGTATAAAACAATTATTCTTCTTTACTCGTCTTTTTGATACCTAACAGAAGCCTAAACCTAATTTCACTGAATCCAGCTTTCTCTACCAGATGTAATCTACTATGCTATTCAGAGTTTTCAAATAGAGCATCAAAGCGTCCAAAGCTCTTCGATAAATCTATTATCCTTCTTCTAACGATCCAATTGAACTCCAAATTTATTATCAGGCATTCAATAGCTGAACGCGACGTATTTCCAACATCGAACACATTGCTTCGTACGATACCACGCGTCACGTCCCTTCTGACCATCATGATGTGGCATCTGTACCAGTAATTATGTACGATACACAAAAAGTCAGAAGGTTAATCGAATCCATGTGCGCAAAAAATCATTTTATTTCGCGAGACAGGGTGGTCGAAGGGAAGAGCTCGAACTATTCATTCGACCAATATGAACAGTTATGCAAAGTGTTTGCTCATCGGTATATCGCGGTAAGAGGATAAAACAACGATACGAGCCAGTCAGGGAAGCTTCTTTCTCGAAGTTAGTAACGCTCATGACTGTTTGATCGGCCTCTTCGGACGGGGAAAAGAATTTCCCGTGGGTCCACAGCAGTGGAACAAAGTCCTCAAAGAATGAAGATCGCCCAGCTAAAAACGTGGCAAGAGAAGTGGCGCCTTTGACCCTCATTGTCTGCGCTCTTTGCCCGTCGCATGCACGGACTTAAAGGACTCTGTTTATCTTTTTCGCTTTCTTCTCTTCCCCTCTGTCTCATTCGCGACAATACATACATACTCTCCTTCCCTCTTCGCGCCCTCAGCCAGCCCGTATACGCGTAACTACACTCCACGGAGCCCCGTCCCTTTCCCTTCCCCGCGCTATCAATCATTTTACGTGTAATTCAATTTCCTGGAATAAAATCGATACTCGAATATTTGAGCCGTTCGATCGTGTCAGAGAAGAAGAGAAGAAATGGACGTTACCGCTTCAAAGTAATTTATCGCCGACTTATTTTTCACTTATATTTTATGTAATTTGATACTTGACTATAAAGAGGCAGTTTCTAAGAGGAACCGGAACTTTTCGCTTTATTATTATTACGATGTCATAGAGAATTTTATAAGCTGCAACATTCGAGTATATTTAATCGTAATAAAATTGGAATAAATGAATATACAACATTGAATATAATAGTTAGGTGTACTTTTATGGCACGCACGTTACTTAAGATACTTATAGATATCTCATATTTACACATCGTACAACCAATTACGTATAAACTATTTCACATTTGACGATGCAGACGATACAGGCTGACACACTTGACTTGCGCATAAAACACCAACTAACATGTTCCATTGATGAAGTGTTGCGAGTAGTCGAACGAAGAAAGTAACGTTTATTTACTATCATCATTACGATTTCTTTGCAACGATTCGGAATCCTATTTAAAAAAAAAGTATTCGTCAAGCGCAATAAGAATCTCGGATTTCCAGCTTGCCTTGCATCAAAGAAATACGCTCTAATTGTATGCGACAGAAAAATAAAGAACGGGAGCGATCACGCGTTTTCATTGTTTCCCTTTTACTTTTTTCCGCTGTCAGCCAGTCTGCACGTTATCCAATACTCGTGCTACCGATAGACTAACGAAAATCACGAATAACTGAATCAGACGTTCGCTTCTTACATTAAAAAGCCCTGTCTCATTCACTCGCCGCGATATATCTCGCCTATGCTTGTGCACGAGATGTACAATTGCATGTAGATATATTCTGTTTTAGAGTACTTGAGCCGTGATGGCACACCGTATGCACCGATGTATCACCGATGATACATTCAGGCCAGGTATACAGTAACCTCTTGGTCGCACGAGAGATTGACACACAAATTGAAATAAACGAACCGACGACACCGAGAAACTGAATGATAAAACGGCGATGGTGAAAGAATGAGAGCAGAAGTAGCAGAGATGGAAGGGGCCACAAACAGTGAGAACAGTGCTACAGACAATAGAGACAATTATTGCACACACAGACGGAGGAGATGATGGATCAAACGCGGTACCATTTCGGCGCCCCTTTATCTTCTTTCACTTATCTTTCCTTCTCTCCTCTTTCTCTACCATCCCCTCGCTACCACCCCTGCTGAACCGTTTTCCTTTTTTCCCCCCCGCCCCGCCTCCCCCCTTATCGTAACACATTTCGCGTTTATTTCGCCTTTTAGACTGTTTAACTTTGATACCAGGCACATGAGGAACGCGATTTCAACACGCTTATCGTACTACCCGTTCTACTCGAAATTAACGAACAGAAAACACGCCATTTATATATAATACTTAATACGTTTAACACGTTGATTGGTACGGTGGTCATCGGTGAGCCACGTTATTAAATCTTTTAGAACGTTTACAGCGAGATACGTTTCTACGAGAATGTTCAACAACGTGAAAGATAATAGATTATACTGTTAGAAAAAGGCGCGTAAATACAATATAATATTTCGTAAAAATTAAACGTTACCGTGTAGTATATTTCTATCGCGGCTGCAGCAGCAAAATATATGAAATTTACGTGGCGGTCAATGTGTTAATGAAATACCGCGGATACCGGGAAGACGGTTCTCGGTACGTTTTAATATGTAAAAAGTAAAGTAAATAACGAAGCTGGAAGTTTTCAAAAGACGGCGCGCGTTTAATATAAATGCGTGTACGTTGACTCTTGGGTATCATTAGATAAACTTGCATGAATTTTATGAGTGTTAGTAATTGGCAATTAAGTTATATTAGTTATACGATATTAACTCTATTTCTTGGTTCCGGTTCATTTTCATTTGTCAACAATGTTTAATAATATGTATTTCCTTCGCAAGTATTAATTAGCAGTAAACTGAATTCTTAAGAAGTTCGGAACGTAGTATGTAATTACGAATTAAAATTACTCCGCAATGTTTAAACGCTCGCTTATACGAGCGTCATTAGTTAATTATACTTTTAGAAATTATTCAGAAATATCGTATAGAAAAACAATGATCCGAGAAAATTAAAACTACTCGAAAATGAAGAACTTCGACGAATTCTCTTACGTTACTCACAAATCATCCAGAAACGCATATTCCAAGAAATAGGAATAGAATGTTATGGAAGAACATCTCGAAAGAATTAAAATTACCGCGTAAGTGTCCAAAGTGCATAATATGATCGTTCATTCTAACATTCAAAGTTAGTTAATAACGTTAATTAGTATTAACGATTGTATTATTAATTTGCTATTACAGAATATCTAGAAATGTTTCGGAAGAAAAGCAATGTTATACGAGAATCTCTTGAAAGAGTTAAAATTGCTGAGAAACGACGACGATTAAAATTTTCCCCTGTATAGATTTTCTTCCATTACTTTATCACAATTCATTCGGAAACGTTCGATAGAAAGTAATATTATCAGACAGCGAATACGTATGCAAATTCCTCGAGCACAAGGGAAAGATAGTCAAAGATTTGTTTCACCTATTCGCAGATCACATTCCTAAATTTCACATAAACGCGCAAAGGTCTTTTGATATCATAAAAGAAAATTGCTCTAAAAACGATCAACGTTGAACAATCGCTTTGTTGAACAAATTTTCCTACTGGATTACTTTACGATACGAGTCATCGAGGGAGAGAACCCACGTGGTAGAAAAGCGATACGATGAAAGAATAGGATTACTCGGATGAATGGTTCCTCGAGATGAAGCAGTGGCAGACACCTCTGCGAGGATTACGATTCGCAAGATTTAAAGAGTTATTTCAGGTCATAGGGTTAAGTGAACTACACTGTATAAAAGGGAGCAACGCATGAGCCACCCTCTGTTGTCGTGGCGCATACACAGTTGTGGGAATCCCCTAGCGTGAACCGAAGATTGGAAAAGAGTGGGCGGAGACCAGTTCGTGATCGTGCCGTTTGATACCACGTGCTCGCCGGTGGTTAAAGCACAGGGGAAACTTTACGTTCTCTCATTTTGATATCAAAGCCGTCCCCCCTTTCCAAGGACCTTTAAATCGATGTTCTTTGACATTACAAAGCTTTTGCCTCCGGTAACATCCTCCTCGTCGCCCTGGCTCCTCCATCTTCTGTTATTCTTAACTCTTATTTTTGTATACTACTCTCCTTTGCGTGCGCTGAAAGTGACTGGTAAAAGCTTTCACTTTATTGCCGATAATTGCAGAAGAGGGAAGGGTCGTTGTTCAAAGAAGCTTGTTAGATGCAATAAACGAAAGGTCAGGGAGACACGATCTTTTTTTCGTTCAGACCCTACCAAGTCTCATGGCCTGTGTAGTACACGATCATTAACATTTATTCCTTCTGTTTCCTGGGAGATCGTAATCGTATTAAACGACAGCCGATACGATTGTTCTTCCTGTTCGGTGACAGCTCTTCCTGCTGGAGTGACTCATATATCAACCTATCTAACGTGTACGCTGTGACTCACTGATATAATGTACGAGGTAGAAAAGTTTATAACCCACTTGTTATATTGCAGGTATTAGCCAACTAATAATAGGACTTAACTTCCTACTCGTAAGCGAATTGAGAGACCTTCGTGCAAAATAATTTTGTCGAAACCTTGAACGCTGGTTGATTCTATTTACGAAAATACTCTACCGTAGGGTAAGGTACTCGATAGTTTTCAAGGTATTCGTGGTTAGGACTGGTGTTAACTCCTTAAATGCCGAGAGTACAGTGAAATTACACACGACACGTAAAAGTTGAAAAATAAAAATAAAAATGTATCGTGTGAAAATATATTGCAAGTGAAATGTTACGTTAATGCAATGTTTGTTATTAATTGAAATAAAAAGGAAGGAGTCAGGAGAATTTTCAGGAGACCAAGACAAAATATTAACAAAGGCGATTGATAGATGTAAAGAATGGAAGAGGAAAAGACGAGTATAGCGATGGTGTTAGTGAACGTAAAGTAGCACTGTGTAAAAGACTATACCTGGCACGATTATAAGCGCATACAAAGGTATCGGAGTCGTAGCAGACGTCACATTAGAATTTAAAGATCCATATGCACCATGAATTACAAGTAGTTGAATGCAATTCGCTATTCTAATAGAAAGATACCGTTGGAAATGAGATACGACGTAACAGTGAAACGTTATTCTTGTACTACTGATACTTTAACATGTACTACTGGTACTTTAACAGAGCAAACATACAATTGCAAACGAATGAAATAAAAATTTACCAAGTCCTAGACTGAACTACTTTCACACAACACTTTGTATTTCTAAGGCGTTAATAAACGCAAGGAAACACTGCCACATAGAACAGTTTTATTCTTAAAAACTAAAGGAGAAAATTGTTTCACCAACAGACTTCAAATAAAAGTTAAGACTGTAAAAGAGTGGACTGAGTTTCGTTTGCGAACAGTGAAAAACTGTTTTAAAATATATCATTCTTAGAAGTCATCGAAACAATCGCGTAAATTTCGCAGTGTTAACAAAATTCATTAAATTCCAAGAGTTCTCGTTACTTTCAAAATATCAATGAGAACAAAGGAGCAACCGTGACAAAGAACAGTTCCATTCTCAAAAACTAAAAGCATAAATTGTTGTCAGGTATCTACGTCTTCCCAACGAAAACGTCTCTTTGAGAAAGTGAAACGATGTAGACAAGAACTGTAGTTTCTTGGTAAACGTTCAAACATTTATTTCTATAAACTATTACCTTAAAAGTACCTTAGCTCTAATTACCCTACTACCATTATCTCAGACTTGCTAAGAAAACGAGATAAATTAACACGTTGAATGCCACGGGGTGACCGGCACACCAAGATTAGTAGAAATACATAATTTAAACAATTGTCAATAGTTATAAATTTTTTATTATTACCATCGTTACTACAATGGTGTGACGAAATTAATGCAGTATAAAACAAACTAAAATAGATTTATTTCTACATGAAATATAGACCTATTATATGCGCTCTCCATCAGTGGCTGTCAAACATGGGAAAACCGGCTTTTACCTTGGCGAACAATTATCCTAAGGAACCTTTCGACTTGGAAGATATTTGATGGCAATTACGGGCCTTGACAGGAAAGTAACAAATGCTAAATCTTGTAACGGTCCTTTAGGATTATTGCAGATCCGAATAAGTATAATAGAGGGATGAGTTATGGTTTATGGTAAATCCTGGGACATGACAACATAGAACAATTATTTAGCGAAATTGCACTACAGCGGCATAGGGGTCATCGGTGACCTCAGTGAGATAAATTCATTAACGATGATTATACACGATAACGTATCTCTTGTAGGGTAATATTTCAACATTATATGTATCGCGTAATAAAAAATTTACCGTGACACCATGGCCAAACCTTGTAAAACTGGCGTGGCATTCAACGCGTTAACCGAGGTTTAAATTAAACGATTCAAACTTGCCAAAAATCGTCTAAACTGCAAGTTTAAGAAGAGAACAGCTGTAATGTGAAACTATTCCATTGCTGAATACCAAAAGAGAGTAAATTGCCAGGTGTCCATGTCTATCCAATGAAGCTTCAAAAAGAGAAATGGAAAAAAAAAGAAAAGAAAAGAAAATATCAGAATCGTAGAAGTAAACCGTGGTTCCCTTGCGAGTAACAATGGGAACACAGAAGAAAGACGGAGTGAAAGAGGCAAGGGAAAGATGACAATATTAAGAAAGCTTACAGAAACGTTCGTCGTAAAGGTTTATTGGCGTGAAGGAGTTGTGGAGCGTGTCTACATCAAAGGCGACCGCTTCTGAACTCTCTATTCCCTTTCTACTTGAAACCTCGCCGTCATCTCGTCACCACCTCCACTTCTATCAACTACCACTGACGTCCATTCGCTCTGCCAAGGTTGTGCACGCAACCAGACACCCACCCCCAAATGTGTACCCTAGGCACATTCACCACGTGCGAGTTCCTGCACCGGTGGTTATTAACATCCATTACCATCTCAAACGAGACGCATTGCGACGCACGATCGAACTTCCACATCGATTACAAACTGGTATCTAAGAAACGGATGTATTATTCTTCCATTTCTTCGAGCTACGTTTTAATTGTTCGTTTCCTGGTTCTTGTGTGCGATTCCTTGGGCTTGGAGAAGTCTTTGAGAAGGCTACAGGCTATTTTCAAATAACAGATGAATATGTAAGTAATCGGTGGAGGATGAAGACTAATTCTTCCGTAATATAATTAGAATTATACGTTTGCGACGTCGGCATACGCGTCGAAATTATAAACGTTTATTTCCTCTAAGATAAAGATAAGGTAAGAAAAGATTCTGCTATGGAGATATCATGGAAAGTCTATGGCGACCCATTATGATGACGTTCAAAGAATTTATTTATCCTAATTATAGTTTAGGTTATTATTAAGTTTTATCGTATTGTATCACACCATTGGTAACATTCATTGATAAGAACTATCAAGATTTATATAAGCGTGTAAGGTCTAAACAGTCCATGACCAGTTATCATGACCAATATATATAGCAATTGTCAAGTACAATAAAGAAATGTAAAAATGTTCGTGTTCTTAAACTTTCACGACCAGTGTATACAATATAATTAGAAGGCTCATATAAATTGAAGGATTTTATACTTAACACGTTGAATGCCATGGGGGTCACCGGTGACCGGCGCACCCAGATTAGTAGAAGTAGATAGATCCATTATGTGTTGTCGAATATGGAAAAATCCGCTTTTACTTTAGTGAACAATAACCCTAAGGAACGTTTCGACTTGAAAGCTGTTTGATGGCAATTAAGGGCTTTGACAGTAATGTAACAAATGCTAAATCTTGTAACGATCCTTTAGGATTATTGCAGGTCCGAATAAGTATGACCGAGGGATGAATTATGGTAGATCCCGGGACAACAATTAAATTCCCGTAGAACAATTAAATAATTAAAATGCTAAATATTAAAATATTAAAATGCTAAATAGCAACGCGAAGAAATAATATGAGATAATTGATAATCGCTGAAAAATAAGTGAATCGAGCGAAATTGCACTACAGCGCCATGGGGGTCACCGGTCACCTCAGTGAGATAAATTCATTAACGACGATTATACACGGTAACATATCTCTAGTAGGTAATATTTCAACATTGTATGTATCGCATAATAAAAAATTCATGGTAGCGCCACGGCAAAATCTCGTAAAACTGGCGTGATATTCAACGTGTTAAAGTTTCGCCTTGTTTGAGAGTGAAATTATACCAATGTTTATAAATATCTATTATAATGTCGAGTCTGGCAAATTAACGATAGTAGATCTGATAATTACAAGACTTGCGAATTATTTCTATCATCGTACTTGCGAAGGAATATTCGTTTTGGAGTATTTCTCATGACTGAGCTTATTGGAGTACCACGTACTCCAATATATTATAATTGAATTATTCGTATTTGTTTGGTAAGTCTAACGGATAATTGTGCTTAATCTGTACGAACTACTCGGATTACCCTTTAATTATCGGTTAGCCTAATGTTTTGTAAACTTATTCAATTTGGAACGAAGTAATTAAATCAGATGATCAAGAGTTAAGCACCTACGCTCGATCGTTACGTAGCCATTAACCTCAAAGCTGAACGAATTTTCTGTGGAATAATATTTTAATCCGGTTGCATTTCCGTATCGTATAACAAATAAACACGATTAAGATAATTACTGCACGCTTGGCAAAAAATGTATAGATTGGTTGAAAAGTATTATACATTCTCGCTTCAGCCATTATACGATATAATACATTAATTAAAAGCGAGCTAAATCACGTATTTCTCATCAAACCTTCGCCACATATTCCATTAACACTAGCAAATGAAACTTGCCACCGTTTTCAGCAACAGTGATTCTCAACATGTTTCCCATAATCATAATTTGTTCCTACATGCTGATAATCATTTATTTTATTACCAAATTTGTTAATGTTCTTAGCGGTAGAGTTTTAGATAAAAAATAACATCAAATTGATGACCGATATCGTCAAGATATTGTATATCATTTTTATCATAGTACTTGTAGAGAAATATCTGTTTTGGAGTATTCCTCTTGATTAGAGTTATTGCGGTATTATATGATCCAGTAATTAAAATTAATGACAGTAACTTAAGTTAAAATTAACCTATATTGCTATATTATTATATAGTATGTTATTTAACTTAAATCCCTATTATTAATCTTAATTATTAGAGCATATAATACTTCCATAATTCTAATTACCAGGAACACTCCAAACCGAATATTCCTAAATTACTAAAATATCCTAAGGTAATTCGCCAAATCTCCAAGTATCTAAATAAATAACGAGGCAGCCTAAATAACTTCGGAATCAATTGCAACTAATAATTGCAATCTCGAAAAAAAACCGAAAGAAACAAAAATTAAAATCAACCTCCCCTTCTCCATCGGATCGAGTATCTTCCCAAACAATTTCCCAACGATACAGTAACAGAACCAGGAAGTAATGGTGTCTTAATTATTCGCCGCATTTATCGTGAACTGTCGTCAATTACGGAAAGAAGTCCAGGATAATGGGCGGGGGGAGGAATCGAAGGAGTGGGAGGTAGATCTGTAGAGGGGGAGGGGGAAGGACTCACGTCGACTTCAGCGGATTTTATCGGTTTTTACTGAATTATTTATAAAATCTCTGATTGATATTCACGATTATCAGGAGGAGCCCGTGCTCTCGCACACCCGTAAGCATATGTATTGTTTTGATAAAGAAAGCCGAGGTGGAAGGGATGGGGGGGCGGGATCGCGCGTGTAGCAGAATCATGTACCGCGAGAGAGAGCCCGCGGGAGACGAGAGGACTCGCGCGCGGCGAGGTTTCACAGGATGAAAAAGGAGCAGAGTAAATGAGAGAAAGAAATATAAAACGAGAGGAAGAGAGAGGGAGAACGAAACGGACGTGGAACCGGAACGATCGCGGAGGCTCGAGGGAAAAAAGGTAGGGCACGGAGCGAGGAACGAAACTGCGACTGGCAGAAAAGCTGGTGGAACGACTCGAGAAGAAAACGCACGGCTGCGTTCGGTGGTGGGTACCGTCAAGAAAGAGAGCTCGATTCGTGAATACACGCGCCCCGAGACGCGCAAAGCTCTCGTGGCTAGAAGCAGAGTGAAAGAGAGCGGGAAAGGGAGGGAATAGGAAAGAGGAAAGGAGAAGGCTATAGAAGGAAAAGAGAGGGATACAGTTGATCCCTGTGAAAGAAAAAGGCGGAGGAGGGAAAAAGAGACAGAAACAGGGGGGCACAGCAGAGACGAGAGGACGGTAAGGAGAGGTAAACGAAAGAAGGAGAACAGGAAGGAAATAAAAATCCAGGAGCGGAAAAGGGATCGAGAAAGCGATCGGAGGGAATAAAACCAAGGGATCCGGGGACGTAAACACCGCGGTGTATTTTGGAGCGGGTGATTCTCGGGTGTTACGCACGAGGAAATCTCCGTTCGTGTTATTTCTTACTTCGCTCTTCTTTTTTTTCTCTTTCTCTCTCGTTTCCCGACGTTCTGTGACTGTCGACGTTTGCGACGGCGACAGCCAAACATCGCGAGTTTTGATCTTCTCGGGGTATATACAAAACACGGCCGAGTTGATACACGCGCCTATCGGTCCTGCCACAGGAACGGGTCACACTCATAGTATGCAGGAAAAAAGGCTGGAGAAGAAAGAGTAGAAGTTTAACGTGGTAAAGATTGGAAGGAAGAAAAGGAGCAGGAAAGAAGGCGAAATAATAAGGGGAAAGAGAGGAAGAAAGGCTGGGAAGAGAAGAGCAGAGAAAGCGAGCGGTGTAACGAATAAGAGAGACAAAGACAGGGAGAGGGATTTTAAGAAAGGAATCGCGGTGCTCTCGGAAAAGAAAAGACGGGGCCAGTGGACTTACTCGGTATATCCGACGGTGCTTGTATTTGCTAGTGCCGTGATGACGATGCGTCTCTCCGGCGAGACCTCTGTTTCATCCTCGAAAATGTCAACTATCGACGAAAAAATGGTACGGGCTGAAACGCAGACACATCGTACCTCTCTTTCTTCGTCCTTACTTTCTCGCTCTCTCCTAGCGACGACGATGATTCGGCGTGAACTCTCGACACTTCGACACGACGCACACACGCACCACACTCACGGCGAAATATATACACACCGCGCCGAACGACCGTAACAATAATGGCGTGTTGACACGGTGGAGGCATGCAAAGTGTTTCCCGATCGTATCGAGTAAACGGAGATCACAATGAATTCACGATGAATCAAACACTACACAGCTAGGCATTTCGCGGCTCGTCTCTCAGGCACATCTCGGTCGCCATCGAGATCTAACACGAGTGCGCGGGACGCGCACTCTTGCGGCCTCTGACTAAACTTGCCCCTTCAAAGACCGGCCAATCAACGGGCCGCATGGCCTATGCCCTTGCCGCGAGCAGTCCTGTATCTAGTTGACGCGCCGTCATTCATTCATCTCCAAGAATTTTCTCTTCACCTAATTCTGCGAGAACATGTTGCTTTCGATAGAGTTTTAGATCGGTATAAATCATTCGTTCTGTTATCGACGTGTTTTAAGGAGTGAATAAATCGATCGTCAATTTATTTCACTGTTTCACGGTATTGCTAATTAATGTTACTACCGAGAAACACGCACACAAATGCGCGTCAGCACGTAGTCAATGTATCACCGACAGTCACGTACCTAATTGATTTAGCGCCTCCTTGCTCCAAAAATTTCGTAGCAATTTTGGAGTATATATTTTTAATGGTCGATTAATTAAAAAAGATACAATTTAATATTGCCTTGAACATACTTGTTCTGTTATAAAGTATTTAAACATTGTAATCAACTAATAACTTTGGATAATTTCTTTTACTAATTATGCGTGTAAACAAAGTCATTCCCTGATAATTAGATATCATTATTATTTAATACACGTACATATTATGCTAATATTCTTGTTGAGTATTAAATGTCTGTATAATATTCTTTTTTATATGCTGAACATTTTTGTGGATACGTTAAGTAATACAAATTTAATTCTTTAAGTAGGCAACTATATATATATATATATCAACTCAAAAGTAAATTTTTAACATTCATATTAGATTATACTTGTTTAACGAAATGTTATACATATTTAATGTAATAAAAACAATTATTTACAAAAGATATACATTTTCTGTCATGTTTGATATCTGATATATTTCTTTTTCCGTATATCAATTATTTTATATTAAACATTTGCTACTCCAATAATTAAACCTAAATTACATTAAATTGCGCTAATGAATATTGTAAATTGTAATATTAAATTTTTGCTATTATACAATACTTATTTTTAACAGATATATATATATATACTTCATGGTTGATTTCAACTGTATCAGCAAACAAAATATAATACATACTTAAATTTTTTTAAATTTAAATCGCCTAAAGTATTATAACATCACTAATGCCTGTTATACAATTACATTTCACGAGTTATCGATAAAAGAATATTTTTTATTCTAGTACCTTAATCTTTTATTGATAAAACGATATTACATATTTCGATTTTTCAGCTGGGCTCGGTTGCTCGATATCATAAGATCTATATTGCTTCCTAACGAGCTTCCCAGTTGTTCCACGTTAAGAAGAGTGGAGCTAGTGTCGTACAGTTCACAACTATGTTGGCGAGCAACACGAGAGGGGAAGGTTTTTAGCGCGCCATGCGATTAACAAACGTTGCAGCATTTTTACATCCGAAGAAAACGAGAAGAGCTCGACGAGGATGAAGTTTAATTCAACTTCTCGTTATCCGATTCGGTAGCTATGAAATCTCATCGATACGCTTTGTGTTATACTACCGTTTCTCCCTTCTACTTGTTCCGCGTTATCGATTGTTACGAACGCGCCGACTGATAATGCGTTAAATGTGTGCACTTCCTTTAAAACGAAATCACATATCCTCGCATCTATTTACCGGAAAGAATCGAATATCACGATAGAATTATGGATACCGTATAAAATTAACGTGCGCTTGGACACTCTGCGGCATGGAGGTATGTTGCAACAGATATGCAATCACTTTTTAATAATTTATGTTGTTTAGATAGGTTGCCTGCTTGATATTCAACGTAGGTGATTTTCTAGTTTCCATTTTTATCTTACGAATGAATGAAATTCACGTTAATATGAGGGTTTCCTCTTGTATGCAATTTCTTTTTAATTACAGCAAATATATTTGACTGTATGATATAAAAAATATATTGTAAAAATTTTCATTACGTGTAATGATAATAATAGAAGTAATTGCAATTATTGGCAGACAGAATTTGTTGTATATCACTACCGTAATGAATATGAACGAAAACGAAATACTTTTTGAAATGTACTGTAAATTTATTGGAAGATTTTGATGTATATAACTCAGTTTTTGATCAAGAAAATACATCTATATATATATATATATATATATATATATATATATATATATATATATATATATATATATATATATATATATATATATATATATATATATATATATATATATATATATATATATATATATATATATATATATATATATATATATATATATATATATATATATATATATATATATATATATATATATATATATATATATATATATATATATATATATATATATATATATATATATATATATATATATATATATATATATATATATATATATATATATATATATATATATATATATATATATATATATATATATATATATATATATATATATATATATATATATATATATATATATATATATATATATATATATATATATATATATATATATATATATATATATATATATATATATATATATATATATATATATATATATATATATATATATATATATATATATATATATATATATATATATATATATATATATATATACATACACCTATTACAAATAAAATATTATTTGTAATATTGGGTATCTTTTTATTTATATGTTTTATAAAATATTTTAATACTTTACAGTGGTGTTTTAAAATGCTTTACGGTGTGTTATAAAATATTTTAATATTTTACAGTAGGCTGATTGAGCACCTTGCACATATGCAACCCTCTCATGCGAGATGCAGACGGTACATCAAGCATGATTGGGTAAACTGAGACACGTTAACGTTCTAAAGACCATACATTAAAGGATTCCTATTTTTAATATCTATTTAAATTGTTATACTATAATCTCTATATATTATTTTTGTAAATATTTTATATAAGTTCTAATAACAAGAAATCAATTGATGTCTGTGTGTATAAATGTATGAATTATAATTATATATTAAAGAATTATATTAGCTTTATAAATAAATATTTCTTATAGATGTAATAGATACAGAAAATTTAAATGTTTATTTGAATTTATCTGTTAAGAAAGAAGTAATATTAGAATTAAATTAAATGCATGTTATTTTTAAATACGTCTATGATAAATTTCACCTTAATATCTTTTATAGGTATGATAGACAGAAAAATATCTATCCTAACATATCAGCATGGAGGTAGAAGACTGAAAGCTTGATAATAGAATGGAATCCAGGATGCCAGTGAAATACGACGATTCTTAAGTTCAGGATGGAACTTAGAAAAGGGCCTTGGTCGAAAAAAATCCTGGTTCCAGCTTGTTTTCTGGTAATTCTCATCTGGATCTTTTTAATCGACAATTCCTTACTACTCGACAACCTGCCTGGTAAAGCAACCTTCCAAAAACCGAGAAATTTCGTTCCACTCGCACACGACCCGAATCTGGATCGTCTAACGATCAAGAAATCCTCTCTGATAAGCGATGTCGAATTGAAACACACGAAAGTATCGAAGCTTCAAATGGTGTCGCTTTGGACAGGCAACAACAGCGTTAAAGGGAACACAGGATCCTTGCGAAAGTATCAGATCTTGAGACAGCAAGGTTTAATGCCGAGTAAACAATTACCCACAGCTTTGATAATTGGAGTTAAAAAAGGCGGGACTAGAGCTCTGTTAGAATTTTTGAGATTGCATCCTGCTATTCGCGCAGCTGGATCCGAAGTTCACTTTTTTGATCATCATTACATCAAGGGGTTTCATTGGTATAGGTAGGTTTGTTACACTGTTTCGTGGTTTGTATTCATCTTAGTATACACAGTGGCGTTCTAAAATTTTCGACCAAATAAATTTTTAACTTGATATTCGAAAGATGATGTCTAAAAGAATTTCAAATAATATTGACTGTACCAGTATGATAAGTAAAAGGAAATATTACTTAAAATTCTTTGTAAAGCGAAAAAGAAAAATCTGTCTGGCTGGAAACTTTATCACGTCACTGTACTTAACTATTTTTATTTCGCCAATATTCCTATGCACATTCTTAGGAAGTTATTTTTATTTTACAAAAATTACTAATAATGTGACTTAATAAAATATTTTTCTTACGGTATATTCTAGGCATAGGATGCCTCCGACATTGTCCACTCAAATCACGATGGAGAAAACCCCGTCGTATTTCGTGACGAGCGAAGTACCGAGAAGAGTTCAACGAATGAATCTTGCGATGAAATTGATTCTCGTAGTAAGGGATCCAGTTACTCGAGCGATATCCGATTATACCCAAGTGAAGAGTAAACGAGCCAACATGCCAAAATTCGAGGATCTAGCGTTTCTTAATGGGTCGAAAATCGTGGACACAACGTGGGTCCCATTGAAGATCGGAGTGTACGCGCGACACTTAGAGAGATGGCTTCAGTACTTTCCATTGTCACAATTTTTATTCGTCTCTGGAGAAAGATTGATCGTGGATCCAGTCGCTGAGATTACCAGGGTTCAGGACTTTTTAGGCCTAAAAAGAGTTATCTGCGAGAAACATTTTTATTTCAATGCCACGAAGGGGTTCCCCTGTCTGCTCAAATCTGAGGAACGTCCTACACCCCATTGCCTTGGTGAGTTGATTAAAAATAATTCCTGTTAATCCCTCAAAATACTATTGCCTCCTAAAAAATACTACAGACTTATGTATAACGTATAATTTGTCAAATATGTTGGCAAAATTATCGCGAGTCTTCTAGAGCATGTACACGTAAATTATGAAATACAACTATAAATGTGGAGTTGGTTTCTCACAGTTGTATGTATAAACAAATTTTCTTATGATACCGAACTTTTTGTGCTCTAAGATCCGTATCATTTGAGATTCTATAATATGAAACATATTTTCTGCATTAAGAAGGAATCTAATTATATGTATTTCATAAATTTCAAGGTAAGAACAAGGGTCGTAGTCATCCTTACATAGATCCTGTAGCCATACAACGATTGAGAGATTTTTATCGTCCATTCAATCAACGTTTCTACCAATTGACCGGAATGGATTTCGGCTGGTTGTGAGAATAAATGCGATAAGCGAATACATATCGAAGCTAGTCAAGTAAAAGAACATAGTCAATTTTTACTGAGATACGACACGCGCGCATGCGGACACCATTAGTTTGCACTAGTTAGTAAATAATTAGTAAAAGAACCAGATAATACTCTTCGGTTAGTTTATATTCGTTTTTACTCTAAACCAGAATATTTTTTTATGTACTGCATAAACGTGGAAAAAGAAGAAAGGCATATCCATCGTTTCAATGTGTTGACAATACACAGAAAGAGAATTCCTGTTCTTGTTCGTGATATTAACTTTTAGACACGCGTATAGATTTATAGTGGCAGCAGAATGTTATCAATCGTATGTATCATTTTTCGCATACATATATTCCACTATATTTTTTACAGGACATTACAAAAGAAAAAAAAAGAATAGTATATCCGAATTTTAAACGATAAATGGCCATACGCGTTATTCTTTTGTTCATATTTTATTCGTTCGTTATTATCAAATCTATTATTTATTACAATAGAATCTTTAAAAATGTTTATTACATATTAAAATGTTGATTCGTTAATTCCATCTTCCATTGAAGTAGTTGTGCAGAATAGAAAATGTTCGAATCTGTATTAAAATACGTAGTTACTGTTATTGATTGTATAGAGTTCTGTTTAGAATTAAGAATTGTTTGCACATTTTGTTGAATTTTTGATCTTCCAATGTATCAAGCACAGAATCTACGTAATCTACGTAATTCTAATGATATTTACCTAGTATATGTATCATTATGTTTAAGCAAGAAAGCGATGAATATTTTCTGAATAATTTAGTTGAACTGCGTCAAAATGTCATTAAATTATAAGAAACGCTATAACAGTGTAGAAGTTCTCGTAGATGCGGAAACGGAAACTGAGTACAATTTAAAGTAATAAAAAATTACGTCTCGCGTTTAATATACGAGTACAGTTTTAACGAACGTATTTCGGTTAGAGGAAAAAGAAGCATAGAAATATTAATAACGTCAATTAGACATTTGTAATGACGAGGGTTATTAAAAAAAAAGTTTGTGTAATCGTATCAAAATATATAATTAATTTCGATAGGTGCAAGTGGCAAGAGTTTGCACAAACTGCAATAAAAAATAATGTATTTATATTTTGCAAATGTGCACACACATACGAGCACAAATCACACACACACACACACACACACACACACACACACACACACACACACACACACACACACACACACACACACACACACACACACACACACACACACACACACACACACACACACACACACACACACACACACACACACACACACACACACACACACACACACACACACACACACACACACACACACACACACACACACACACACACACACACACACACACACACACACACACACACACACACACACACACACACACACACACACACACACACACACACACACACACACACACACACACACACACACACACACACACACACACACACACACACACACACACACACACACACACACACACACACACACACACACACACACACACACACACACACACACACACACACACACACACACACACACACACACACACACACACACACACACACACACACACACACACACACACACACACACACACACACACACACACACACACACACACACACACACACACACACACACACACACACACACACACACACACACACACACACACACACACACACACACACACACACACACACACACACACACACACACACACACACACACACACACACACACACACACACACATACACATACACACACATATCATATATTATAAAACAGTTTTTACAAATTCAATTATAAAGTTATGTGAACTTTAATTAAATAGTTAGAGAGGGAAGAGTAGTTGCATAAATTATCAGAGTTCGTTTAGAAATTGTCTTCTATATTGATAAAAATATTCCTGAATAGTTATTAATTACAAAAATTTGTTAGTATAAATTTACAGTATATCATTAAATGAAAACTTTAACTCGTAGCTCAGAGTTACGAAAATAATTCGCAACGATTGTATTGTTAAGTAGTTCATTATATATTAAGTTTACTTGCTCAAGTGGCCTAATTAATCTAAAAAAAAAACAAAGTTGTAAATAAACAGTGATTTACCAACTAAAAAAACAATGCGTAATCTATATGTATACTTACGTTTTATCCAATCTTTTTCCCTCTTCGAAACGCTACAGCAATCGTTCAGAAAGAATAAAAAATTCCTCCTCGATAATCCTGTGTAGGTAAAAATTGGAAAAGCCCCACCAGTGAATGGATTATCAACTATTCAGTTACAGGAAAAGATGTTACAGGTACCGAAATAACAACAAGTCCAATAGTCTGTTACAAATTTTGTAATGAAATATTGCTTTCGACTTATCGAAAGGGAGGAAAACAACACGATGCACGTGCACGTTTCCTTTATACAACTGTATAGAGTATTGTTTTAATACTTTCCGCAAAAGATTCATCCTCCTTTTGTACAAATGTTACGACATTAAGAAATACGTCTCTCTAGTCTGTTTCCCTACTATCTATCGAACTATCGAGATAAGTGAAAGTTAACGATAGAAATTTCAGCCGTACGATTTCAGTCAAACGATTCGTCAAATTTTCCTCGGCCAACGTTTATCCATAATATGCTTCTTCCCTTAGTCAGAAGTACAAATTAAACGGAAACTATTTACTTTCTTGGAAATTATTAAGTACATTTTTGGTCCCATCGAAATGGCAAAATATATATGCATATTACGTAAGTATATATAAAAAGATGTAAGTGCGACATAGGTTTTATTGGTACTCTAATCTTATGTTAAAGATTCTTGAGCAATCTTATCGATTGGTGGACGGAATACATACTGTCGAGAGGGATGATATTACAATACACAGTAGGTCAGTATGTTCATCATACGTGATCATCGAACGATCGTAATAACTAACGCATAATACAATTCGATTCGATTAACAAAATACTGATTCAACATTACGTCCGGGATAGAAACAACTATCCTTTTATATTTCTTTTTTTCCTTCCTCTATTTTGGGACTATTCTATATGGATAACGATATAATCATCTTGCCTTGGTCCTTCGTTACGAAAACAATTGATCATGAATTTTCGCGAAAAGAAGAATACATACGTATAATAATATTCGCCTTTGCCTACTTTCATGTTTTTCCTTTTTTTCTCTTTCTTTGGGATATCGAAAGAGAAGAAAAGGAAAAGAAAGAAAGATGATCTATAAAATAAAATTTTCTGAATACTTAACGTTAAATTAACGACTACAATGTTCCTTACGTCTACTACTAATACGTCATAATTTTTCGTTATTGTCTCTAACATACGTAATTAAGATCATGCTCAATCACGATATCGTTTTCACGATTATTATCATGATTTCGATTATTACTGACAATTGGAAGCATTTCGTGATGCACGTACGAGAGAAATGCATCGGATAGAATTTTACGATCTACGCTCTTCCTCCTCGTCATACTCTTGGCGATGGTGAACGTGAAATGTTCCTTGGAAATGTTTCTTCGTGAGTTGATTCTCTTCGACGGTTTCGGTTCCATCGATCGAATGCAGATGCACAATCCCGGCCTGTTTTCCACGACAGACTTAGCCTGCATCAATCAAACGAACAAAACGAAAATATCATCCGATTGAAATTCCTTTATCGTTTGCAAATTCCATAAAATGTGTCTCAGAATAGAGAACCTCGTGCCCATGATTTAAATTAATAAAATAAATTATCCCGTTGTCGTCATAGTTTAGCAAATATTTTAGTCACAGAACAGTTAGAATATAAATTACAGGCTCGATCCAGTGGATGTTTGATCTGACAATAAGTGCATCTGTAGTCATGAATAAAAAAAGACAACAAAGACACGAAGTCGGCCAGTTTACAGTTTGAAAAATCGTGGCTTCACTGAGCCAGAACAACGCATTCAAATGGAATATCCATTTCACCGCATATACAATTGCTATCCATAATCTATATACAAGATAAACGGATTCACGATCGAATCGCTCGGCATGAGAAGATCCGATCTTTTTATCACAAAACTGGGACACAAATTCCGATAAAACTTAATGGCAAGTTGCTACGAAGCGCTTCCACATAGTGGCAATGAGGAGGTGTCTTACATCTTACGAATATGTACGATCTACGAATAGTCAACACGTCACGAATTCGTTTAACGAATGGTCTCTTTTGCTTGTTCATCTATAACGAGTACAATGAGCGACGAAATTATTTTTACAACTGAAAATATAAGAAAAATTTGTAGAATGATAAGACGGTATAAAGAATTTTGTAATAATACCTCATATATGTACTTTTAAATAAAAAGTATATCGAGAGGTTGTTTATTGTCTAATAATAATAAGATAGTTTGTAACACAGTGTACTTAGAGATACTTTTGTGATTTTCCTGTCTCAGAATCTAATAAATAATATATTTCTAATATTTTAAATTACTTTCAGTTGCATATATTTCTTATTGTATAATTTTCATTGTATAAGTAATTTTGTTACTTATCGTATACGTTCTTTGAACGTATTTTATTATTTTTCTTGATCTTTTCCCCTTTGTACTATTTGAAAAAATCAAATTCGCTGATTTATATAATAGTTTATTTATGGCTGATACTTTAACGATACTTTTAATTTAGTTCCTATTATCATTTTCTTCTCTTTCTTTTTCTCTTTTCTGTTTTTTCAATAATTAAACTTACGCTTAAGCGAAGATCTCGAATAGACTATGTAAACGCATAAGGACGAATATGGCATCGGAACGCGCTTCTAGCACCGTCAAGGCAAGCAATTCGTTTTAACGGTCGACAATGGAATCGCTGTGTGTTGAACCGTTGCAAGCGATACGTGTAACAACACGTGCACGAAGCGGGACTGATCGTCGTCTAGGTATACACCCTTCGTGCATTTTCCTTATCCCTCATTAATTTTGTATGAGTCGGTTTCTTTCTTTTATTCTTTCACACTGTGTCTCGTGGCTGCTCGTTTCTCAGCAGAAACGCGTTTCAAGTACAGAGTCGCGAGCTTTGTCGCGTGCGCGATTTGCGTTTCCCTTTCTCCTTTTCTTTCGTTCCTCGATGCAAGAAAAGAAAAGAAACGTCGGCGCGCGTTACGCCAACACGCGCTACGTTACGTAGCGAAGAACGAACGAAGCTCGTCTAAAGTGAAATTTATAAAATCAACAATCAACGTGCGAACAATTTACAAAAAAAAAAAAAGAGAAATTTTCGAACGCTCTAATAAGAGTAAAACCTTCTCTCCATCTTATCGTGATCCAGCGATATTTCTTACTGATAATTCATCTCCGAGATGGACTTACAATTTCATCGCAAATTCGTATAATATCAGTAACACGAGTAATCGATGAACATTCTTCCTCTTTATATATTCGTATCGTTCATCGTATCGATTCTCGCCCTACGTTCTTTTAAACGAAACAAATAAAACAAAAACCGCGCCTACTATCCCTTACGCTTCCTATAAACAAGCAACAATCGTGATACCACTGTTTCAGTCAGTTTTCGATAGCTCGCTTATCTATGTCGGATGTATCATCGTGCATCTTCGCCGACTGATAAAAGGTAGCTGCGTTCGTTATTACAGGAAAAAGCAATAAGGAAGAGTAAAAGAGAAGAGCTTGAGACACTGATGAGATTCCTCGTCGGTGCGCGAGTTCGCATCGTGATATTGCTTCAGAGATGAGTGATAATGATATCGTCGTCTATATCGTCCTTTTCGTCGTCCGTTTCTTCCACTTGGTTCGCCTCTGCTTGGGCCGCTTTCGGATCCTCCGCGATCGCCTTCAGCCTTTTCTGTTTACGCCTATGCAATAGTTCCACTATGATGTAGCCAATTGTCCCGATAAGAAGCACTGTTAGCATCACGTACAGCTTCATACGGGCGCATAAATGGGTGCTGTATGCGTATGCTATCACGAAACCGGCACTCTCCCATAGTCTATAGTTGGAGAACGCGGCTTCCTTGTTACGCCTGAATAGTGTCCCGTATAGACCTGCAAATCGAGAAGAAACAATTAGGTCAATTTTCGAACGTTCGTTAACGATGGAATTTAAGAATCGAATTAAACTTTTTCGCAATTACCGAGATAGTTAAATTGACTTTCTTGAACTCAAGAAATAACTTTTCCATTGGCAATTTATGCTTTTTCGAATTGTCGTTGTCTCGAGACATTGCTATATGATAATAATGATAATAATTCGTTTCAAACTCGCGGCCAGGAAATACAACTCGCTTACGATTTTTCTAACCACACGCTTCCTCCTTCGATCTTCCCATTTATCCTTCCATACTTTATGCTTATACTATCCTTAACCCAGTTGCTCAAACCCACATGCTAAGAGTCTTTCTATTCTGGAACTGTTATCTCGTTTTAGCCAGCCCGATTGCTTCTGCTAACTTCTCTTTCCTCGGTATTTTTATCTTCCTTAACCATTCCTCCAGCTGTTCCAATTTTTTTATCCATCATCGGTATCTATATCTTTTTTTTTTTTTTTTTTTTGGATTTATCTTTTTCCTTTCAGCGGAATATCGCGTAATTCTTTCGTACACAGTTCTCATTGTTTCCTATCTCCTTCTAGTCATGTTCGAGCTAATCGTGTTTTCCTTTTTGTTAGAAAGTTTCCTAAATTCGAGAAGAATATAAAAAAATCGTATTCGTTAATAAACGTATCGGTGACTTTTCGTTTGAACTTCTACGCCGAACTTTTTCTACGAAACATTACGATTAAAATATCAACGATGTCGAGAAAATTATACAACCGTATAAAATCGAGTATCTTCTAAGAAAGATTGACCTAATTGTACTGGATTTTTCTTCCTATAGCTACTTTGCGAATAATTGACATACAAAAAAAAAAAAATATCGCGTAATTCTTTCGTACACAGTTCTCATTGTTTCCTATCTCCTTCTAGTCATGTTCGAGCTAATCGTGTTTTCCTTTTTGTTAGAAAGTTTCCTAAATTCGAGAAGAATATAAAAAAATCGTATTCGTTAATAAACGTATCGGTGACTTTTCGTTTGAACTTCTACGCCGAACTTTTTCTACGAAACATTACGATTAAAATATCAACGATGTCGAGAAAATTATACAACCGTATAAAATCGAGTATCTTCTAAGAAAGATTGACCTAATTGTACTGGATTTTTCTTCCTATAGCTACTTTGCGAATAATTGACATACAAAAAAAAAAAAAAGAGAAGAAGAAGTCCTTTAAGTAATCTCAACGTCATTAAGTTTCTCCTTGGAATAATTCCAATCTTTTTCTTTTTTCTTCTTTCTTATCAACAGCATCTATCCGTTTTTCTGGATATAATTTAATTCCTCTTTAGCAGACGTTCGACAAATATTTCATCCTGTCAATAGAAAATGTCTCGATTACAAAATAAAGGAATCTAATAAACCATCGATTTGAATTGAATATTCAACTCGAAGTCTCATATAAGTATGCCATAATCAGCCAATCGACAAACATACAATAAAGTTTTCCTTTTTCCAAGACGAGGCTAACCAGTTAGGGCAGTTGATAATGGCATTCTTTAGACACGAATTAACGGAGAATTCTTGAAGAGGAAGAAAAGACTATACCTCGAGAAGTTCCGGTTAATCGTCGTGTCGAATGAACATTGCTACTAGTTGTCTATTTTCGTATGAAAAATCGGTCTTTGTACATACTTGTCATTGTGCTTGCGACTAGCTGTTTTCCATTCTTTTCAACGCTTATTTTACATATGACTCATACGTGGTATATTTTAAGATCATTGCATAGAAAAATATTTAAACGCATTGTATCTGTTTGCGAATCGTGTCTTTAGCTGACTGTACGTCAAATAATTTCCGATTCATACTAATAACAGATAAAATAAGGAACTGTAGTAGTTTAATAATCCTTTATAAATCCATGTCAAGGTACTTTTCATACCTTACGTTAGATATCTTTTCCTCTTTTACATTTACTATTATCTATTACCAGTTATCTATTTGCTATTATCTATTACATATTCTGATTGAATTTCGCGATAAGAGAATCTAATTTCACTTGTAACGTACCATGAAACCGACACAAATAATCAGACTGCCTCGTTAAAAACAATCCATCGTTATCACCGTTCCCATCTCTTCTCATAGTTATTCAAATAGCGATAAATGAAATTGTTTTAATAAAAATCAGCGTATGTAAGAGATTCATGATAATCGAACAGCTGATAATCGATTTTTTAGATAATAATGTATATTCTAGTAGTTAAAAGCAAGATTCCCACGACTACCACGTGAATTTCCTGCATTTTACCCTGGCAGCCACCGATACACGCCGGGATACGCTATACCGTAACGTTTAATCATTGCGAAACATTATGTTATATTATATTTGCGCATTTTTAACCCACAAGCTGCTGTAATATTGTGTTGGCAATTAAGTGATTGCGGATTTTCTCAATACCACCTTGTTGAGAATTGTGGATCTTTGAAGCCGAAATAACGTTTCTATTACAGGAACACTAAATTTACACTTGGAATTAATATTAGAATAGTTATACAGGGTGGTTGGTAACTGGTGGTACAAGCGGAAAGGGGGTGATTCTACGTGAAAAAAGAAGTCGAAAATATAGAATAACAATTTTTCGCTTGAGGCTTTGTTTTCGAGAAAATCGACTTTGAATTTTCGCCCGGTACGCGTGCGGTACCTAACCCCAATCTAACCCCAACCTAACCTCATAGACCTAACCTAATATATTCATCGATACACGCTTGTACGCGTCTCAACACTTTCTTCTATACCCGACTGTTAACCGACCGAATAGTCTACATTCATCCGTTTTCACACACATACCTTCACACACTGATACCCACACACAAGTATCTCTACTACGCGTTTAATCCAGTCCAGCACAGGGAATTATACATATCTCAACACGCCTAATGACAAAATCCGCAATCACTTGGTCGCCAACCCAATAATATCAACCACATTGTAACAAGCTAACTGATCATTCGCATCGTTGAAGATCTATTAATCCGTGAAATTTATCTTATCGTAGACGATAGCGCAGAAAAATGTAACGACGAACGAGGGTCATCGATGATCGTCGTGACAAGAACCATTGCTCCGCTGTATTCTCCGAAAGCAAAGTTATACGTACCATTGACTTGCGTCTGCCAAACAGCGTCACCAACACCCCACAGCCCGGAAACCGTGTAAAAAACGTAAGGGTTATCGGGGTGCGGTTTCCAGTGGAGTAGCACGACGATAAGACTAACGTGAATGATAACACCCAGCACCATAAGTGGCTGTCTTCCGACGAATTTCATCAAAGAGCCGAAGACCAAGGAGCAAATAGCGTTCACCACTCCGAAGCAGATCATAACGTAGCCAACCCGGTGCACACCCAACGCGCAGGATATGTAGGCCTGAAAAAGAGAAGGATCGAGTATTGTTAAGATCCAGCAATGTACGCGAAAACGTGACAGACGATCTCACATTGATTCAGGGAATGTCTGGTTACAGGTAGCGATAGGATACATTGAATCGTTCGTAACGGATCGATGAAATCCAGTTGATAGGAAAGGATCGTAATAAAAAGATTACAGGTTCGATGGTGTTCAATAGCCGAGTTTTATGCGGCTGTCGTAAGGCGAGTGGTCGATTCTACTTTTTCCTGGTTTCTGAATTTCGTTACGTAAGTTACACGATTTGATGTTTCATTGCCGAGGAACGACTGATCTTCTGCGAGTTCGACGACGTAAAGATGGCATAAATAATTCGTAGCTTCTGCGATAAAATTGAAAAGAATGCTGGTATTTTTATGAAATTATTTGTCGGAAATTTTCATTGCTTCTAAAAATTACGATGGAAGCCCATCTACGCGAACATCGTTCGTTCGAACCACGTTTCCTGGTTAATGCTCGATTAATTGAAGTTTCGCTGCTTCGACTCGTCAACCTGAACTCGAGATCCTATTATACGAACGAAAAGTGGCAGGTAGCGGGGATAATTGGCAAACTGCCATTATACGAACTCCAATTATATAAACTTTTTGTCCCGCGACTAATCCGGATAAGTAGAGTCCTACGGTATGGAGTCGATCAATGTGATCAATCGATCGTGAGCGATCTTATCCTGCATACTGGGCGACCGTTAATGAGAGCATCTCATTGTTGTAGTTTTCTTACGAATGTATGTTATGTGTTGTAATCTTCTACGATCGAGAAATTATTCTATATTTTCAACAAGGAAAAGAAGAGACAAATGAAAATTTACTATTGTCGAGTTTTTCTTTTTCGTCCAATATCTAGTTCTTGTTTTTGCACATACGAAATGTAAATTCATATTTGATATCACATAAAAGAATTATAATCGTAATATATGATAGCGAAATATGGAAGAACGAATTAGAGGATCGAACGAGGATGTGCGTGATTAGAGAAGCTGTAAGTCCAAGTCGCGTTTCTTGGAATCTCGCGAGATGAAAATTAAATAAATTATTATTATAGTGGTTGGTAACTGGTGGTACAAGCGAGAAGTCGAAAATATAGAATAAAAATTTCTTTTTTAATTTTTCCATCGAGACAACGATCTATGATAAAGTGCGCGCGTACCGAGCGAAAATTCAAAGTCGATTTTCTCGAAAACAAAGCCTCGAACGAAAAATGTTTATTCTATATTTCCGACTTCTTTTTTCGCGTAGAATCACCCCCTTTCCGCTTGTACCACCAATTATCAACCACCCTGTATATTATAGAATCATAATATAATAGGAACTAACGCACTTAGGAAGAATATTTAATATACCTCGAAACAACCGAAATATTAGAAAACAATAAATTCAGACGATAGAAGTAACGCGGAGACTAAACATTTCTTTCCTATATTTACTTCTATCATAAATTCCTTCTTCGAGGAGCATCGTGTCTCGAAAATCGTCTGTCGCATAAGAATAATACAATTTGACGAAATTCTCACGATAGGAAGAACTCAACGCGCGAAACAATGCTGATAACGTGAATCCAAAGTAAGGAAACTCGATTACAGAGTCAAAGAAATTTCGCTGACACTGTGCATGCTGCGAAGATGCGTTCGTCGTTCCTGCGTGCTTTCATTTAGCCACTTCGTGTGCGTGATAGCTGCACAGGGTCCAGCCACACCATCGCATCGATGCACCAGTAGAACGAGAAAAAAAGAAGAAATACTGGTTCACGAGATTCCAGGTATGGAAGTGGTATCGGGGAATTGCTGCAAGAATAAGATTCTGGGCTATTTATAACATGTCGAACCAGCTGATTCAATGGAAGTCAGCATCCCAACATGCTCGATGCTTTCCAGTAGCGTTTATTCTTCCAATTACTTTATTCCTCGCCCAATTTGCCCACATATTTCATCATCGAACTGGTTTCCAACAGGTTTACCTTCCAAACTGTATCATCTCCTTTTGCTCCTTTTCTTCCCCTTCTCTTTTTTCCTCATATTTTGCATACGCATACGTCTCTACACTTATATCATTGCTCGTAAGTACGTGGACACTATGATCGATTGGTCAGTAATCCTGTCGCGCTGTTTTGCTCGTTTTCAAAACCGATATCCGTATCTCTGCAACGTTAAATGATATCTCAAGCGGATTGAACATAATTTTCAATTCGTTTAAGCAGAGATAGGGAAATTCAGACGGAGAAAATTTAAATACGGAGATTTCTGTTCGAACGCGTATCTCTTTCCATTTCGTTGTTTGTTGGATCAAACGTTTGGTTCGCCGATACGAGAGCAAAGTCGAAGTAGAAAAATTAAGGCAAGAAAGGACGAACGAAATACGTACGAGGACGGATGGGAAAGTTTGATGAGGAATCACCGCTGGGAATTGCATTAATTGTTATTGCCATTGTCATTCCGGGAACTTTCCAATCTGCCCTCGTATCTATACGAACGAATGGAAAATTACTTGCCACTGCTTCGCGTACTCTTACTACGAAATTGTCACGAGTTTTTCTATTTGAATTTCGTAACTAAATTACATCCTGCCAAATTTAAAGAAATGTCCATTAGCAACGTGAATTACCACGAAAATGTACCTGGCAGACTCGCGCTTATAGTCATTTAATTGCAAGGATCTACGACGATTTTATTCTTTACGATCATTGCACTTATACACATGACGCTATGTAAATCATTTTTACAAGATAATCGCAAAGAACTAAATCGACGTTCTAAGAACCTTGTAATTGTTAAATCTTGTGGAAACGTTGCTCGAGAGGCTCTCTGTACTCGAACGTGGCAAGCTAGGAATTTACAGGAGACTTCTAAGACTCGGGTTCCTAAATTCTAATCGCAAAATTAAAAATAAAAAAAAAAAATAAAATTTATTTCAAACTAATACTAACTAATACTAATGATTCGCATACTTATACGATTCTCGCGTACCATTAGCAAAATATTATCTCTCTTTAATGGATAACTTTCAAACGCACGCTTTACCCAATTTCTCAAGGAAACAGACGGTAATGTTCTTTTTCCTTTGGCGTATGAAAATTCAGCGTTACCAAAGATCGATCGAATATATACGGCCGTATATTTACCAGCAATGCCGTATTTATACGCCATTCATATTCATGCTGGCGATTTTTTAGTTGTACGCAGAGCCAATCGTATATTATACAACTTATAATTTAAAGTCATTCAGCGCTTTAAAAGCCAAAGGATGCGTGCTTCAGCCGATATTTCAGCATATCTGTGATCAGTAGCATGTATTTCCGGAGAACAATTGCACGACCTCGCATGGCCGTTACGCATCACGAACCTGCCGTTCTGTATCCGGTTAGTATCCGGGTGATCCTAGCCAGGTTTTTGTGTTGCATCTGATGAGGATAATGATTAACGATTTTAGTTTACTGTTCGCTTTTGTTACTGCGTTTCTTCTTTTCTCTCTCTCTCTCTCTCTCTCTCTCATCCAATGGATTTTCATCGTCCAACATGATACCATTACGTTCATACGACGAAACCATGTAAGATATTACCCCAGTTCGACCTTTTTTTTTGCAAAAAGACGTAGAGATATCGGCGATGAGACCAAGTTCGCGTAATTCCACTTGTAATAAAAATCGCGTAAATTACGTGTTCTTAGTGCGTTTATGGGAAATCGAGGGACGTGGAAGGTGGCAGAACGCGCGTAACGAGTAAAAATATGTAAACTATTTAACGCTAGAACTACCACACCAGCCGAATTGACTGCTTTTACAAATTTATTTTCAAATTCCTACTTCGTGTTCTATCCTTTCCGCAACGATAACTAAAGGAATATTATAACGAATTTTATTTTGTTTTTTACGTATTCAAACTGAAAATAATTTTGTATCGAGGCTACTTATACCAATACCAGTCGAAATGACTGGTATTTGTGAAAGAGTAAAAGGGTCCTGCAATCTGTTCATCGAACGCCAATTAACCAATTTCTTCGTTTTGTACAACTCCCCACACGTTCTTAAAATTTCTACCGCGTATCGTTCGATATGATGATATCAGTTATCAAGAAAATTCCCGATCGATCGCTAGATAATTAGATGCTAACTGTAGAAATACCACACCAGTCAAAACGACCGGTTCTACAATTTTATAAATGTGTCGATCCTCGTTTAGGGATCGTGGTCCCAGATGGATTAATAATACGAAAAATGTACTACATAGCACGAAATTGCTTCTGTAAGAAAGTAATAAATATACAAATATTCTATTGTTACGTGTTTTTTTAAAGACCAGTCATTTTGACTGGTTTTTGGTAGAAATAGCTTCGCGTTGACTATCGGTAGTTCTAGCGTTAACAGTATCCAGTTATAATACTCGAATTTCTGGCTGGGTCCTGATCTTTCAATTCACTGGAAAATCAGTCCATTTATAAAGATATCGATATTCATAAATATCCGTCATCCGTATAACTCGTCGTACATTTCTTCGCTGTTTATTGCCGTTCGTTCACGCGATACGAGTTCACGTTCGGACATGTAAGCGGATTTAATCGGCGAAAGTTCGGTTAATCGGCCATTAACTATCGAACCTCGTTACGGTAAATGAAATTGTAATAAAACGCAAGCAACGAGATGCGAATAAATGGAATGCAGACGAACCAAGTTCTAGCGTATACCGATGACGAAAATTAACGATAAAAATTCTATTAAAGAAACGTTATTGTTAGAAAATTATTTATTTTGCTACGATATAAACGCGTTACGGTATGCTAGAGTGGCAGCATTGAAATTGTTTTGCAAATTTCTGAAACGAGCAACGAAGAATTCTTGGATAATCGGCTGGATAATTCTGCGTAAACCATTATTCTAACCAATATTATTATACTTTTAAATGGTCGGTCACGTTTCACGAGATCGTCTCGATTCTTCGCTTCGGTTCCTTCGACGTGAAGAGATTCATTCTCGAATGCATAATAGTTGGTTCGTAATCGATGTCTTATCGAACCGAGCTTCCACCGACAACGGGCTCGTTCATTTTGTAACGAGCAGCGTGGGCGAAGTTATACGAATCTCATTGTTGTTCGATTGTTCTGCCTCGTGAGTCGTAAATAATTGCCTGAGTCGTTAAGCAACCGTCGGACAATATATCGTCGAACTCTTGGAAACTCGTTAACTTAATCCTTAAATGCGTGGTTTTTGTCCGAACGCAATAAAACGCGTTGAAATTGTTAGTTTATTCGTCGCAAGATCGTAGAGAAAGTTTTACACGGAGAGAGAATTCGTTGTCGGACGATCGTAGTACGCTTAGAACGTATAAATAAATCGCCGACTGTACGTTATAATAATCGAACAATAACAGTTCGTAGGAAGATTATAAAAATAATAGAATAAGAAATATGGGATAAATACAGGGATATATAAAACACGATAAAATAATAAAAAATAAGAAATAGTTTACGCTTACGTCGATTAACTTTAACATCTTATCGATCTTATAATATCTCGATTAAAACGAATATTCGTAAGTGCCATTACGTAAATCATTATGTATACATGAAATGAGTATTTGTGTAATCACGACATCGTGTGTTCGAAAATTAATGAAACTCTCCATCGAGAAAATCTCGTTCATAGATCGTTGAAGAAAAATCATGTTCTTAGGTCGGAGACGAAAAGCTAATGTGTTTTTTTTTCCTTATTTTTGCTCGTAAGACATCGTTTGATTACATCGATGTGAAATTAGAGTTTCGTAGAAGCTGTCAACAGTGCTAATTACTCACTTGTGTAAAGTCTGCACCGATGAACGCCTGCTCCATGCCGATCCATATTGTGATTGGTATAAGGAGCTGCTGATAAGGCTTCTTCAGTTGATAAGCAGTTGCCGAGAGCAATTGTATACCACTGAGCTCTTGACTGTCCACTTTTCTTTGTTTCTCGCCATACCTGTAACAGGGAAGAGGAGAATTCTCGTTATTCCGTCCGAATTGAGTCTAAGCTCTCGTCGCGCGACTAATTTGACAAGTTGCCTCGAGGTTGCAGACACGATCGACAAGTGGAAATGACAGAGAAATGGTAAATGACGCAAGTATCGGAAGTGAAAATTGTCCGTGTCGCAGGAAAAACGGATAGATGTTAATTTCGGCGATTTTCGTAAATTCCTGATCGAACGTCGTGCACTTTCAGGCTTCGCCGTCTTTAAATTTGGAAGAAAAATAAATAAACACCAGAGGAGGAAAAGATTATGACAAATCCATTCCTATTGGTTCTTCGACATTTACTGTTCGATAATTGAAAATACTATGCTCGATGTTTGACGAATATTTCAATGAAAGATGCCAATGTCGTGAAAGATGCCAATGTCGTGAAAGATGCCAATCATTAGAAAAGTAAGCGATGAATGTACGAAGTTTGGCAAGAAATCAAATCTATAATTTGCAACGATAAATATCTTGAAATGTTGTGACAATCGGTATTCTTAAATCTTCAAACGTAATACAATGTTACATTATCAAAATCGTAGTTTTATCTAGATTTAGGATTAAGTATCTGGTTTTATCAGCTTAAAGAACGTGGCATATCATCGTGCTCTTTTAACCGTAGCTTAAATCCTGTAGTTTTCAAATAGCGTAACAACGCAATCAAACGCGTAAGCGTATTGTTGTAGAGACTTATCTGGCTTGGTATATTTATTCTGGTACATTTGTGGTGCCGGTTTCCTATGCTAAATAAGTAATCTCGAACGCCTGTGACAGTAGAGGCTGTCAATGGAGCCTTGATACTCGCATGATTCGAAATGTATGTATTGCGAAATGTTGACAGGAATCAGTGAGGTAGAACGCCCGTAGATTGATTAACAACTAGTTGGAATATATTAATCGTGATATGGAAAAAGAATTCGTCAAAGACAAACACAAGTATTTCCTGTTTTGAAATATGATTTCTGGCACTCGAAGCATTAACTTGTAACTCTTTTTACAGTTACATACGTACAACATTTCTCTCGAAACACCTGCGACAGATTATAATTATTTAAACAGTTGCAAATAACGAGACGGAGGTAATTGGAATCTTTCTTTATTTAGAAATCTTTCTACGCGTAGTTTAATTCTTATCAAAGGTCAGTTAATTAGCACGCGGTAAAATGTAACCGTTCTACCTACTGGGTCGTTCAAGAAGCTGTCGATGGCAGTTTTGATTGTCGATTTAATTCGCTATATACCGTATATACGCACAAATTAAAGATAAAAATCTGACGAAGTCTATAGAGGAAGCGTTGTTTTCCAACGGAAAGGAAAGATCTTCTATTTTGAGACAAAATAAATCATCCTATTGGCATTTTGATTTTTGCGAAACGTTGTTTTCATTACAAGAAGCTGGATATTCCAGAAGATTATAAAAATCGTTTCCAGGAATCTATTGCTAAGAAAAAAACAAGTTTTGCGGAAAAGTAATGACGAAACTATCGAACAAACAATAAACAGTTGTTAAAGAAACGATGCTTATACTGTTTAGTAATATATTATACAGGGTGATTGGTAATTGGTGGTACAAGCGGAAAGGGGGTGATTCTACGCGAAAAAAGAAGTCGAAAATATAGAATACAAATTTTTTTTTAATTTTTCCATCGAGACAACGATCTACAGTGAGATCCGTCATAACGTACCGCACGCGTACCGAGCGAAAATTCAAAGTCGATTTTCTCGAAAGCAAAACCTCGGACGAAAAATTGTTATTCTATATTTTCGACTTCTTTTTTCGCGTAGAATCACCCCCTTTCCGCTTGTACCACCAATTACCAATCACCCTGTATAATATATTACTAAACAGTATAAGCATCGTTTCTTTAACAACTGTTTATTGTTTGTTCGATAGTTTCGTCATTACTTTTCCGCAAAACTTGTTTTTTTCTTAGCAATAGATTCCTGGAAACGATTTTTATAATCTTCTGGAATATAAGATATATTGTATAATTAAATTTCTGATTACACGACAGGATCAGTCATTTTTCGTAGGTTCAGAGCGGAGGAAGAGATTCGTTGTTGATCGTTCCATCTTCGTCAGAATCTTCAATCTACGCTGTAATAAAGCAAACCAACACTTAATGAGCAATAAACTTTACATTTACAAGACGCGCGCTCATTAAAACGAACGTTCGTCTCTCGAAGACACGACCGGTTGATCGAAGGAGTAATTTTACAAGTGGCACGATATAAAATTCTAGTCTCGGTATACTTTAACGTTCAAGTTTATCCAAATCAGACGTGGAAAGCTTACGCGTAGCATTGTAATCGTGCGATACGTTCGTCTCGCAAAAACATAGTGCACAGAATAACTTCTCCTTGAAAATTCCCTCGAACGAACTCTGTACATTTATACGCAGAGAAACAGACTTAACGTGCATGTACAGGATGCTTCACGCAACTGAGTCAAACAACCTAAAAGTGTGGTTTGCCTGGTATCTGGAAACCGACGAAAATCGAAGCTTTTCGCCATCCTGGTATCTTCTCGTTAAATGTCAAATATTTAGTCGCTACTTCGTAGCAGCCAGTGTGTAACTTTGGCAGAGTATAACTTCGCTTGGAAGATAAATATCGTTAAATTTAATTTCGTAAAATGTACGAAGTGGAAAACTAGGAAAGACGTAAGTGTTTCTGCGACGTATTCTCGTAGTTTTCGGGTCTTTATGCATATGCCGATCTCACTGTCGTTTTTAGTAAGCGTAAACGAGGTCTTGCACGAGGTGTTGGAGAAAAGCTTTAGCGTAACATCGAAGCAAAAATTCAAATAAATCAACGATGATTCTTTTCGCGCTATTTTCAACGAAAGAGGACACGATCGAAACGAACAACGAAAGAAAACGATCCAAAGTGCCTAGTGGAATTAGAGACGCGTCGATTGCCGTACGAAAAACTGTGTAGCTTCGTTTAGAAAAATACGAATAATTCATTTAGAAAAATACGGATAACGAATAAAGAATCTTGAAAATACTTCCATTTCGAAAATGTCTACACACGTCAGATCGTCTATCATCCGAGACCACTGAATCTCGCCCAATGAAACTTTCTTCCTTATCTTCTATCTTTCCGTAGCTATATCTTGACCCGTTCACGTGGAACACCTTGTACGTACACCGTACACCGTACAAAGTGGTAGTACGTACTTGCTTCGTTTCGCGATGAAGGCTGGCTACGTTCGTTATATCTCGGCGAAAAACCGGTTGAAATTTTTGTCATGGTTTTATCACCGAAAGAAAATTCCGAATTCAAGTCGAACGTGAAACGCGTGTACAGGTTCGAACGCGTAACACAGTCGGAAAACGACAGGAGAGGGTGGATTTTTACACGAGTTGCTGGATCCACTATCGGCTACGAAGGTCGATAATTTCGAGAGAGAAAGATCGCGGAAATCCTCATGGCGAGCATGTCAGGCAGAGAGGCAGGCGAACACTCGTAAAAGAGCCGTTCAACAGAATCCGGTAAATTATCCTGCCGCTAAATTTAGCCACGGATCACTTGAATACGATCTACCCTGAGGGGGCTGAGGGATCAGCGATTCAGCAGCCAGAAGAAAGTCGCTGGAACGAAGCAACCCGGCCGACGTACGAGAGAAGCCGAGGTTTTTAGAGTCGCTGCAGCCTCGGGCGACGTTCGCCAATTCTCCAAATAAATTTTAAACGGCCTGGTGCTAAACGACCGTGGCCATCTTCTTGTGGTCAGCATTCGAAGGTACGTTTTACGACCCGAGGAATCTCTGTTGTTTGGATTTCTGGCGATTATTAACCCTTAAACCATTGAATGGTCAAGGATGGGTAAGATCTCGGCAGCGGTATATCTTTTTGAAATTGTGGTATTAACGAAATTAAACAAGCGGCGTTTTATTATCACTGAGCGATGGACAAAGGATAGAAAAATTATCGTTCGTAATGGTTATAAATAATTACGTCGCGATGGTATTATTGCGAGAAGATAGTATTAAAATAAAATTCGAACGGAGTGCGTTCATGATAGATTTCGAGCGTTAAAATAAGAAAATCTGTATATTCTTCTGAAAGTTTAGAAATCTATCATCGAATCTACTAAATATACCTGTCTTATATATTTATATGATTTATGGTCTACTTGGTATATTTATTATAATATATCTATAATATTCCTATATTTACCTTATTTTTATTATTATCGTATTTTAAAGAGAAGACACGCGTACTACCTTCCAATGAGCTTGTAAATTAATTTTATTCTAACGTAAAAAGATTCGAACGAAACCTTGAATCTTAACACTTTTTTCGTCGCTGAAGTATACTTTTCTATTTACATTTTCTTGCCAATTCTCAGAGTCATCGATGTCTGTTTGAAGATTTTGCAATGGTCAATCATCGGTTGAAACGAGTCTCGCTAGTTGTATCAGGGACAAACATATTCCGGTCACTTGACAAATATACGTATGCTTTACACTGTACACTGTACGCTGTTTTGAGAAAGTTTTAAGACCTGTTGTTGCCTTAAAACACGACGAATTTCGTGGTGTAAGTGACTTACATGGAAGATCGGAAGAAACACGAAATCGTAATGAAATATGTTTAACAGCGAATAGCGTACAGTTGATTACGTTCTTAGCGTTAAATTTCTTGGACAACAGGCTTGGCATAATCTTCTGAATTGAACTCGAGAACAGCAGTAAATTAATTACACGCTAGATACTGGATGTCTGGGTAATCGAAAGTTCGCCAGCAAGGATTTACGTAAACCTAGTTACGCGAAAATCGTTCTGTATTGTTTCTTTCCTCCTGAACTCGCGACCATAATTTCCATTCTCAACGTCGAACGACAAACAGAGTTTTACGCGAAGCTCGTCACTCATTTTTCTACGACATTTTAATCATTCTTAAGAAACAGCTCTATTAAGAATGAAACAAATACGAAGCTGTTCTCCTAGAAAATATTACATTACTATGTATTTATCGTTAATGTGGATGTATCCTTGTTCATATAACAATTGTTTTTATTACCTTAATATACAAGATATATTTCAGTATATAGTAAATTTACTAAATTTTTATTAGGTACTATCAACGTAATATTAATTCGACAATATAAACAAGGAAACGTAAAATAAAACGATATATACGATTTAACGATACACGACGTAACAAGGATATTTTCGTAGCTACTTTCATTTCGAAAAGAACCGAGTAACATCAAGTTACGTAGAACAATTTTTAACAGCGTTATTAAAATAAAGATCTTCCAAGAATCAAACAGTTAGATATCGTCATTAAATACGATGCCAATCATGTTCATTAACATAGTTCCCAAGACGGTTGAGAGGAAGTGCCAGATAAAATCCTCCTGCCCCTGCGCAAAGTTTTCATCGACCGCCACGAGTCAACGTTCACGTTCGCGAACCTAATATTACGTGCTATATTTCCGTTAAAGTAGCTCTAACTCGCACTGTTCTACGAATCGATCTGCCAACAAACACGAAACTATTGTTCCAGATTATTTCATCGCTTAGATACGTATCTTTCATTACAATTTTTATGTAATTCAATTAGGAAATTCCGAACAAACGAATTTATAACGATTATATCATTCGTGGTCGTTATTCGCGATGGCGTTGATATTTAAACATTAACATGTATGTACATATAATTGTCTCACGAGTAAACGCAAATAATTCTGTTCTTTCTGCGATTGCAACTGCGAACTGGTGTCGAAGCTAAACGCATGCCGAACATAACGCCCGCCTCGATCTGACCTCTTTACCTTACCTCCGACCTTAGCCTTAACACGCTAATGATACCTGAAAATGTTTCTTGTAACTACACCGCGGACATTTACGTAAGTTTGTCTCGCTACGAAGACAAATAAAGGAACAGAGAACCTATGGAGAAATTTGTTTTATCTACTTAAGTACTGTGCTGGGTGCTACACTTTGCACGCTATATATATATCGAAGTTAGGTTGGCATTTTGGGGCGTTCGATGAAACTTTACTTATTTTACCGTCGCGAGTGTAGCCAATGTTTATCAGTACGAATGTGGACACTACAAGAGGCTACGAGTAATGGTAATAGGATGGTCGAGACGATGGTGACAACGAATTCAGGTTCGATAACGAATCCACGGTCCACGGGAGGACTAGTATCAACGTGCTACTCGATTCGGGTAACTTCCCGATAACTCAATCGGCAATTCGTCCAACGACTCGCTAACAAACTAACTCCCTTAATCCAAAAGAGGCTGCCCTTATATACCCCTGCCCCCCTTTCTCGGGTTAATTTTGTTTTTAAGGAAAGTTTTTAATCATTTCATACCTCTGTCAGGTACATGTCCTTCCCGTGGCTACGTGGATCGTGGCTACGTCCAGTGACCTGCCATGTCACTTCGAGCCCAAACTCATCGTCATAAAGTCAGATTGGAACATTAAGACTATTTCTCATTTTTATTACTTAAGGGCGGCTATAGTAAAAGTCTGGACTAGTGTATTGAGGTTTTTCCCAACATTCCGGTGTCTTTCCATCTCCGACATATATATCTTTGCTCACAGTACGTATTTCGTGGATTTTTGAACTTTGCGCTAATTATAATATTTGTAAGCTTGCGCGTATTTCGACGAGTCACCGTACGCGTTATACGTCGCAACTATCTATATCGCACTTGTCAGATACAATTTAATTTCGTAAACTTATAACGATATATCGTGTCATTTACGTTTTACTGTCTTTTATCTACCACTGACCATCGTATACCTAATACAAATCATAGATTTTATTGACTCGAGATTGTCGGACGTTAAATATTATTCGATCCTGGTCCGCGATTGTGCAGTGCGCGCTACGAATGTCAACGTACGTGCAAGTCATGCACGTGAACATTCTAACTAGAATGTGTCAGCTTGTAAACATTAAACAAGCCATCGGCTAATCCAAATACATAATTCAAGAATGTCTGACTCATAGTCACCGCTACCGATTGCACTTCTAGCTGCGTTAACTATACATATCCACGTATATCTAATGAACGAAGGAGAAAGAAAGAAAAAAAGAAGAAGCGAAGGAAAGGCGGAAAAACGAGTGATCGTAAATATGTTTGCGGAATGGAATGAAGTATTAGCCGTGGACCGTTAATCGATCGTAAACGTGTGTGTGACAAACGCGAGGTGGAAAACATCGGTCGCGCGAAACCGTTCACCACGATAAAACAACGTCGAAGCGTTTAAGTAGCTTCTGTCGAATGCAAGGTCGCTCGGGTTTCCGGCCACCTTAGTATAGACAGATAGATATATATATACGGATATAATATCGATACGTGTTCGAATTTTATGGAACGTCACGTACGAGAAACGTGAATCATCGTTTTTTTTCTGGGAAAACCGAATCCTTATTGTTCTAGAAATATGAGAAAATATTCGTTGCGAAGGGGAATGATTGCGATAATCGTAGACCGGCCGATTTTTACGCATTTGTGGAAAATTTAACGCTGGATGGAAGCGAGAGAATGAAGCAAACGAAAGAAGAAAAGAGACAGAAGGAGCTGAGAAGAGAAGGAATACAAGGAGCAGACGAAAAAGGAAAGAATAGAATGAAGACAAGCGAGAGAAGAGGCGAGGAAAAGGAGCAAAAGGAGAGAAGCAAGAAGAGACAAGAAAGAAGAATGAAAAGCAAAGGAGACTAGTCATTGAGAGTAGTAACTATCTTTGTTCCTGTTTGTTCTCAAGTTCAAGCAGAAATAGCTCGATCGCTTATCGAAGATAAGATTTCTCTGCTTCGCTTTTCCTCTACCTGTCCGTACAAATTTGTTTTATATACCATATTTCAATCGAGTCAATAATTTATAAACCTATGCTTTATCTGACATCTTAGAAATTGCTAGGCGCGGATGTTTAAGCAAATTCATATCTTTACGACCGCGACTGAAAAGATAGAAGCTAAGCAGAGAATTGGCTTTTCATCGATCGAATATCGATAGATATTATTGATAAAACGGAAATCTTACGTTTCGTGTTTTCACCTTTTCTTTGCATTTTTAAATTTGCACTTTAAAGATTACCAACCGCCATACAGGCAAACGTCAATACGCTGTAAAAATGTTTATCTTATTTGCAAGCGTTACGAGAAGAGTTGAAAACTAGAAGAATCGAAAGACCGTAAAGAATTTTGTAAATAATAGGAACAAAATTACACGACGATATTACAGTAAAAACAGGAAAAATTAACTATTTTATTTTTCACATACGTCGAGCGATGGAAACTATTGTTACCTAATGGAAATTACATTTTTATTTGTCCGTCGCTATGATTTATGTCACGGTCTCACAATACTCCATTCAATCGATGAAAGAGACGATATCATAATTGCATTCTATAAGGATAGGTAAAATGCGGCACAAGTATCGTTGATGTATGCAACAAGATACCTTCTTCACGGCAAGTATTTCATTGTTCGAATCGTTTAATGATACAGGAAGCGTGGAATTAGAGAAATGCACGAAGAATGAACTAAAAATAAGCATGGACAAACGATATTCCAGCTACAACAATTTTCGATGATTGTCAGGTAATTTTCAATTGGCGTAATAATTAAAAGTCTGAACGAAAGATAAGCTAAAGTTATTAATTATACAATTACAAGCGAAAGAATTCGAATTTTTCTTTTGATATTTATCGCGATACCGTGAACGAGGAAAGTAAATATGTCGTTCCATTCACAAGTACTTACAGAATGAATCTCACGAAAAGAATGTCGTTATTTTGACTTCTCCCGTTTCTTTTTTTTTTTTTTTCAAAGATTTCCTCGGTATATTTCCGACAGTTTTTCCTCGAACAGTGAATTTTCACGCAATTAATCCATTGATAATAAGAGTCAGCATTGCGTTAAGGCAACATTGTATTAGCATTTTTTTCCATTTAATTTACATTGGATATCGAATTCTGTTTTTCAGTATTGTGATTATGAAAGGAAATTCCAAAGATTCGTCCGATATCTTTGTTCTTACTATCTTCCTTTTTCCACTTAGATCGCATAATTTTATGTAGCACGAAGAGATCAAAGTGTTTGTAGCAATACGATAAACTATTTTTTCATACCATGAAAATATTTATATTTAATATATGTGCTTGTTACGATATTCGAAATATTTTTATGTTTCAATTTCGCTCCTATTTTATCGAACAATAAAATAATTCCGATTGAGATATCTAACTGGCAGAAGTATTCGCTCGAATATTTCATTACCTGACAGAAACTGCTAAACCTAAACCAATAAACGCATGTACGAGTAAAAGCGACAAAACTTTCCGATCTACGTAATATGCAGTTGCAACACTAGTCGCGACCACTATGCCAGTCGATAGTAGAACTCAGTCAGAATAGCGATTGCAGAATCATTGCAGAGCACACGGTGTTACGAATCTTTCATTTATTCGACTTCCACCGTTGAGGAATACTGACACACTGCGTGAATGGCTGATTTTATTATGCACAGCGAGCCTAGAAACTGGGCCGGGTTGTAACTCTGTTTCTATCGCGGATAGAAAAAGATCGTAGAGGAACAATTTGCATTCTTTATCAAGCTCTATCATCGTGCATCGATCTTTTTTATACAATTGCACTAATGCAGTTACAAAGTGCTATTGTACCTTTCTTTTCTTTTTTTTTTTTTTTTAATAAAACCTTACAGTTTCTTTCGCATTTATTGATTCCTCGTACTATTCCGAACAAAGAAGCGTTAGAATACAATGTCAAAAAAAATTAATATTTCCTGAGAGAGTTTCATAAATCTTATACAGTATCCATTAACGTTAAAATGGATGTTAATGGATATTTTGTATAATACAATAGAGCTCCCTAATACGAATATCCTAATATCCGAACGTTCTATTATTCGAACCGTTTATTATCAAAGCATAATAATTCTTATCAAGAGATCACTTCCTTCCATTTGAAATTGTATACATATTTGATTAATGCTCGTATACAATGTACTATTTGCTTTATTCGATCGAGTGAATTCTGATTGTATGAGTTTAGTATGAAACTAATAGCGTTTCAACTATGGGAATAAAACACGACGTAAGTTGCAATGTAAGTGCAACAAGATTAACAGAGACGTATAACGTTGGAAAAGCCACGATCGCAGATATTAGACAACAAGAGCATGATATTGAAAATTATCTAAAGTACGTAGATTACTCGAATCAGCGTTAAGAAAACCTTAAATATACTCGTATAATTAAACGGTTTCATTTCGATAGAGACGATAATAACGAGGATTTTATACGAATGAAAACAGCCAACGAAAGTGGCAACGAAGAGTCGTCTTCTCGTGTCGAAGCATTCGATAAAGAGGTCCGATGATTTCAAAGTACAGGAAGAATGTAACCCTATGCAGTTACTTACGTTGAATTATATGACTTAACAGCGAAAATAGACACGGTATGCATAAATATTGAAAGAATCAGTCCATTAATCTTAATGCGTATTAGAATAAATGAAATCTCATTGGAGAAAAACGATAGCTCTATCATCCGAAAATTGCATTATCCGAACAGGTTTGTCTGCCTGTTAGTCCGGATAAGGAAGGCTCTATCGTACATACGATATACGCGCAAAAATGTTCTATGGCGAGCGCTGAAATACTTTCGTGTGTCGGTGTGTTGCTCTCGCCAGGTACGGAGATCGCTAACGCGCGCAAAAATAAAAAGGAGAGAAAATCCAGCGTCATTAAGCGCCATTATAACGTCATCCATGGTACCAGCGGTCGTAACAATGCGGCAAGGTCAGCAAGAATCGCTTTATCTCGAGAGGAAAGAATAAGAGGCGACTAGAGCTGATGGAAACGAGCTGGCGAGTGAATCGGAAACTCGAAGACCACCTCGGCCAGCCTCTGTGTATCTACCGTGCAAAAGTTTCCCACTGATGATTTTGCTCTTGCAACATGCACACGGGAATGGCTTCTGAACCGTTATAACACAGTACGGTTGGCTGGTGAAGCAACTGCACCGATTCAAGTATGGACTTGGAACGATAAGTCGAGAACTGTGCGATACGATACGACACGTTCGCTATTACTAATGATATTGTAACAAAGAGCAGCAATAACACAACGTAATGAATTACAATTATTACGTGTTGATTTTTCAATGTAAATCCCATTGAAAACGTTTCAGACGAATTAGATAAAAACGTCCAGTAAATCTTCTTAAGATCCGAATCTGTAGTGTGAAATTGTTTATAGCATGGTAGAAACCAAATGATGATAAATATAACAATAATGCGAACGTCAAAATTGATGAAAATAGTAATCTATAGTAACGTAAGGAAATTAACTACTCTAGAAGGTCGTAGAAGCTACTCGAAGAGATCCATTATTGAAAAGTATGAGGAAAAGCAGGAAAATCGTGGGAGAGACATTGTCGACAAAAAGTATTTGAGAAATTTACAAGTTGCAACGTTAGATATTAAAAATATGTAAAGAGAGATACACCGACGTTAAGAATTGCTCGAGAAAATTGCAACGTAGAGAGATCAAAGAAAGAAATATTATCCGAAGAAAATAATTGAAAGAAAGATTCTCTTGTCTTGGAATTAACAATTGAAATTTTCTTGGATTCAAACAAGATTAAAATGATATGTGCATATATATATATTGATTTAAAAAATTATTTGAGAAAGCCGGAGGTCAATTTCTCGCGACGTTACTTAATCGACGTTAAGAAAACTTACGACCTACGTTAGAAGATTTACACTAGAAGACACGACTGCAAATTATTTGAGAAGATCGCAAATTGCTACGTTAAAAATTGCATCCAAAAGAAATATGTTCTTAACGAGCGTGAAACTTCAAGTTACGTTTGTAACGAGTAGATACATTATCGGTGAAGAAACCAAAATCATCCATATGCGATTGGCGTAAGAACATGATTACAGACGTAAAAAAGCGAAGCTAATAAACGCTCGTGTCTGTATTACATTGTCAATGGAAAATGACAGCTGAGACATATACAGTTATTTCTCGCTAATTTCCGAGGCCGATCGCGCGGAATCGTTTACCTCGTTTCGGAATTACGAAGGATCGTGGTTGTGATCGATCGCAACTTGATCTTTCCAGGAATCGGAATTCCAATGGAATCGCAGAATCATCAAACGTGCAATTTCACGCGCAGCACGTGGAATGCGTGTTGCGCTCTGTTATTGTGCAGGTGAATCGACCGAGGATGAATTGGATGTTCATCAAAGCGCAGACTGCCGGAAATCGAAAGTAGTCAAGTGTTTCTGGCACAAGAGATATTCCTTTCTCCTGGCAACTATTTATACCAATACTAAGAAGAGACAAAGGAGCTCCGGCTACAGCTACGTTAGAAAACTTATCGTGTTATGCAGCGTGTTTAATTCAAATAGAAATAGTTCATTTGAAATTTCTTAGATCTGGATTTTTTAGTCTGTGAAGAAAACTTTTCTTTTTTTTTTTTTTTTACTAATTATTGATAATGGAATTTCGGGTGGTTTTACGACGAAAACGCATTCCGCTAAGATTTTAGACCAGTTTTAATGAAAACAAATACGCTTATCGTTAAATTAATTAACAATTTACTCAAGTATAATAACACACGTAACAGAGTGCGTAATATAAATTGCAACGTATATGTAATAAAAAAACTGTGTCATAATATCAAGCGTAAAATGGTTACATAAAAGTAATTTTGTTTCAAACTTACACAGCTACCAAAAAAGTTCAAATAAAATGGTGATTTCATACTAACTTGATTTTGATGATGTGAAACGTTAGACGTGAATTATTACTAGAACAGGATCACGAAATAGACTTAATGGAAATGGCATCTAAACCAAGTCGATTTAAAGGATGATAGTATAAATAAAAATGTTTAATGTTACAATTTCGTTTTAATGATTATTATCTGTGTTTGAAGTTCAGAAAACTTTATAAGTATTATCTTTTGCAATCTTGCTCGATGATATAATAATTTCTGTAGAAATGTTCGATTTTACGTGTTTACACGAATTAGTATGACGTATCGACGTGAATAACATGACAGAGGAAACGAACAATTTTTCCAACCGCTTCGATGTTGTGAGGTACGATCGTAAATCAGACTACAATCATGAACACGAGGCTCATATCTGAACGATTCTATGAATGAAGCATGGATCCACGGTAATACGGTATATAATGGTCTAGCCTTTACGTAATTCATAAAGAATCGTAAAATTCGCACTCGAACGAGTCTCCTTATTCACGCGGTAAAATACAATCATAATGATTTATATATGTCACTTAAAACGCGAAGAAACTTAAAACGCGATACATATAATATAACAGTTTGCGTTTATAATTCATTTCTAATTGCTAAATAATAACCGCATAGAGTTTTCTGAAAATCTTACGAGATTACGAACATCGAACACGTTTTATACGTAACTATGATATTTTTTACTATTCTATCTTGCCTTCAAACTGCTTTTAGACAACTTTCGAATATCGATCAACTCATTAGCTTAATTTTATTATGTCATTTCAGGCCCGAACTACGAACGAAACAAATTTACAAATTGCCACGTATTTTGCAAAGCGAGAATATATTCGTTAACAATGAAATTATTAGGTACGAGGATTATATAAAGATATCAGGTAGGGTATTTTATAAATTTCGCAAGTTCGTTATACGATGCAATTATCGTCATTTCTTCGTAGTTTTATAATTCAATAATTCTCATTATACAAAATAGCCTGCATAATTTTCAAATACTCCGTAATTTTCTAATTCCTTCGTAACTTAGTTCTACGATTCTCCTTATATAACATAGTCTATATAGTTTCATAATTTTCACGATCCTCGGGTTTCTCCATAGTTCGATACTAGAAGCTCATAAATTTGAAACGCAGTAATAGCGATAAATAGATGTATTATTTGAACAAGACTCGCAACTATAACTTCTAATCTTCCTGTTTCTACGCAATGCCCAAGTTCCATGAAAATATACCTTTTCCTATTCACCTTTAAGATCTCCTGTAAAAGTCTACCTTAAAATTGCTCTTCGGGGTCAACCGTGAAGACTACCGTTGATTACAATAAAAAACTGCCACCGCGCGAATCTAAACCTAAACCGCGCTAATGCCCACTTTTTCCCTCCTCTTAACGAATCCTCCATTTCATTCACGTAGATTGTGAGAACGACCCGCGATAATTCATTTTTTGTTGACACGTTTAGATCACGCGTCAGATTCTCCCAGCGACTGGTAAACTGTAGATGAAGCGATAGAAATGTCGTCACCGTTCTTCGCACTTACCATGGGAAGATATCGCTTGGATCTAAGGAGTTGGAAGGCCAGACGCATTAATTATCAATGAAAACGGTACAGACCCCATGCATATGCAAATGTTTAAAGCGACACGCACGTTGGTGTATCGATGATGAAGCGTCACCAACGCCAATAGAAAATCAGCATTCCCGCGTGCGCGGCTATTAATATTTTTAGCGTCGGTATATCATTAGAACGTTGCCAACGTCCGGATAAGAGGGCAGACGTCCTTGGTGGACGAGGTAGTATGTACTGTTATGAAAAGATACAAATAATATTGCCCTGTGTCTACGGACAGCGCGTGATTGAAATGCAAATGACGACATCGGATGATCGGGAAAAATTCTGTGTAGCCTGTAAATCTCGGCTCGAGACGGTTTGCTGGTCACGAAGTCACGAATCCTGAGATCACCGATGCTCGAAATGACAAATCTCCGACAGGTCGGCCGGCTCGCTTATATGACTCGATCACTTGCCGGAAGCTATTCGGTCGCTGCGCTGGGCCGAGTCGTTGGCGCCACAATGTAAGTACACGAGAAATGACGGGAGTAACGGGATTTATATTTTGGTAACAAGTACAGTACCGTGCAAATGTCTTGTGGAATTTAGCATAATGATTTCATACTGGCGAGTGATCGCGTTATATCTTTGCGTTACGTATCGTATGAATCTTCGGATATTTGTTTCACGATGTTAATTGTTTGTCATTTTTCTTGACTCGTAAGTTGTATGAAGTTTCATTGATGGTAAGTAAGAATGGTAAGTTAGTTGTTACAAAGCACGTATAAAATGAACTGCCGAAAATATGGCAGGAAGAAACAAAAACAAATAGCTTAAGATAACGAAAATAGAGATGGCAGATAATACGAAATGAGGTAATCGAGTTATTCATTATTTTAGGGAAAATCTAATCGTTGAAAAGTAAATTCTAAATTAATCCGTATTTTTTTTAATATACTCTTCATGGTAAATTGCTAAAAAACAAGCTTCTTAATAATTATTGTTTATCTTCGTAGCTCGTAGGGTCTTAAATTCACTATCTCACAAGACGTGTTGTCACAATTTTAAAATGTATCACTATACTTTTGTATAATAATATATACGTAATTCATACCATATGACAATAAGAGATAATATTATCGTATGTAATATTCTTGCGAATGCTAGTTATCGTATCATATTATATTATTCATTCTTTCGTGCAAGAATGTATGACGAAAACGAATATCTACATACATATGTATGGACATATATTTGAGTTTTTGTTGTATCAATATTGTCAATATTAGCTATAGATTAAGCAATGCTTGTTGACGAATATATCACATCGATGATTAAAGTATATTTGAACATTTAGAGGTGTCAGGTGTTACATTAGATTCTCTGGATGTTTACGAACATATTCATTGCTCCAATCGATCGTGTTTTGATCGAAGAAGACAACATTTTCGTCATCTATTTTACGGTGAAATTTATTTACGTAATCAAAAATACCGTTCACTTTCTTTTTCTTTTTACAGTTCGTCTTATATGTTTTTTTCCTCTTCGAAGAGATACGAATAAGGTATGGCAACCGAGTAAATAAATGTACAAGCGTGTCAAGGAACGTTGTATAATTACAACGTTGAGTAGAAATCGTCCTGAAGAAATTTCTTTACTTTCATGCTCTCGCGTTTCGCAGTGCCTTTTTATAACTGTATGTAATTCTTTTTTCTAAAAGCGTGTTTTTAATAAACGTATGCCACTTACATTTAAAGTCGAGAATGTTCCAGAGTAATTTATACAAGCGCAATCGTCTATCTTTTAAAATATCCAGTGTCTTTGAAACAATTCTACTTAAGTATTCCGCTTTGAAAAAGTGTACAAAAGAAGATACGGGGACAAGGAACGAGCATAACGAGTCTATATTTGTCGATTTTCCGATTTTTATATCATTTGATGGTTAACAGAAAGTAATTCTAACATAACGTAAATCAATTCAACGTGCTATATGCAAAGACATATTATATTGGAGAACTACGTAATAAATCCAACAAGTGTCGTATAAAACCAATAGAATAAATAACATTGTGACAGTTAATCGACCATAAAATATTCAAAAATTGATAGATAGCAAGAACAGATATTTAATCAACTGAATCAAATAAAAAGCAATTTAGCTATTATGGGACCACTGTACGTACCGGAGATTATGAAAATGGCCTAAATCAAAAATCAGAAAAAACAAGATTATCGCTTATTTTGCGTCACATCTACGTACATTACGATAATCAATACGAGAAATATCATCTTAGCAAAGAAGTAGAAATAGAACCGCCGGATTGAGTTTGTTGTTGCCGTCGTTAAGCAAAATTTCAGTGCATGCACCAATCGCAAAACTTTAAATATCACGCAACGAGAAATACGCATATGACATGTATCACTTTCGCAATCACCGACACACGCAGACGTCATTATAGTGAATTTTTAAACCATAAAGATAAAATAAATCATAGAGGTATAATTCATCGCGTTTCCTCCCTACTATCTTCCGCCCTACGATCATCGCGCGAAAAAACGTTCTGTTTTTAATTTTCCTTAGATTCGAATCGTTTACATTTCCAAGTCGTTTTAATTCGAGGCATTTTCTTGAATTTAGGTCTGCCAGTACACAATGCACGCACTATAGCGTGTATAGATGTACCCTCGCATGCAGAGACTTCAATGCTGGCAACAGCCAGAAATTTATCGGGTTTTAATAAGTACAAATTGCGGCGGGTGGTTGTGTAACCGCCGTGCTTCGATGCATCCTGCGTCGGATGTACGCTATTTTGTAATCATGAGCAGAGCAATGTTTATAGCGATTCTGAATGGGAGAAGGGGAGGGGATCTTGCACGGATCTCGCGCGATACACGCTTATTAAGGTGCGCGTTTCGTAATACTCCTGGAAAAAAACATTACTGTCTTTTTTCTCGCTCTTTTTTTTCTCTTCCGTTATGTGGGCGAGTTTTCAAGAAGCGTCCCGCAACCGGAAGCTTCTGGAAACTCGATTCAACCACAAGACTCGTAATCAACATTCGTGGCCATTGATAAACATGCATTGTCGCATCCGAACGAGGATTTCGTTTTCGATCGATTCCATCGAGCGGCATAAATTATCTTACGAAGGTAATTTTTGGTCGAGTCTACCGTACGAGGAAAACAATGTTACAGGGAAAAAGAACAATTCCCGATTGACTTGATCGAACGAATAACACGAGATGTTAATCAATTTTCGAATAATTCTATCGAATAGGAAAATTTTCTTACGAGAGAAACATAATTTTCGAGCAATCTTATCGAATAAAAAGATTCGTCCTGTAGAGAAAAAAATAATCCTGCGATCAATTTGATATAGGGAGAAAAATTATCCTGTAAAAAGTTGTACCGGAAAAACAATCTTAAAAGAAGGCATGACGATCGAATTAACAGATAAATCATCCCGTATAAAAGAATGGTCAATCGTTCGAACTGATGAAAAAAAAGTTATCCCACAAAGAGGAAAAGAAAAAATCGAAGCGAAATTACGTTAAGATATATATATATGTATAAGGTATATATTACGTATGTGTTTAAATTTGACAGATTAAAGACAAGGAAAGAGAAAAAAGTAAAATATGCGGAATTTTTTCCTGTATAATAAAATAAAACGTCGGCCGTTTTAACGAAGAGGCGTGTATCTCAAAACCATGAAGCACTTTTTCGTTGACACCTGCCTGTCGAAACGATATGTGTAATTTATTTGGCCGTAGGCAAACTTCCAGGGGAGTATCCGACCGCATCATCATGCTTCCATCATCTATTCGATCGAAACACCAAGCTCTCTTTTTTGTCTTTTCTTTCTTTTAATTTATTTCGGCGCCGAAGCCTTTTTTCTTTTGCTCTTTTCCCCATTCCACTATGTCGATAGTGTTCTCAGCCATATGGATCCGCGCGAATTCATTTCTTCGAAACGCCAATGCTCTTGACTTTCAGTCTTCTTCTCTTATACAGATACCACTGTTATTATTGCCCGCCACGGAAGAATGATTTCATATTTAATCAGGTACCCGCCTACGTTTCTTTTTCTACGTAACTGTCACTTTTTCTCTCCCCTCTTTTTTCTTCTTTTTATCCGAGTGAATCCGTGCAAGTGAAACGGTTTTGACATTGATTTCTAGCGTAGCAACTTCGTTAACCTACATCCTGGTTAGAAACCAATTCGTGACGTTTCGTTTTCTCAGCGACTTTCTTAAACAATGACACCCTGAGCGTTTACACGATTTTCTTCCAAATTATTGGCGAGGCCGTGCAACGAACAAAGTTTACGTATTCCGACAATCATCGTAATAAATAAAAATATATAGCGCTCGATACTCCGCGCTTTTTATCTATCGAAATTTCCATAATATTTACATTACGCCAGATAAAGTGAATTATGTTACGGCTATTTGGTTTATCGCTGTTGTTAAACAAAAGGATCATTTACAAAATTTATTAGAAAATTGAAAATAGATAATGCTGGTTAGGTAATTTTCATAAAATTGACAAATTTCAAACGATCGAAGCTTCGACGGATGTGGTGATGTTGAATAAAATCGGAAAGTGGATGGATCAATAGGACGTCAACTATCTTGTTTTCCTTCTTTTTCTTCAGTCTGAAGGTTGCAATTTAAATGCAGATGCTACGATACGTGTGTAGGGGAAAAAAAGTCTAAAAAATTTCAATTCACTGCACAGACCAACGGAAACAAAGACTTTGCTTCTTTTTTTGGTTTAGTTTGGAATTTATAATTATATCACAGATGTTACGAAGTATTAGTCACGATGCAGAAAATAAAATTAGCAGTCGAAATACAGTGATTTATACGAGTTTGTTAAAACCACGAGGTTTCTGCACTCGTCCATTCAGTTCGTAGTACGTTTCATAATCTCATTCAAGGCTCGACATAAATTAATAATTACAACTCGATGTCGTTATTGATTGACGTCGTTGTTCATATCACGTGGAGAAACATGTTCTTTGAAAGAAATATAAAAATACATGCGGTGGCTGAGGCAAAACACATACCGTAGACAACTTTTACCAAATATTGTACGTGTTATATAACACATTTTTAAATGTTATTAGTACTATAATGATACTCGACTATCATGATTGTACATACGTAGAAGTTTTCTACGCTAAGCGTCCAAATAATTTCGTGAGTCAGTACATGTATTTTTGTTTTACAGTTTCCTCGAGGCATTTGCAAGGGAAGAAAGAGAAAAATGCGAAACAAACATAAAATAAAATTAATTGTAGTCGATTATTGTATCTATAGGCACTGAACGCTACCTCGGCACTCAAACACCGATTTAAATTATACGAGTAAATATTAAATGTTAATTAAGGGAAAATAAATTTCGTCTTGTGTCCACAACGTGGAACAACTTGCTGAACGTCTTAGATAAAGATATCTTTCTCTAGGATAAATCGCGATAAAAAACTGTTTTCGGATAATTTAATCGTTTAATGTTCTACGTACGTCATTGATCGTGCATGATCGACTTTATCGTCCCAGTTGTTCCCTGTCTATTTACGTTTCGTATTATGCTTATCCGAAAGACAAGCAACCATGAGTCGTGGCAATGACTCATGGACGGTGACAATTTTTTTGTTAAATAACAAGAGTTCAATAACATTTGCTGTGTGTAAATTACACGAAGCTTGTCTATTCTTTCAGTCGAATATTGAATGGTCTCTTGAATTAGAGCCACTTAAAGTTGATGTACTAAATGGGACAAAAAGAAGAGGATAAATAAAAATTTGTCGAGTATAGTGAAATTAAAATTCTTTTCAACGTCGAAGCTACGTACCATTTTCACCCTGTGTATCTCATTGTCACTTTAAACTTCTAATCGCTTGATAAACGAAGATGTCAGAAACTGAGCTCTTATCTTATAATTTGCGAACGCGATACGCGTGCAAGGTGTCTGTATAATCCTGGTAAACGTAAAGTGCCGTTGAATTCCAACTGACTATGCCTTCGAGCACAAGAATATAAGTGTGTATGTGTGTGTGTGTGTGTGTGTATGCACGTGCATCGTACATTATTAGATTAATTTGACGTCCTAATTTCTGATAAATCCTCGAATGCATACTTCAATTCGAATTTGTACTCTTATCGGTACATTTTACGTAAACTACTGTGAATTCTAAGAATAAGCGAAAACGTAATCTAAATTTTTTAAAGACTTATAACGTTTATTTATGAAACTAGTGCAAGCATCGTTAAAGGCTTGTCTCGTCCGATAATAATTTTTCTCCGGCGATACCTCAATAATTCTTCGAGAACTTGAAACTACGTTTTTACGAAATAAAAATAGAGATCACCATAGTGTTAGCTATTTCATCAATTTTTTAAACCATTCTTTTTTCATTATTTTTTTTTCACATTGAAAAAGTACAAAATCGTACAGTATCGTTCGAAACTGAATTGAGGATACGAGCAACGACATCGAACAACGGAAACGGAAAAATACAGAGTTTCACCGGTTATTTCGTTAATCATCCATCTTAGAGGCGAGTCGATATTTGTTTAACTTGAAGTAATACTCAAGGTGTGCTAGCCTTGCAGAAGCTTCAAGTGTTTTCTCAACAATAAACGTAAGCCTAGTTAGTGTTAAATGATAAAGAGGATTTTATGAAGCCTGATTCACGGATATCAAATATTGACGTTAAGACAAAACCGATCCGGCAGCCAGTTTTCTCAAATGCGATTATGTCTTGACGTTGTTCACTGTTCAAGTTCGCCATGGATATACACATACCTAATGAAATCTTTTAAACGGAGGGTATTATCAGTATCGCGACGTATAATTTGCTTTGAGTCCCACACGTGATTTTAAGAAGCTGTTATATGCGTCTAAACTCACATATGGTAGTTCGAAGACGACACAGCTTATAGCCCTGGAGGATTACGAGCCTTATCGAACTTCTAATTTAAATGCAAAATATATATTCCTACATCCTTAAAGAGTTGAGGATCGATTATAAATGCATAGAAAGTAATTCTTTCTGATGCCACAGGTGTAAAAATCGTTGAACGCTTTGCATAATAAAAGTCTTATAATTATAACAAGTTCTAAGGCAAGAAGATCTAGCAAGGGATGGATACGTTGTTAGTTGATGTAATAACTAGAAAATAATTCTTCGATATTCTTAGAAATCATAAAACATACGGTAAATAGTAATTTATCGACTATCGAAGCAAAAGGAATGAAACATACACGTGTCAAACTCGAACCGAGTCGTGTGGTTACTAATTACAAATAATTAGTACATGATTTTTCAAACTCGTGCCTGTATTTATATTTCGTCATACTGAATCGTTGATTCACACTAACCAATAAATCGCCAATCGTAACGACCGTGAAAAAAGTGTACAATGGCTCGCAAAAGTATACTTGAATACCCCGTCATAGAAAAATTTCATTGTTGCCTGTATTGTACGCGTTACGTGAAACATTTTCAAATTTCATCGACACCGTAATAAGACAAGACTGTTAAGATTATATTGGTGAAATTTGAAACCAATCTGGAAAGGTGTAGAGAAATTACAAAATATTTACTGCAAGCATATATATTAATAAAAAGATTAACATACAACATGAGAACTGTTTTAAACATTTAATTTATCGATGGTCCACTGAATATTGAAACTTAATAATATAACTGACTGTTTAAATACTTTTGTGATCTCTGCGAAATATATACACTTGTACTGAATACGTACGTTTTTCTGATTCGTTGCAAAATTTACCGATACAACGACGATAGTCAATCTCTTTATAATCTTAATGAAGTTTGAAAATGTTTCGTACATAATACAAACAATGTATTCATAGACTATTTCAATAAATGCGAATACTTTCGCGAGCTACTGTACATACCGCATAATGAGCGAGGCTACCTATTGCACTTGAGTCATTCAGCTTTGAATTATCAATGATAAATAACGCGAATGCAATTTTTCAACATTATCATTATTACCCTGAAGAATTTCTTATTTCATATTTGCTTCTTGTGTATGGAACAGAATGTTCGAATAGCGATGATAAATTTATTATTACGACTTACTATGAGTGACAGCCGATATTTTTTTTATATATCCCATATTAATTTCCAGTCGAAGCAAAGGTAAAAAATTAAAGGTCGACACATAAAGAATGGAAAGTTGCATTATGATGTCTTTTGGATCAATGGCGCGTGTGCGACCACGTGGATACTCACCTCGACAGAGGATCGACGAACAGGGCGACGATGATCACGGCGATGATTACACAAGTTAGATAAATCGCAGAAATTTCGTAGATCTCAGATTCTGGAGGACGATCCAGAGTCTCGTGGGCTCCGTTCCCGAGGACGCAGAAGTCTGCTCCACAGAACTTGATTTTGTTCCAATTCGTGGTACGGTTCCCGCCACCGCCGAACTCTTCTCCGGTGAGTACTTGGAATTCAAACAAATAGAGAAGTTTTGATTAGAGAAAGAGATATAGATACAATAATGTCGCTGAAAGTAATTATAAAGTTTGATTGGGGAGCAATGATTTGAGCAGATCTGGAGAACAAATGATGGAATAAATGAATATCTATGTATACAATATGTATATATCACAAGGAAAGATATAATTATATTTTATGTTCTTTATTTGTCCAACTATTTTCTTCTTTTGCGTCTTTTTCTAGAAACTTGAATAGTTTTATAATTATTTCGTTATTCATGCTTGAAAGTATTCGTGCTTTTCTTAAACTGTTCTCGAGAATTCCGTATACTATCGAGGATTATATTTCAAGTTTCTTATTCACGTACATAACTATTTCTCTCCTTTGTTTATTTACCTGTAATTTTGTCATCTTGTAAAAATCTAACGCACACAGTTGGTCGACTAAATATTTGACAAATATTAAATGCCAGGTGCGTCACATAGAATTCCTTGAGAAACATAAGCAAAGGAATGGGACCTTAAGCAAAATGTATCTTATCTCTTCAAACATAAATCTCCCAACAACTTATCAAGATCCTGTTCAACTTTGCAAGACAATCGAATGATATGTATGCAACTATTTATGCATCTGATTACAATCTATTAACGACCCGTGTCATATACATATATTCTCCAAGGCAGATAAAAAAATTGAACAAGATACGAGTGCTATGATAAGAACAAAAAGGTTAAAGAATAATCGAAAAGTTTCAACGAAGTCATTCAACAAACGTAGAAACAAATTGTACGAGTTCTACCATGTCGAAGTCAATAGCAGAAAAAGTCCAGCATTTTCTTCGCTAGTTTGTATCACGATCAACCTCGCTCATCGAACATGCAAATATCGTGTTAAGCGACGATTATACGACATTAGAGCGAAACGTATCCACATATTCTGGAATTTACATTGGCCAATCCATGTACGCGGTCATCGGACGGTGAACGACAGGAACTTTCACCGGAGCGTCGTTGATAATATCATAGTATGTTTACAATGTCTCCCACCTTCGTTTCCGATTGTCCGCAAGTCCTACTTATCAACTTGTAATATATTCAACTGTGACGTGTGTGCAGGCCCGTGTATGTATACGTTGTTGGAATGCGATTTTCTTGGCGAACAAAGTTCACAAATTTAAAGAACGCTGCCATTTAAATGTTACACTAATTTTCTCGGTTACTTGAGCGACGAATACAGAGATCGAGAGTATTTGTACGTATTTATGGAGATTTGTAGACGTGTGCCAGGTGTGTAATGTTCGAGTTGTTGAGCCAGAGCCAAGTAAATTTGAAAAAATGTATGGGTACTACTGGGATGAAATACTAAATGGCAAGAAGACTCAAACAATCCTTTCCTAAATATATGCATTAGTATCCATTCAGGAGAATAGAAAATACTTAATCAACATAGTAATTAAAATGTAACTTCACCTCTTGATTTGTGACTCAGAGGAGTTAAATCGTAACAATAAAAAATGAAAAATGGAAAATGTATATAACGTATTTATGGTGAAAAAATGAATAAATAAAACAAATGGATTAATATTTATAATTATAGATACATATATAATATAGTATATCGATTCGTGAATTGTGAAATAATTTTTGTATTTAAATCAAAGGCAGATATATCAAACGTATTTTAGCATAAAGAAGAAAGCGAAATCTCTATGGTATCTTCTTATATTAGTGATAGCTCCTAATTACGGTATAATATTATATTTTCTCTTGCGTTTCTATAATTAACCTATTTCCAGATCATCTCTTCTACATTTGCATTCGACCTAATGCCCTTTACTCCAAAAGAGATACATTTTGGATTCCACGTTGACATACCTCACATCTTCCAGTAGAAACATTCAACGACTAAAGTGTAGTTTGTACGGGGAAATACATTAAGACATTAGGGAAATGTAGCGTCGTTGAAGTGTTTCGATTAATTTTCCGGAGAACCTGAGAAATGAACCTATGAACAACGTAACGATGAGAGGCTGTAAATATGTACTTGTATACATCTTCATCAAAGGCATTCCGTTAATGCACGACGATCAGAATACAAGTAATAGTTTCTGATTGAACGTAAACCATCAGAACACATAAATTAAACGTAATTAAGGAACGTGTGTTTATAAAGAATTATGTACTCGCAATAGAATGAGTCACTGTCTTGCTTTTTGTCCGGTTACACATTGTTTCACGGATATGTTCATCGCGTTTCGATTATCGTGCACGTGTCTATCATGCTTCGAAGTACAGGTTTCACTCTACTCTAGTGTTTATATACTATGTTGCAGAACATATCTGCTAGCAAAATCAAGCAATCGAGAGTTCCTATGTTCCTATCGCGAAATACCACGATCCACGGAGTACATTTTCAACAGCGCATACTCTTCAAACAGTCTCAAAGATATCGGAAGAAACTGGATGAAAACAGGTTTCAGCAACGAGGCGCGCCTATAGTTCGTTCGAAATCAATCGTCCACTCAAGGCCGTCAACACGTAATCCCCTCCTCATTCCATTCAATTACAATAGAACTCCATTTATCTGAATACCACTTAGTAGAAAGAGATGTTATTTAGTGTTCGTTCAACGTATTCGCTGCTACTGACGTATACGTCGTGTCGATTCAATTATCATTCAACCCGTCAAGGGCCAACGTTGCATTAACATTTAATTTCCAATTTTTTGCATCGATTAATTTACGCTATCCAATTGCTTCTTAACATTGTGGCTATGAAGGTTAACAGATAGCAACGTTTAAGAATTAAATGATCTCTTGAAAACTGAATACTCTGATCTATATATAAACTTCCATTAATCGAACGGAAAATAAAAGGACAACGTATAGAAATATCGATTAGAGATAGATGACACGTGATGCTAGATAAATGACGTTCTATTGTGTCTTATACATTAAACAGGAAAAAAAGATCGTTACAACTTTGTCAATAATAATACATATGTACATGCGAAACCTTGAAAAGATCGAGTGATCTTATGTAAATAAAAAATAAATATCAAAAGAAGAGAAAGGAAAAAATGGAGCGGGAAAAGAGAAGAAAGGTCAAGTGAACCACCGTTTGTTTACCTGAAACGTATCTGCCGTGAAGGCAGGAGCGGGTCGCGCGTGCAGAGCTAAGCGGAGTAAACGGAAGTGCCGTTGCCCGCCGGAGAGGAAGAGCCGATCGCTCGATCGAACGGTTCGAATCATAGAAAACAGTTAAATCGCGCGCTACCGCCGCCCAAGTATCAGGGAATGCGTACGAGGTGGTACGGAAACCGACTATCACGGGTTTATACCGGATAAATCTTGTTTCTTCCCGCGTGCAAAGCGTTCTCCATCGCTGTTCCTCGAACGTTCCTATCTTTCTCGGCGAGTCTCTCGATGTTGTCAGTCAGAACCGCTCGAAACCCGAGTGTGTCCATGGAGAACGTTAGCAGTTAGCAGCAAGCGCGAGAGTTGTCGTGTCGTCGATCTCGCGCCAACCTATCGACCAGCCAGCCAGTAAACTAACCGACCAGCCAGGCAACTAGTCAGCCAGTAAGGGAAAGGACCGAATATTTGGCCCGACAAGTCTGACTACGCACGCGTTATTGCTGCTACACACACCATGCGTGTTTTGTATACTGTACATTCCTATCGTACATTCCTGTTTCATAAGTATTAGAACGCTTACGAAGAGTTGCAGTGGCTCACGAAAGTATTTGAATACTTGTCATGGAAAACTTGTACGTGCATATCGTGTGTGTTATACGAAATATTTGGAAATTTCATTAACTCTGTAACTAGACACGAGTGTCTAGATTATATTTGTCAAATTTTTTTAGTAGAATATATACAACGATTACTACGAACGTACAGTTCGTAAGAACATGAATGAAAGATATAGTGACGAGAAGAGTAACGAAAGAATCCTTGGCATTATTCCCTTTCACGGTCACAAGTTTAAAATATGGGATTTAGTAATGGAAACTGACTGAAAACAATTGCAAATAAAAAGCCGCGTTCATGTAACATTGATCATCATTGGGTTCGCTTTCGCTAATTTCACGAATTTTCTCAATAACCTAATACTTATGAATAGGAGTGTATGTACGTGTGTCGCAATCGTGCGTTGTTTACGAAGCAAGCGTGATCTCACGAGTGTTTCGCACTTGATGAGGCCATCTGTTCAGACATAGTAGATAATAATTAGGTATCAGCAGCGACAGGTAAATTTTGTATGTTGGCAGATACGGGAAGATAGAGAAAGAAGAGTCGAATGATTACCAAATTTATGAGGGACAAAATAATATTGACACCGATTTCGTGTGGCCTTGACGATCTTCTCTAAGAATCGTTCATTCGAAACGACTTCGACGAGTTCGAAGGTCCTCGAATCAGATGGACACCAACAATTTGCATTTTAAATGCTTCTCGGAAAGGAACTTTTGGGCATGTATCAGAGAAGATTAATTTATACCGTGAATGAGTAGAAGTAGAACGAAGGTATCTGTAATTCGAGATATTCGTTTTCTGGTTTTCTTTTTTTTTTTTATCTTGGATAGGTCATTGGGTAAACGTTCGAGGGAATTTTGAGCCGGATGAAGTTCGTGCATATTCGATGAGGAAGACTCTGTTTAACCTAACGGTACCGTTAATTAGAGCTAATTTATAGTATTGATGGGTAGCTCGTGGTATGTTTTCTACTGGATTTCCTTATGTTACTGCTTCGGTGAATGTATACGCTTTAACGCAGTCTAACAATTTTGCTATGAGTTACTACTCAAAGATAATTCAGGTTTTAAAACACCTATTGACTACGTAATTCCGTTCTATTCGACTTATCGTCCTCATTTTGCACCATTAGCTTTGCATCAAATTTCTCTAATATGCTAATCGATGTGCGAGCCGGGCTTTCAAAGTAATTTTTATAGATTTATCTATGGCAGATATTCGTTATATCGATCGTTAATAAGAATATGATATTAACGATTATAATAAAGATCGTTCGATGTTGATCGTTAATAAGGATAGGAAATTTCATTTCAATAAGCTGCCTTTTATACGACTTTGTTTTAAATAAATTCTTAAATAACAATTATTATTTTATTGAGATTCGATCACTGACTATCGTTATTGAGTATGTTAATGTTGATTATAGTAATGATAAACGACATTGAGAACGATAGACTTCGCTACATTAACCTCTCACCATGAGTTCATTCAATGTTATCCAGAAGAAAAAACTGAAATCCTTCAAACATCCTCCTTTATTTCCATTTTTTACATACATGTACTTCTACGTAATATAAGACAAATAAAAAAGATTTCTACATCTTTCATATAAGCTTGACGCAAGTCAAACAAAAAAAAATTCCTACAACAAATTTAACGCAGGTCAAATAGCCGAAAATTCGAATTTCTACGCAATACTCTTCTAAATACGAGTCGAATAGAAAATTTCCAAGCTTCCAAAATTTTCCCTGATCTTTAAATTAAACAACATTATATTTAAACAAAAAAAAGAAAAAAGCAAACAACGAAAGAATAAAAAATTGCTTGAGCTCCAAGGTTTCAGAATAAAACAGCACAATACATATTTAACCAAAGAGAAATGAAAACAAGAAAAAGAGTAAAAATAAATAAGGCCACCACTTACCAAGCGACGACACGAGGTTTCCCCAGAGTTCAGCAGTCTGCCAGGCAAGGAAGAAGAACCCGAAAAACCTGACGACGATGGCGTCAACCGGCTGATCGGTGAGTTTCGCATAGACGCCACCGACCTGCGTGAGATAGGTGGCTTTGGCAGCCCACATGGGTGCGGCACCCAAACCAAGAAGCACGCCAGCCGGTACCAAGGTATAAAATTTTGGATAGAACTGGGAGCCGATGTACGGTGCGTAGCACAGCATCGATACGCATAACGTCCATTTCACGGTGAGCCTTTTGATAACGAAGGTTGGCACGAAGATGCATGATAATACCAAAGCCGCGTAAATCGCTGATAGGGACACGGTGCCTAAACCATCACTGGCATTGATAGACGATTGTAAATTCGCTGTGCCTTGAAACGCGGTGAACTGCACCATAAATGCTACGGATACGGTGCTAATGTTCTTTAAGATCCGCCATTTCTCGCCGCGGGAGAGCTTGAACTTTCTGGACTGGGTATCGTCGTCCGTGGACGATAATTGCGGTGGTTTCTGCGGCTCAGGAGGTATACCATCGGTACCATCGTCCTTGTAACCCTCGTTCCTGTAACCGACACCACTCACGGTCACCGTGTACACGGTTTCATCGCCACCGCCACCTCCGCCGTCTCCACCGCCACCGCCACCAACACTTCTGGTACCGTCGTGTTGTGAGGCTACCATTCTACGTGTTTGCTACCTGTAACATTATTAATTAATCGATCGTTAATATATTTCGTCTGGGATAGATTCTAATTTGATAAAAAGAGATTTTTATATCGGAGAAAGAAGAGGAAAAATTGTTGATTGTATAAGATTGGTGAGGGAACAACTGTTGGACGAAGATGAATTTATGTGTAATTTATTATTAAGTATATTTAATTATTTAACGTTTGTATTAGTTGTATCAGACTGTGTTCTTTTAATCCGTTATACTAACTTACTTTGGTATATCCAATTTGACAGAGATAGGTTCTTACATTTGAGAGACAAGATGAAGATGATTACATAACAGACTGATGAGTAAGCAGTTTTTTAGACGAAGATGGATTTACATGTATACGATTTATAGTATTGATGTTTACATGTAATATTGACATTTGTATCGGTTGATTGTACAATATGATAGTTTGGTGAGTATTATTGATACGTCGGATTTACTCCATTATATTTTTACTATTTTGCATATATTTAGTATACTCTGTATATTCATACATTTCCAAAAATTGAATGTACGTGTGGATTTATCAAAAAACAAAAACTACTTCAAAGTTCTATATCACTGTGAAATAATACTGTGTTCGATTCTTCAAATGTTTACCATTCCCTACCTAACATTTTCAAAGAAACAGACCCTCCTTGAAAAAAAGAAAAGATTCCTTTCCCTTTTAACACGACCATAAGATACTCCTTCGGGACAACCGTAGGAATAAAATCCAAAATGCCAAGATTTATCGAGAGAAATATTTCAACCAATGTTATATATCTAAGAAAAGCATCTGAAGAAGACAAGATATTGGAGGCGCAGAACGAACGCCTCGTATATTACGAGCTGATAGTTATGGACGGTGGCGCGCGTGCAACATCGCGTATTTCTGTAAAAGCGATTTATAACGGGCCGTTCATTGGTATGAAGGGGCGTGCGAAGACCTCGTCACGGATCGTGCAGTTTAAAGGGAATCCTTTCCTTTTTCCTCCTCTTTTCCCTTCGTTCTCTCCCTCCCTCTCTCTCACTCTCTCTCTCTCTCTCTCTCTCTCTCTCCTCTCTCTTATCCTTTTTTCCATTTGGAAAGGCCTTATTGAAGCCGTTCGCGAATCACGTTCCAGTTGCGCTTGTAAATTCGTTTGTCGTCGATGTAATCGATGGGAATGCGTGACCGGCCGCACAATGCTGTGACACGTGTCGCACGGCGTGCATCGCAATTAACCGGCGCTCGCAATACCTTCACCTCGTTCGCTAACTCTTTCTGCGCCCTGTCTGCCCCCCACTTACGCCAAATCTTCGTTTCATTCGCAGCGTTTCTCAAACTTGCTTACTTTCTTCCGCGCCAGAAAACGTTCCACGACCCCGCTTGTTTACGACCAAGTGATACCGGTGGAAACCTCCAGAAGCTTAAAGAGCAATTTCACTCGCGGTTGGAGCGGAATATTCGATGATCGTGCGTGACCATTACAAATAATGGCACACAGCTCTGACGACTTTTTAAGCACGATATCGTTGGCTATATGATGTACATGCTTTAAACAGTTGCCGCAATGAATTTGAATTAGGTAAGCAGGAATAGAGAGGATCGAGAGTGAGATTGATTAAGCCAAGATTCTTTGGGTCATTCTCGAATTTTTCTTAGCATATTACTCGGATTGGTATGGCCATCTATGACCCAACGGATTATCCAACTAATTACAAATATTCATTCCAATTAAAAATCAAGTAAGATAAAAAGCTAATTTTAATGTTAAAAGATGAATATCATCGAGAGATTTTCTGAGAAGGATTGTGTCATATTATGTATATAGAAACATTATGTAAATATAATAAATTGCTTGGGAATGTCTTTATGCAGACGGTTAGAGAATTGGAACCCAAATGTAGTTTTGTTTCGCTTGTCAAATATTATAATTAAGCTGTGGATCTTCGTGCAAATTTATATTTTCGTAGAAAAAATATCTCCTGTTATTTTATATTAATGAAGCGTACTTCTATTTCCAGATACTTTCAAGATATACTCTCTTTAATCAAGGTTATCCTACATTAATGTATCTTGTTTTAAATCACTTGAATCGTAAATTATACCTAAAGCTTCAAAAAAAACTACTTCAATAAATCGTATACACTCGTCTTCGCCTGATATATTCATGCAAAGGCGATGTTAATAATATGCAAAAGCTGAAAAATTTTAAAGCAATAGAATCGCGATAATCCACGCGCGGGAACATATAGAAGAATAAATAAACCTTGGTTTCATTGTGATCGTTCATCAAGATCAACGCAACGTTCGCAGAAGGCTATCGTACGTATTAATAAACGACGGAAAACCTGTCAACTATAGCAAAAACCTTTCCCGCCATTTCGAAAGGTCGCGTTTCCTTGTATCAGACGAGTAAAACGCGGATAAAACGCGAGGCTCGCGTTCCTTTCCAATCGGGAACGTTCTTTTCTTTTTCTTCCTCCTTTTTTTCATTCTTCAGCGAAAGACAAAGCCACGAAAAAGCAAGACGAAAAGACATAACTAATCTTTCTGTTGCATAACAAGAATACCGCCGTACCAAGCGAGCGCGCGATACGAGAATTCTTCGTTTCGTCCTTCGAGAAAACATGTTCCAAAGAGAAAACATATGAGAATTGTTTTTTGCTGAAACACGCGGTTATCGTGCGACAGATACATTAGAAGATGGGAATATTTTATGAATTAAAGTTGCAATAATTATCATGTAAGGTTCTATATTATTATCAGTAAATATGATTTAGATTAATGGAAAATATAAATTTTTTAATTAGAGTATTTATTTTATTCGATTGACGGCTGCCTCTGATCAACTTGACAAATTTCAATAAAGCATGGATCATTCCTGTAAATCTTTTTACTATGGTTATATAACGTAATTAAATCAATGAAAACGATGCAAAGCGAAGAGATCGAAAAATTGAAATACCTTTGTACCTTGTTCTATTAAATAAAATTTTAATAAGATTAATTTACTTTTATTAGAATATTATCGTTATTTGCATATTTACGTTTAACGCGCTATATATGCATTTGTAATTAATACCAAAGATTTTTAATGGATTTTATTAATTTCGATAATAAAACGTTTAAGACAATTTCACTGTAAAAAAATTCTATAAACGCAGCAAACACGATTAAAAATCAATGTGAATTCCCAAAGAGAAACTACAATTCCTTCCGAAAGCAAAGGGGCGCCACGTGGCGTTTACACATCACGTCAAAGAATATACTTATACTCGTAAAAAAATCGGTAATTCGGTATGCGTAATTAAGCGTCGTGGTACGTGTGGTAAATACACATAACTGAATTCCCACTTTTATATCGGTAGCACAGAAACACGGTTTGTATGACCCTGACTTACTTGAACACGATTCGGCCACTAAAGTGTAGTACCACGAAAGCAGAATACCCACCCTAACCAGTTTCCAACGACCTTCAACTCTGCTTTAACCGCGAATCTTGTACCAATCTTGTTGTACCATTTCTTCTTCTTGCAAACAAATGGACGCGGCACTAAGAATAGAACTTATTGACACTTACGATCGTATTTCCCTATGCAACCTATAAATTTCGTATATTAACGACGAACGTACACGAACATACGTTATTGACCATGAGCATTAGGACTCTTACTGATATTTAATACAAATGAAGATTACGCCAGAAACGTACGATAATTTTGTTGATTTTCTGGCTCTTATCAATACTTGTCATCTTCTTGTGCAATGGGCAAATAACAAACTTCAATCATTTGTTTAAAACCCGATGATATGTATTAGAATTTGGAATGTGATTCCCCGATGTATCTACTGGTTTCAAATATTATTGCATGAATTAATCATGATCTATAAGTTTAGGCAAACTTTTTTTCGTCTGATCTGTACAAGGAGGCTACGTAGATAGTGTGTGCTTCCTGGAACGTGTTGTCGCAAACCTCGTTAAAAAATTGTATAATTTATTACATAACTTACTACATTTTTGTAGATGATAATAGTATTTCATTATCATAATAATAGAATATTAATATCTTCGAAGCATAATATGGAAATTAAATTATATCCTGTCAAACATAAGCAAACACGTGGATACTTTCGAGCGAATAAATCGAATAAACTAGAGTCTCTTAGGATTGTTCCCGTAAGTGTAAAGGATACATATCCGAATACTTACTGTCGATTATGTACGGTACTTTCTTCTTCGAAGATAACACAAGAAAACGACATCTCGTCACCGAATATACATACAAAGAGGAATACGTAGAAGGATCCTAGACCGTGAGATTTTAGAACGTCGCTTTCGATCATCGATCATACAGAAGTGAGAGGAAGAAAAAAGAAGAAGAAAAAAAAAGAAAGAGTTATTTAAAGACGATTTCTATAAAACGTCGAATTAATCGGCATCCTTTTCGATGAATCCGGCTGATTGGGAAAGCAGAAGTTGTCCCGCTGCTAATCCAAGTTCTACACTGGGTTTTAATACCTCGACGGACGAGCTTCCTTTTTATTCCGTTGTATAAAAAGTTGCGTCTAAACGCATTCCCAGAAGTCGCAGTAAAATAAGCTAATTTCCCGTATCTTGATTTTTTTTATAATTAACCGGCTGGAAAACCAGCTGATGCTAATGATGATCGTAAAACGAATCTTCTGCAGACTTGGATTGCATTACGCATGTATAGGACGTAACAAAGTGTTATCAACTTCCAGCATATAAAGATAGCTTAAGAGAGAGAGAGGCGTGCGTAGACTTTGAAATTAATTGGAGTGCGAACTTGTACCACGACGAGGTCAAGGTTCGATAAATTGCTTGGCCGGCATTCAAAATTTCCCCGCGTTTTCTTTTCTCGGCAGACATCGTTTCTTAAACCTGCTCCTCCTTCTTCTTCTTCTTCTTCTCGGTTGTTTATCTTTTTCATCGCGTTGTTAAAAACTGGACATTTTATTGCTCTTACATCATTTCAGACATCGTCGCACGTGTTAAAAATAGTTAAAATGTCTAATTTCTACGATGTAAAGTCGGTTGATCGTGTTCCTGATATTTCAACCTTATTCGTCAAGAAAGATACACTACCAGGAGAATTGTGAAATAAAAGCTACTAAGCTACTATTTTTAACTTGTCAATTCACTAATATTATTACTTAACCAATTACTGTGCAAGAGAGCCTTGATTTCTACTATGAAGTACGATGCAGAAGATATAAAAATGGAAGAATGACAGAGAAGCTGATAAAAAGTTGAAAAGAACACGGCCGTGGATGGATAAAAAAGAAAAACCTATGAAGTATAATGTAATTAAATTAATCAGAGGGATAAAGCAAATCAGTTGCGAAAGACCGTATGTTACAAAACATGTCAACTGTATCTGTTAAAGACGTACAGTTATCCTGATACTTTGTACCTAATCTTACTCGTTACCTTATTCAAAGCGTGTAATCTTTCTCGACAAATGTTTTTGTCATGACTTTTTGCGTGTCTCATAGGAAATAAGGAAAGAAAAAAACCCGGCACTTGAGTTCTCTAGCACAAAGCTCACCTTGATTTTTAGACGGTCAAATTTCTTTTTCTTTTTTATTTTCGCAACTCTTTTCACGCTATTTCTCAATGATGGCTCACAGATCGTTCGAACGATTCTAATAGTCATCGATCAATGAACACTTGCTGTCATTTACTATCGTATAAATGATGCGAGTTTAACTCGACTATAGTCCTCGATTTTTTATGGCTCAATCTTGTTCTCTTTTCAGCAAACAAAAAGACGACCGATGTTTTAAAAGAGATATCGCTAATAGATTGGAACGAAAAACTTCCGAAATTGTTGAACAAGAACCTTTTCAAAAGAAAATCTTAATTACAGATTAAAAATGAATCGAAGAACGTAGGGAGATTAACAAGACGAATGTGTTAATATCTAAATGGAATGATTTTTTTGCGAGGAAAATACTGTTTTCGAAAATTCCCGCTTTTGTTTTGCAACAGTACGTGATCACCCGTATGCGCCATTGTAAATACGGATAAAGTTGACCCGAATGATGCAAGAACCCCGGCTGTGCGTTGTTATTGTTGCGTTTAAACAATATAATTCACGTTCGAAACCTTTCCTCGGATAAGAATGCGCGAATGGCTGACGATAAAGTCAACCTGTGGTCGTGAAAAGTCACTGGAAAAACGCATATTGTTTTATCTTGTTTGGTGTTGTAAAACTAAAAATATCGCAGATTCTTACAATCATCGTTTGTGGGTATTAGAGTAGTGAGAAATGAAACGTTGGATTTAATAATTTTAAAATCGTTCTTCAATTTACAATCCTCAGACCTAGTTGAATTCATATTCAGGAAAAAAAAAAAGAAAAAAAGGAACTAAATAAAAGATCATGATCTTTTACAAATTTACAAAGAATCTTACAAGAAAAGATAATCTATGCCAATACTTGTATTTCATTGCACACATGCATAAATACGCTAAAAGAATTTTGAGAATCCAATTTCTTATTTCGTCATGCATACACCTTATAAACGCAGGTGTACGATTCGTGCAAAGTTAATCTAAATACGTAGTCTTATCTAATTAAGACGATGTATACGAAAGTCAGTAATCTCGATCATTAATTGAATACGTATTTTACCACCTTTTAAATAAATATAAACGAATTCTCGGGTTGCCGTAGACGCGAAAAATTTGGAGAAGCGAACCCTTGCACGTTGAAAAATGTTTATCTGAATAGCATCCTGCGTGTACCGCATTCCTGAAGGAGTATGCAAATTCGTTTCTCACTGAACGCAGTTTTTATCGACGCATTCGAATAAATGAACACGCATACGATATCAACAAGATTATGTGCGCGAGACACTCGCGACAATATTCACGTATAGTCGCGCGTATTTCGAACGTGCCTTAAATTTGCCAAATCGAAAAACGGGTTCATTTACAACTTAAAAAAAGGCTATAACTTTGTCGCGCAACTTAAAAACCGCAGGATATCTCGCACCTTCGGTACAAACAGTTATAATTCGCTATATTTTTAGGATCGATGATACTAATTGAAAGACGTTTGCATAAATTTTTGTACTTTACGATAAAAAACGCCTGAAGCTCGTATGATATTCGCGATAAGATTTTCATATTGAGAAACAGATTCGTGCAATTGAACTAAAGTTATAAATCTTCCAAGTCAGAAGTTTATAATCGACGATATTTGCGGGAAAATATGTAAATTGAAAGGTAGATTGGCTAATGATCGAAAAATTGCCTATTACTCACGATAACTGTATTCATCGTCAATTCAAATGATTATTATTAGAGTACGGACTTTTAAGCACATACTTTTATGCGTAAATTTGAAGGTACAGAAATGCGCATAACCCGCGTCACACATCCTCCAGTGCTATATAAAGTATCAAAAGTGAAGTACCCCTTTTAATGCTTATCATGTAAAACGATTTTCTACCCGGGTTGTGTTTCTCTTAATTATCTTCATAAAAATATGAATCTGCATAAATACCCGCAGTCTATTTGCAAATTGAAGACACACGCCATACGTAAGATGAAATAAAACCCTATCGAGATTTCAAATGCTTAATAAAAAAAAAAAAAAAAAGAAAATATTCGCAGTCTAATTGTCACGTTTGAAAATAAATATTTCTGTATGATTCCGCCTACATTGAGTGACTCGAGCAAAACATCCGATGATTACAGCGAAAATAAAAAAAGGAATAGGAAATGATGGTAAAAAAGTAGTGCGAATTACCGGATCTCCATATCATAAACCTGTCACGTACCCGCGATATTTGTAAAGAAAAAAGTCCACGTATGTATTTCATATGCGCTGGATCGCCCAGTTGAAAAACAGGTTCGATCGCGGCTGAAAAGTGTGCGATCGTCGTGTCGCGAAAAGGCTACGCGAGTCGTCGTGTTTTCGACTCAGGAATCTGTCACTCGCAGCGTTCGCGGCACACCTTGCGGGACACCCTGTACGTATATACGACGGATTAGAAAGTCCTCGTGGAACGATCGACTCGTAAATGCTTCAATCGTTTCACAACGAAATGCTTCGAGGCGTAAGCGTACCGTCTACTATGCAGCCTTTACGCTACACACCAGTGTCCAGACTTGCTATTACGATCTCCCGTGTATTACGATAATGCAACGAACGATCGTCTTTCAATCGAAAGTCATGTTGCCAGACTCGTTGAAATTTCGACGGAAACGCATATATACAAATACACCTGCCTGATCTATCGATATCTACTTAAATGTTATGGAAACTACGAGAACTCTCCATTCATACTACGATCCCTGCTTTCTTCTTCTCTTCTTTTCGTCTTTTCTTTCCTTTTCTTTTCTTTTTTTGATTTCTTAAAGGAATTGATTATGTTTAACGATTAAGTTTCAGTATGGTTAAGTATAACGTACGTATAAATAAACCTACGACTTATCAGTATCTACGTGAATGTTCTAGAAGCTTCAAGAACTCTCCATTCATAAATTTATGCCAACTTTCGTTCATTTTCTGTTCTATTCTGCTTCTTTTCCTTATTGATTAAGGTCAAGTGTAGTAGAATCTCGATTATCACGCGTACATAGAACACACGAGTATTAGAAAATTTAATGTTGATAAATATTGATTTAATATAAAGGCTATGAATGAGATCAACTAGTTTACAATTAATTACGAATTTCTTTACTTTTTAATTTGTTGATCAAATCCCTCGGTGATGTTAGAAAAATTCAATCATTTTAATGATTATACAAAATAATTTCAGGCCAGTCTCGTTCAAATTCTAATTAATTCATACGCTCCTAAATGATTGTGTCAATTATAAATATTTTCTTAAAAGATATAAGACCCTGTTTAATATTAATATTTATGGAATCTTCCAAAGTAAATTATCCTCTATCATACGGAGAACAAGTTATTTGCTTTATCTAAAAAATACAATTGTCCGAACACGTGTGATAACAAAAGTCCTTAAAGAATTGAAAAGGAAACTCGTGAAATCAGAGAATCGAAAGAAACGATATTAATTAAAAGTTTGATGTCTTAAATTGGTTTTGACCAAACTCAGCGTTTACAATGCAATTTTTTACCTGACTCGTAAATCCATTTAAACGAGCCACGGTGCGTTTTACTTTTACTGACTGCACGCTACTGCGAATGCTTTTACAAAGGTCTTCGTTCGAACAATGAGACACGAGGTTAAAATACTGACGTAAATACCGATTAACCAAAGTTGGTTAGACTTTGTACGGCCACGGGAAGGAAAATGAAGGCAGTGATCGATTAAAAAAATGTACAATGACATAAGGAAATGTGTTCAATGCCAGATAGTTTAATTAATGAACTACGGATTTTTATGCATCTATATCCTGTTTAAAGATATAAAAAATGCAGAGAATATTCATGTGCAAAATTATACAAAAAATGCAAAGTATAGTAATCTTCACGATATTTAATAAGGAAAGCAATTTTCTAACCGAGTCCCATTTTTTAAATTACATTCATAATGCTTAGCTATTAATTTTCTGTAGTCTTGTGTACCTTAGCCATTTCAATTCCTTCGATAGGTAGTTTCTTCGATATCACTTGTTGTCATTATAAACTTAATTATTACGAACTGAGAGTGTACATGCCGAAAATGATACACAACTGAAAGCTTCGTAGAGCACAAGAACATATTTGTCAAATGTCTATGACGAATGACGTTACATGAGTAATCTGAATAAATACGAATCATATCAGTCAAAAATATCACGCGTTCTATTCAGAAGCACTTTGCGTGAACGCTTTAAGTATCATGCGTTACCATTGTTGGTGGTTCAAAGCTGCCTTGTTTTTTCAACTGGGACCAAGCAAATAAGTTCCACGTGGAGTCCTTTGTATCTCAATGTCAGTATATCTCACTTTTGTATCCCAATGTTTATGGTTTCTAATAATATCTCAAACGTACGTAAATTTATTTAATATTTTCATCGACAAACGCGATGAATCATCTGATATAAATTGAATTAAACAGAATCCGCCTATTAACATTTTCGTGAAAATTTAAGAATTATTACTAAGAGAATTGGCCGTTGAAGTAAATTTAATGAAGATCACACTTAAATCGAGTCGAAGGATGATGATATCATAGGACAAAATTTAGAAATTCAACATTTTATTCTAATCGTATCGTAAAAATAAAAATTATTCTTTGAATATAGATTTCTCTATTAAAAAAAAAAAAAGCACAAAGAGAAATTTCGACAGAAAATTTCACGATTATATAACTTTGTAATACAAAATATGTAACACTTCACCAATAAATTTACTTTAATACAATGCGACAAAGTGAAAGAGATACGTTTGATTCTATCATACTGAAACCGCAAATGTTTATCGCTTATTCTATCCTTTACTTTTCATTACATTAATTAAACGGTAGGAAATGTTATAAAACTATTGACTTTCAGTGTATTTTCCTCGTGTTTAAGTATATGTTTTATGTTTGAAGTCTGTAATTGGAAGTCGCCGCAAAGCTGAAAAGCAAGCGGAAATAAAGAATATGCGATTGACTTTCAGTTCCTTGGAATCTCGATAGTATTCCGATTAGAATCACGGTTTACAAAGATAATTCAGCGTAGCTGTGTCTAACAGCGCCACAGCTCGTAACACTGTTCATTTGCATTCTTTTGTTCTGTGTCACAATTCGAAACAATTAGACATTATATTAGGAACGAGAGAGTGAGCTTTTTCCAAGTAAAATGATCGACCATAGCTCATAGTTCGACATTTACATATAAAGGATAAGACAGCGATGATTCCATGAATTATGGCAACGATTCCATAGAAATACCGTTTTGCAAAACAGCTGCATTACTTTTTACTGTCTGATAAATTGACGTGGTATACTAGTCATGTAAATTTTATGTATATTTTCTTATTCATAATCTAAAGTATACAAACACGAGGACAACCTTTCCGCGGAGTAAATATAATACCTAGATGAAATTACGTTTCAGAGATCGTGTATAACAAATCTGCCAACAACCGTGTTTTTTCAACGCATGTATACGACCGCTGAATACAGGATGTATCAGTGTTGATCGTGTTTTGCAACAACCTACCAAGTGAAATGAGGAAAACTTGTGCATATATATTTTTCGTTATTTCTTTGATTGCTTTTTAACCAGTTTAACAAGGATGACGAGTTGACTCGTCATTTAGATAGTTACCTTTTTGGAGCCAATAATTCTTTTAATTGAAAATTCCTTATCCTCTTAGTGGTGTTTTACTTTTAGTGAACATAAACTAAATAGTTTATAGTTAACTAACTAAATAGTTAAATATCGTCTATTTATATTTGCAAGGACTAACTGAAATTAATCTGTCTTTATCAAGCTTTTCAGATTCTGTGACTGTAAAAATTAAATTTGATTAGAAGATGATCCCGTTAAGAAGGTTAATTGACTTTAGATTAAACATTTATAATAGTTATATATATGTCGGAGAAGAGTCAGGAACAGGGTTGTGGGCGTTTGATAGACCTCCCTTGGAGTTGGCAATCGTTGTGTGATAACGAAGACGCGGCCTGATGCTACAGTATGGACATTACCGATTCGACAATCAACAGCGGTAATTGGGCACTTGCGATGTTAGCGACGTTGGTCTTAGGTTCGATGACGAATCCACGGTCAACGGGATGAAAGAGATACTTGCTCTAACTCAAACTCACTGATCGTCAGGCGCTGCTCCCTTCGTCGGTGGGATTTCAAGAAAGAATGAATCTTCGTCCCAATGATGCCACAGAGGAAAACTATGATGGGGTGTGTCTAAGGACACGAGATCATCGGATCCGTCTGATATAGCCCTCGTTCCGAAAGTAAGGGAAATTGACGTCGCTGTCAATTGGTCAGTTTGGGACAAAGACTGTCTGTCCGTTTGGAAAATCTTAATTGCCGGAAAACCTCAGGTTTTATAGCAGGTCCTCGGGCTAACTGGACTTGTGCTGTGTACGTGCCTCAACATCAGGTATTCGTTGTCCGAAGGAACCGTTGGAATGTTTTACTGTCAAGTACCTCTATTGGTATTTCTTTTAACGAGGATCATACTATAATTCCACACCTTTGCTAGGCGAAGCGCCCGTCCCGTTGACCGCTGCTACGTTCGGCGACTGATGGTCGCCTTGAGCCCAAGTTTATTATCACAAATCGTAAACAAGTACAATTGGGCAGGATGACGGCAAATTGTTTAATTACGACTGTAAACTTTAATTTTACGGATTTTCCCGAAGTTCCAGAGGGACGGTTCCGGTGTCTTTTCATCTCCGACATATATATATACATACAAGTATTCTTATGTTTTATATTTGATTTGTTACAGTAAATCTTGTTTAATTCTGCTGCGACATTCGAATCTTTAAATTTCTCGTCTTAACCCATTTTAGCAAAGCTATTTCATATTTTGTTCACACCCGGGATATTTTTTAACGTTAAAAAAATACAAATAGATGGAAAATTATCGGTACAACGCAAGAGTACCTATATCAAGTTTTGAATATTTCCGCAAGTCATTTAATAGTTATTTTTGTTCTTGTTTATTCATAAAATAATTAACATTTATTAAAATACATTCAAAATAACTTATCTCTAGTGATATCCATTATTCAACGAAAAAGGTGATATCATTATTATCCTTACTAATATGCCTCGTATGATTTTAAGCGACTTTGAACTTGAAATGTATATCGTAACTTGTGTTGTGTTTTCTTATTTCTTTTTAAATAAATCACACCTATAATAATGCATGCATTTACAAATATTTCTCATTTAGAATCTTAGCCATTAATTTTTTCAAATGACGTTAAACTTGGAATTTCAGATATCTATAACTTACAATTTCTATGCTACATCTTTCGCTATACATGTATGTATCTTTTATTATACTTTTCATGATTCTATATTGATTTAAAAAAGTTGTCACTCTGCTTGTCACTCAGATTTATTCTCTATATAAATCTCATTATTTATCCTAACCTCTTTTCTACCCTAATAATTATAACCTCATATGATTCTTATTTCATTTAATACGTCAACTTGTACGTATATTAATTACACTTGAATAAATTGCGAGACAAATCAAATCAGGAAGCTGAACGTTCATTTAAAAGTCACCAATACACGACGAATTCCAAATTTATAATTCTGTTTAATATCTATGATATAAAGAATGAAATTATATATGAAATATCGTAGCAAATTGCTCACCTATACGTACGTATTACAAAAAAAAGCTATATAGTTTATTTCAGGATTACCATTAAGCCATTCATTATGTTAAATTAGCAGAAATCAAAATAATCAACTGCATAAAGTAAGTAAATTTTACAGTTTCATTATTCGACAAATTTTAATTACTTAAATAATTAGTGTACAACATTTCAAAGAAAAAATGACTTACTTCCAGAAATTTATTTGTCGTAAAAGTATCACACACAAACCATCGTGTACTCCAAGATAAATTTTAAAAGTAACATTTGCGACGTCATCTTCCTTCTATACTTTCGAGATCATAAAGTTTATCTCGAATGTCGACTAACAACAAATTCACGCACAACTATCTAAACCACTAGTAAGATTATCTAACTTATTCACCTTATACATGGATTAAGATGTCGCTATGGTTCCCGAAAATACGAAAAACGCGGCACAGAATTCAATTACATATTCGACTTAGGTAATCCCACGAAACACAATTGACACATTTAAATGTTGATGTTCTTGTAGTTCTAGAATATTCGTATCATTGGATAACGATGTCGTTACCTTACATGATCTGCTATCAAGTCGCGACAAAACACAGATAGCCGATCGTAAAGTTTCAATGAAAACTCGCCTCATGCTCCTTGAGTAGGTATTTACTGGCTGTACCATTCGTTTCGAATTACCGTTATCCGCGTTTGAATTCGGTGATCTACGCAACGAGGATCAAGTGATCGTGATAAATTTACACTAAGTTATAGATCACGGACCGATCGAGTCACGAGATCTCGTGAACTGATTCGCCGGGACCTTTAAATTCGCTTTTATGAGCGTGTCACGTGGCGTTGTAGGTATATATCGGTGACGATTTCACGTTACACTTTCTGCATGTGGCAGGCCACTATTTTCGTTCGTATCCGATTTCTCGCATCAGCTTTTTCCATGGTTACTCCAATGGCGCGCACAGGCTTGGACTCAAGCGGAATACCGATACCCGATAACTTAAAATAAATGAGGTCGCCAGTGATAAATATTAAATAACTGTACATGTGCAGGCCACGGCTTGCACGCGTATACCTGTTCGCGATACCTTTGCTTTTGCTAACCCGATCAAGAAACGAGCAATGAGAGGATGATCGATAATAGCGAATGATCATAAAGAGAAAGGACCCGATCGATCTGATGGTAACTATTCGTACTTTTATACGATCTCAACAAGGATAGATAGATCGAAAAAGAATAAAAAGCTCGCTTACGTGTTAACGGTGTTGGATCGTCGGTTCGTCCAATCGACAAGATTTTCTTTCCTTCTTCTTCTCGAGTTTCTTCCGATTTCTTCGCCGCTCCAGCGCTCTTACTCCTTTCCTCGCTTCTCTAATCGGCTGCGCGCGATCAGAGGTGTCCGAACCGAACGAAAATACGGAAAACGAAAAAGAAACGATTTTCTAGATTTGAATGCTCCTTAGCCACGGGGCAACACTCCTCCCTCGTTTGTATGTTTCCTTCCGTGGAGAAAGGCGTGTTGTTCGTGTTCGAATTTTTCTTTCTCGTTTTCCTCTCTATCTTTTCCTTTTTGCTTCTTCAAGATCGAGCCTCACCGCACGACGACCGCACGAGACCGCGGAGAACCAGCACGCGAAGAGTAAAATCGGTTTTGAAGACGAGAGCGTATGTGTAGCAGCGAGCAACGGCGAAATCAACGAGCTTCGAAAGCGTGGAAAAACGTAAATGAATCTTATAAAGTAGCTACATCCGAACGGTTCGGGGGTTCGGAGACAACTGAGCCTACCGGCGGACTTTGGAATCGGTGAGCGGTGTGTGTCGGTTCGCCGGACTCGCGAAGACTTCTCGAGTTCGAGGCTCCGAGAGTCGTGCTCGTTGTTTTCTTCTGTCTTTCTCCTTCTTTCTATATCTGTATTTCTCTCTCTCTTTCTCTCTCTCTCTTTTGGTACACCAAGTGCACGGTACACGCGCGTTCTACCTTCGCGACGAGTTCGCTTCTGTTCCTCCTGTTTCTCCTTCTGCTCCTTTTGTTCCTTCGGCCCATGGCTTTTCTGTATTACCAGCCGCGCCTCACCGCACGCGGACCCACCGCAAAACGCAAGCGCACGACCAAACCACGCACGCACGTGCGTGTCCCGCGACTTTGCTCGTGTACAACCCGATCTTAATGGTACGATGAAAATCGTCTTGTTTGCTCGTTGTCTGCCGTCTTCCGCTCGTTTGTCCGCAACAGATTCAATATTGGTTCTTTTTTTCTTCGTAGTTTCTTGCCTCTTTTTAATACTTTTTTACGGAATTCTAGGGTTCTAATGAAGTATCAGTGGAAGTTGTGAATCTGACAGTCATACAAGAAGACTGGTAAGAGTAAGCACATAAATACTTATACTCAAAGCTTATACTAAAAATTATGAAAATGACACACGATGAAAGATGCATTACATACAAGATGTCTTCGCGAACGTAATGAACGTAATAATATTCCGTCTGTGTTATTGCATACTTGGGTATACAAGCAAAAGTGCAACATTTTACCAAATAATTAATGAGAAATAAATTATCCATCTGTATACGTTTGAAAATTTCACTAGCACGAATGTAGGAATTTAGTGATTTTTAAATATCTTTTATTAGATAAGTGTTAGGTTAATAGAGTTTCGTTACATCATTTTACTGACAATTCGAACGGACTTAGACAAATGAAATCGCAGAAAAAAGTTTCAGATAATCACTACGATCGATGCAAGAAATGAAAGTAAGAAGGAACAACGTTCATTTAATATATTCAAATAGGCAGGTTTGAATCTACTGAAAACGAATAAAGAATTAGATATGTATGAAAAATACATTCGCACGTATATGTTGTATGGCGATTTGTGGTTTGTGAATGTTGACATGAATTAATGACATGGAGAATTACTGATCGCGCTCAACTATCGAAAACTAGTTGAGTAGTTTTGTTTAATAAAAGTTTTAATAGAAGATTAATAAAAGCTTTCTTTGATTAATCTGTTAACGTAAACAAATCCTTCTTCGGTTTATCAGTGCGAAATGATTCAATTTTTTCCGTAATAAACAATTAACAGTAAAAATGAAAGTGATGTTCCTTTTATAATATATGTATGTATTGAATTAAAAATTTGACATTAAAATCTTCTAAAAGAATTAACCTTAAAATAAATTTTCAGGAAGTCGGATTTCCCTCATTAAGATTAAGTTATTAACTCGAATAATGGTCATATAATTGGGATAAACATAAAGTTCATTGTTATCCGTTTATGGTTACCGAATCATTGGCGTATTATAAACGGTATATTGCGTTATAGTAAGCCACTTAGCACGTGCATCTGAATGCATTAAAGATCGCAGGCGGTAGGTCACAATACGGTTTTAATACGATTCTTTTGTCGTCTCTGAATCAGTATGGTCGGTATATACCAAGAATACAACAGTCTTGAGTAACCGTAAAGGAGTTCCAAATTGTCCAACCCCAAGAAATCATTCGAAGAATTTTATGGCTTTCGATCTGGAAAATCCTGTTACGGGACAACTTTCTCAAGAAATGACCTTCTAGTTTCTTAACATCCGAAAAACCTTTCTTTCTGTTCGTGATAAATAAACACCATCATAGGTTGTTCTCTCAACGATCTCCTGCTGATCTGAAAAAAGGCACAATTACGAATGATCAAAGACATTCGTTTTTATCACGTGATGCAATAAGGATGTTGTCCAGATACGCATAATAAAATCTCAAGCCCGTATGTAAAGTCGCATCCTTGGTATATCCCTGGGGGACCCTCGGATGCCATCAGTGTTTTTCCATTACACAATCATTAACAGAACCTATCGACACTAGAATTCTCGTCTAATGTACAGGTGCTCTGGGAACACCTTGAAGATGACCACTCCTCTATTAGACACTTTTTGTGAAAAAAAACGACGGAACGTAAAACAAACCAGCGATATTCGTCGACGTGAATGATAATGAATATCAATAGAATTCGCCTGAAATCAAGCAAACAGCTGAAATAATATTGCGAAATTAGTTTATTATTCGATACATTGATGTAATATTTTGTCGTGCGGAATAGAAATTTGTCTGAAATTTTCACCAAGTAGGCCATGGCTTTATGGGCCGATTTGTAGATTATGACATCAATACTTTTTACGTAACATCGGTGGACGGCAAATACCTTAGTTGGGTTAATATTCAGGATGCACCACTGAACCGATCGGCTGACCAGATTATTCACGTCCAAAGTCATTTACACGTTACAGCTATCTCGTAAAAGGAATAAAGAATATTAGGACAAACAGGTAGCTGATGGTTTCCATTGTTCCATTATACGTAAGATTTTATTTATGCGTAAACACGTGTTTATGTGCAAAGAAAATCTTTTCTTTCGATCCTAAGGCTAGTTTATTGTTTAGTAAGATTTCTACAATAATACGTTAAAAATGAAATGTTAGTATTTTTGTAAAATTTAAGTTGTAATATGTGACATTTATTTTACATTAAATTTTTATTCTTTTGTAATAAATTACAAATAAAAGTAATGGAAGGTATTAAAAATCGGAACACATGTAATAAGATATTCTTTATTCTATAAATGCATCCTTTACATACATTAAATGGTAAATAATACTTAAGTCTGTCATGTTTTTAATATCTCACGGACTAGCTCAGCATATCAAGCAACTTTTTATATACTAGCTCAACAACGTCTGTAGCCCACAGAAAGTCTATGTGATTAAACTTCGCGAATGGCACTTTATAAATAATTGGTTTCCTTGGTAATTCGTTACTTAATCTCATCACATCCTAAATCGGAAAATGTAAAATTATAACAAAAAAATACCAGTATTTAAATATCTATATCCTATCAAAATGTATGAAATACATACAACAGGACTAGATAACCAATCATTATCGCCGCAAAACAATGTGATTGGCACTGTAATTTTTGATATATTGTATTTAGGTGGTTCGGTGCTCTTATAAATCTCCATATTTCGCTTTGCACCATAGTCATATTGTTTGAATTCTCCAGATTCTATTCCTTGGCCATAATGAACCACGGTCTTCGAAGACGTACCAGCTGGTGCATGGTTCAAAATCACAGGCAACAGCGTCTGCAACGATCCGAGATTTGCATAAATAATCAAAAGCTAGTGTAGCAGATTTCTACATAAGTCGTTGTATACTCACGTAATTAAATTGCGCTTTGTCGAACCCAGTAAAAACAAACAGCGAATTAGCACAAATTTTTTCCTCCCAGGATTCGAAGGTACATAAATATTTTGATAGGAATTTTAAAACTTTATTTTGCGGTAACAACTCACCTTCCCCCAATAGGGAGAAAATAATCTAAAGATCAATATAAAAATATTACAATGAGAATTTATATGTTACGTTGAGAATATCATTGAAGTTATTTATTTATTATTTATTTATTATCCTTTTTACCTTATCATATGCAAGCGGAGCTATATATCGTAAAGGACTTTTTACGTGATTCATAAATACTACTGGAGCAAGACTGTACGTTGATTGCAACAGTCTTGCTATTTGCGGCCGTTCGCTAGCCATCACGTAGAAACATGTTGTACCCATCGAGAATCCAATATACGCTCTCAAAAAATTTTCCTTCAGTTTTACGATGTAAGTGATCATCGCCGGTAGATCATAGATACCTGACTCGTGCCAACTAAAAAATTTGTTATTATTAATGTAATAATTATACATAATTAATATAATAATTATATACATATAATTATATAATTTATTTCTGTAATATCCTTGTTAATTATCTTTTGTTATATGAAACAAAGTTTTTTATTTAAATTGTTACCGCCAGCATATTACTATACGCCTTATATAATTATGTATAATATACCGTTCTCTTGCATATTTTTAATCGTTATCAACCATTTCTTTTTTTACGAGTACCTGAAGTCCCAAAACTTTAAATCTTTGTGAGATAAGGAGACATGAGCTCTTGAGTATGTATTACCACGAAAATTTCCGAACCATACATCATAGCCGCGATCAGCTAATAAATAAGCTACAATAAAGAAAAAATATTATTATATGATATAAAAATCAATTAGTATTTGTAAGCTAAAAGACAATTTGTGTTTTTGTACCGAGAGATTTCCCTTTTCCAGATACAACCCAATCTGCAGAACTACCTAACAGACCATGTTGCAAGAAAATCGCGGGAGATCCAGGTTTCCCTGGAATTCGATGCATCGTCAATAGATAACCATCTTCCGTTAACGTTACATGTGCTTCGGCTGGATAACCGGCTTTTCTTATCATCTGCAGCTAAAATAAAATAATTCAAATTAATAATGAATAATCATTACTCACTAACTACAAAAATATAAAATACCACAATGGACAAAGAAAAATTACATTATGCATATTATACTATTGTCTACATCTTAAACAGTTAAAATTATCTTTAAAAAGTCTATCCAGAATCGTAAAAATCTACACACAAATCGAATTATAATGCATTTGAAAATATTAATTGTTACACTATAATGTGTTTAATTGTTTCAATAACAACGACAACAATTTTTTTAGAGGAAGAGAGAGAATCGTATTTTACTTAAAAAGAATAATATTCTTAATTATGTATGTATATAGATGTTTATATGTTGGAATTGTGTTATATCATAAAAAAATATTGCTACCGTCGCATTTTATTTCACCATGCATTAAGCATGTTAATGTGATAAGTATATTCCAAATAGTTAGTTAACACTAAATAAACATACAAATTCATGTACTAATTAGGAAACATAACATGTTTTGCAATTTACAGTTTAAAAAATGAATATATGTAATAGGTAGTACAGAAACTTTTCAATTTAAACCACTTTACTGTAAACTATTTTTCAATTATAATAATTACAAATGTTTGTAAAAAAGTATTTGAAAAGTACACAAAAAGTAAACATGCTTTTAGATAGTAGGTGTATTTTCTAGAACACTTTGCATGTAATTAGATATTATTTACACTGGTAAATAAGTTAAATACGTATGCTACTCCGTAATCAAACAATAAACGATGTGCGTATCTTTTATTTCTGTAGCCAATTTTTCTTATATTTAATAGCGATAAAATTAATAAAATGAAGAATGTAATTCTACTTACTGTATTAAGTTCCTCATCTGGGTTGGGATTTTCATTATGATGAAATAATTTGCCATTAAAATTGGACGAAATCGCAGAAGAGAGAGCACATAGCGATAAAAATATGACGATCTGACCTTTCATTCTAAGAATATTGGAAAACGGCGAAACAAACACTTTATTTGAAATGTTTAACAGCAAAGAAACAAAAGAAAAAGCTCCATATAATACACTTTACTTGAGACATTTAATAGTGAAGATGTGATGATACTGCCGCTCAAGTTGCTCTCCGTAAGGTGAAATATTATATGTACATATTTGTCATCCTCTTTAGCACCGAACTTTATCACTATGAATGAGTTTCAGACATTATACGTTAATCACAGTTTGTGATTCACGGTCCATTTCAATGTCGAAAAATTAATTCATTAATTTGTTTTAAATTATACTAAAATTCAGTGTTTCTCCGTTGTTCGTAAGATCTGAAAGCTTACGATGTAAGTAAAATTTGCATATTTTGTCTTATATATAGTATATCTACCGTACTTCGCGAGTAGAGAGAAAAATAATTACACGCATACATCTAGTTATCTGAAATATGTCATACATCATACATTATATTTTATCACTTTAGATAATTTATTCATTTTCGAAATAAATTTTTTATGTAAAAACCAAAAGTCTCTCTAATATTTATTTACTTATTGTTTATATCTTTGTTTACTATTTTTAATTTTGATAATTTATTCGCTATCTCTAATTTCTACAATATAAATATTTTATATAAGTATATATTTGATATACATCTTTTTGATACAAAAAAATGTACAAATCAAGCCATAATATTTTTTAAATCATTCTTCCATTTTTGATATAAGGTTCAAAAATATAATTGAATTTCATATTAATGATCATAGTTCACGAATCATGGATAATATTTGCAGGTAATATTTATTTTCATTACTTATTAAAGAAACAAAATTATGATTAATGATAGATAAAAAATATATGTTATAAAGATAATTATGTTTATGTTTGAGGTTATGTTTATGAAAATTTTAAATACATTGTATTATAATGTCTCTTGTTTTCTATTACACTAGTCTTTAAGTAATCAGAACAAATGTATGTCAAACACTTATTTTAACACTGTTAATTGTTTAAATAGTGAATAAATCCATATTAATAATTATATTACTATATGTACCATAGAATAATACTGTCATATTCATGTGCTTGTAGATGTAGGATATTCACTTTATTACTTTTTTATTGATATAATTTTCTTAACAGAAACGTTATTTAAGGTTTGTAAATAAAATATTGATTTAAAACAAAAGTGTTAAAATAAATGTTTAATAGAATACTACATACTTTCAAGCATATGTATTTTTTAAACGTTTTCTTAAAGCCGACAAATCATTTTGTCATAATTTTATTTCGTTTGATCAACACATTTAATAGTTCATAGAAGACCTACAAATATAATACTTCTATAAAGATAGTCTAAATTGTATTACTTCCAATATATTACGCATATGTTTATTTCAAACTACTCAATGTGAATGTCAAATAAGAACCGCATAACCTTAAAAAGCTATAAACATGTGATCTTACTTCTGATAAGAAAACTTCGGTAATCTGAAAATTCTAATTTTTTAAAAATTGTGTTGGCTGGTAGCGGACCTAAAAAAAGAGTTCAGCTATTTTTTTGCCTATTTTCGATATTTCATGATGAAAACATTCTTCGAATATAGATAGATGATACCCTATTGCCCTTTGTATCTTTAAAACTATAGTAGATATAAAAAAGATGGTTATAATAACAATTAACGCAATAAAAAATATTTGTTTATATAAATATGACAATGATATCTGACATTCAAACATAAATAATCCAATGCACAGATCTTACAAATTTCTTGCTTTGATATAGCTTTTCATGTGTACTTATAAATACAATGATGTTTTGGAATTTTATATCATATGCAGCATTCATAGATTTCTTCACATTATTTGATAAGTTTAACATATTTAATATATTCATTTGCATTTATTCTACATAATTTTCGATGTGACAGAAAATTCTAAATTTTTCACAATAACAGTGGTGGTAGATTTTTTATTTAAACAGCAAATTTTTATTACTCTAATAGCATCATCTTATAAAGCATAAAAAACCATTCAATTTTTATTCTAACCTTTTTTTTATATCTATTATACGCTTGAAGATATACTGGGAAATAAAATAATATCTACTTTCATTCAAGGGATGTTCTTACCCTAAAAACCTGAAAATTAATAAAAAAGGAAGATCAAAATTTTCTGGTTACCAAAGTTCCGTTGTGGATATCGTATTTGAAATTGTCTTTCATTTGCATTTCAGCTGATAAAAATGAATGAAGTAACTTTACCACCCTCACCAAATTGGTATTTAAGTAATATTCTTGCTTGTTCTTTTAATGGTACTATAGCATGGGGTGCTAGAAATATAATTGTTATTGGTAAACTTAATGAAAATGATAAAATATTACAATACTCTATTATTAAGCATGGTCACAAATCCAAGGTGACATGTCTTGCATTTACTCCTCAGTTTGAAGAAGTAAATGCTAATTTAATAGCCTCCACAGGAGATGATAACACAATTAAAATATGGAATTCAGAAACATTATCTGTAACTTATACTTATCTCTTAGAAAATGTAATGTAAAAATGTTTCTATATTAATATACATATATGATAAATTTATAGTGATATTATATTTAAAATATTTTTTAATTTCAGGATAAACAAGCAATAGGCGTAGAATGGTCCTATAAAAATCCTTATGTTATATATGCAGCAACTTCTGATGGTTATGTATTATCATGGAATGCTTATTTTAATACTGTTTCTTCAATTTCATTAGGAAAAGTGATACCTACTTATATTTCTTCTTGTCCTCATGATCCACATCTTGTAGCTGTAGGCTCAAAGAGTGGATTAGTTTATATCGTTAATTTTCAAGATAAAGGGAAAGTAGTTTACAAACTTAGAGGACATGATACTGAAATAGTTAGCTTATCATGGTGTCCCTCAAAAAATAATGTAATAAGAGGAAATTTAAATGAAGATTTACTGTTAGCTTCAGGAGGGAAAGATAGGTAATTTAAAAAGAATATATGTGCTTTTAACTATAATTTTAATGTGTTCATTTTAAAATTGCAATGTGTAGATCAATTTTCATTTGGAAAGCTGGTGGAGATGGACGTTATGAAATGACAATTTCATTGCCTTCAGCACCTCTTGATTCTCAGCAGCATAGAAGTAAATTAAATGCTTCTGTAGGTAATTGGGTAGTAGTTCACTGGATAGAACCTAGACTATTGCTTACAAGTTCATGTTGGGGTGAATTAATCTCTTGGGATTTATCAACAATGATAAAAGGGAAACCTAATGTCAAAGTAATACATGCATATCACAACAGGGGTTTATTTTGTATTGCGCATGTACCAAATACCCAAGACATTTCAGAAGAAAATTGGAGAATAAGACAAAGGTTTTTATAGATATATATAATTTATGATTAAATATGATTATGAAGCAATTATAAATTTTTGATTAATTGTAGACATACAATTTGGACTGTGGCACAAGATCGAAGAATTATTTGTTGTGGAATAAAAGAAAATAATGTTGAAATAGATTATGATATATTTACACAAAGTGGGTTTGTTTATTGCATGGCTGCTTGCCCATTAGACACTTCACATATTGCATTTGGTGTTGGAGATGCAATGTTACGATTATGGAATTTATCAGCAGCACATGATACTACTTTTGATATAACTGTCTTATGGCAAAAGATTAAGGGAAAAATTCGCGCGGTAAGACCTGTATAATAGTTTCAAAAAGTCCTTTCTTTATACATTTCCTAGATTATACTTTCTAGAAAATTGAAATTTACATAATTAATAGATAGCATGGCATCCTGAAAAAGAAAATTTATTGGCTTATGCAACTGATGAAGGTCGAGTTGGTGTATTTAATATAAATGGAAATAAATCACCTACATTGTACAGACAATATCATAGAAGTGTAATATATACTATTGGTTGGGGCCCATGTCCAAAAAATAAATATGTTTTATACTCTTGTGGAGAGGGAGAGCTTGTGTATTATGACTCAGAAAAAGTTACAAATGAAGGTAGTATTTTTTATTTTTTAATTAATAAATTGCAACATTATTATATCATATTTACTATAAAGCTATAATTTCTCTCAACTAGAACCAAAATCTGTATTGAAAAAAGAATGTACAGAATTTTCTTGGAAGCCAGATTTTTCTTGTTTGGCAGTAGGATTTGAAAATGGGTATGTTTTTAAATATGTTGTATGAGTTCCATGAAAATAAAAATTTTTTTGTTTTTAGAACAATTTCATTTCTTAATCGAAAATTTGAAACACGTGGATGTGCTAAGTTTGCAACAGAAATGGTGCATTGCTTGGTCTGGCATCCTGAGAGTACAGCAACAGACTTGACATTTTCTCAGCTAAAAAATTATTTAGCTGTTGCTTTTGAATCATGTACTATACTTATTTTCGATTTAACTAATTTTATAGATCATTTTGAAAAAATGGAAGATTCAACTAATAATGAAAATTTAAAAGAAAAATGTGATATTTATAAAGTGCATGAAATTGTAGCTTCTTTAACTGGACATGTACAAAATGTTGTCTGTTTAGCATGGAGTCCACATGTAAGTGGACATCTAATATCTAGTAGTTATGATGGAACTGCACAGGTATTACAAATTATGTATATAACTATGTAAATATCACCGTAATAATATATTTAGGAATAATAAACATTTTTTGTAAAGATAAGTATTTACATACGAGTACTATTGGTTTTTAGATATGGAATGTTAGAACACAAGAATTAATAGCTACATATACAGGACACAATGGCCCAGTATTGTGTTGCATGTGGAGTCCATTAGACCCTGATTTTATTATAACAGGCTCTGCAGATTCTACAGTACGAATATGGAGAGTTGCTTATAATTTGCCACAAAAAAAAGAATATAAAAAATTGCCAAAAAAAGCTAAAAAGAAACAAAATGAAACAAATAAAATTGTGGATACTATTGAAAATAGTTTACTAGAATTAACTAATGCTACATCAGAATGTTCTATTTCAGGTATTTCTCAAACTGTATAAAGTATAACAATAATATTGATGAAAGTAATAAAACAATATGTTATTATAATACAAATAACAAATATTTATCAATTTTTTCAGAGTCGAAGACAATGATGATAACAGAGACAAAAAATAAAAAAGTACGGCCATATTTCTCAAAATGCCCTAATACAACATCTCGAAAAACACTTTTACTTCATTCTCTTTTAAATGTCGTAAAAAATATGAAAAATGAAAATTTTAATATGGAAGATGTTCAGAAAGATGCTTCGTATCATATGATACCAATATTATTTTCATCGCAAGAAAATTTTATATCTTATTTAACTACTGAAAGTAAGTTATTTATTATTTAAAAAAAATGCAAGCTACCTATATATATTATATTTGCTTTATCTTTTATCACTATATAGAATCTGCTCATATTGAGAGAAATAACTATGATGTAATCACAGAAATGGATATATGGTATGATAATCTCAAACAGAATTTAGAAGAAGCTGCTAAAGAGAAACGTCTCAATGACTTTCTTGTTTCACTTTCAGCTAGTCTGTCCATGAAGTATTTTTTCTTATTTATCTATTTTATAAAATGCAATTAAAGTCGCCGTAAAAATAATCTAGCAATAATGTATTGCAGAATGTGGAAAGATATGTGTGAACTATATGCATATCAATTAGTAACTGAAGGCAATCCTTGTAAAGCAGTGTCATATTTACTTTGTATACATAAAACCTACAAAGCTATAGAAGTATTTCAGGCTGCAAATTTGTACAAAGAAGCATATGTTCTTGCAAAATGTAGACTTGAATCTGATGATCCAGTACTAACAGAAATATTAAAAGAATGGGCAAAATATAGTGTAAATTCAGGCAATTTCGAGCAAGCAGCATGGATGTAAGTTGTATTAATTATATATATAGTTTTTAATGTAAATTATGTTTTTATTTAAAAATTTTAATTATGTTATATATAATTTTATTTTCAGTCATACTAAATTAGGAGAATTTTCCGATACAGTAAAATACCTTGCACGCCGTAAAGATGCAGCTACGTTAATAACGGCAGCTGAAATTGCTTTTTTATGTAATGATGAAATGTCAAGTAAATCTTTAGCTGAGCAAGCAATAATTGCAACTTTGATAAATTCAGAGTATGATTTTGCACGAAATATAATAGAAAAGTTTCCATATCTCAAGGTATATTTACATATATGTTTTATGTTTAGGTTTTTTCCGTATTTTAAATAATTATTGTCTTATGAAAAATGTTTGTTTTTATTTTAGTATCAAGAAATATATTTGTTAACTTATGAAGAACTTAAAAAAGTTATTAATGGAAATGTAACTCTTGATTTGATTCAAACGTGGATAGACGGAAAATCAAATTATGGTGTATTACAAACTTTAGAGACAGTTTGCGGTGATTGTAATTCTTATTACACTGACTTGTGTCAAAATAATTTTTGCAATATTTCAGACAAGGAGAAAATGGTAAAATTCACGTGATTTAGTTTTTAACATTGTGAAGAATTGAATTATTACGTTCAATAACTCCTAATTTCAGTTATGGTTAACAATTGGTCATGAGGTTGCATTAGCAATAGCCTCTATTGAAAAAGAACAGAAATTAAAGCATATTGTTACTGCATTACATACAATCACTCAATTTGAACTACTACATCAAAAAGATTTAGAACATCTACATAGTTTTTTAATTGAAATTATCGTAAAACTAGATATTAAAAGTCCAATGGATGAAACAAGTATTTATACAAAAGCTGATTATTCTGTATCAATTAGTTTACGAGCTTATTTATGTTATGCTCTTCTAAATTGGTTTGTATATAATATAAACGAAGAATCTATTAATAATAATATACAAAATTACACCAATTTGATTGAACATTTACTTGAAGATGCATTAAATAAACAAGCAATAAGACACTGGACAGTAACAAATGAAATTAACAAATTAGAAAATCAATTAGCTTCTGCAAAATGTAAGTTACAGTAATATTGCTTAAATAAAAAATTGTTTATTAATTATTAATAATAGATATAAAAGATAAAAAAACTAACACTGATTCATTGTTAGGTAAATGTTTGTTTGTTTTTAGGTAAAATGCAAGAAGAAATTAAAACTGATCAAGATATAGAATCTTTCATGGAAAAACTAAATACATTAAAGACACAGAAGAATCAGATCCTCAATGATTTAGTTTATATCCCAAATCCTGTTATGGTATATGGCAAAGCAAATGAATTATGCAGCAAATTGTGCGATGAAACTATAAAAAATAAGTTTTTAGAAAGTATTTCCAAAATGTGGTTAGATGCTACTACATAAATAAACATGTACTTGAATTTTTTGATATATTCTTTTGATAGATACTACATTAGATACTAATGATAGTCAACAATCTTGAACTTCCTACTTTATTATTTTTATCATTCAATTATTTTTTTATATTTTTTATTTATTACCCTATTTGCATCATGGCCCTACTTAACACGTTGATGCCGGCTCCAATATTTATGGTTTTCTCCGTGGGGCGACGCCCGAATTCAATTACTACTGTTGTTTTACACATTTTTGTCCGATATATCGGTTTGTTCTCTCCGTTTCAGCAAATTCTAAGCTATGCATAGTTGTTAGTAAAACGACATCTTTTTTATTCTTCCATTTTATCGCTGCCATATCTCTTGTAGAATATCGCGTAATAATGCGCGCTTAGTGATAGAAGACAGTCGCAGCGCACGGATTAATCCGCGTTTGGATGCAAATGGGTTAATGTATTGCACGTCTTATAGAATATTGTAATGTTATATTAAACATAATTCTATGAAATACAATTTATTTAAATGAATATTGATAAATTAGATAATATGACTTTTTATTTATAAAAATTGTTTATAATTAGAAAACATTTTTTTATTAATAAAAAAGTCAGTTTTTTGTAATAAAATATTTTTCTTTTTAATTTGAAGTTATTTTCCAAAAACGAATTTCTCTGTCACTTGTCGCGCAGACATATGGTAATTTATAATGGCACGTTATTCCACCTATTAATTTAACTTGCCCACAAATTATTTCTTGTTCAGTTTTTATATTTGTTACCTTTAATAAATTGTCTGGTCTGCCTATACTTGCTACAAAATTTTCATAGCCAAGGAAGAACTTCACTATTAAACCTCCTTCAATGTGAAGAGGTTTTGATTCTAAAGGTGGACTGAAAGTAACAAAAATTATCACAAAATATATTATAATTATTATTTTGTTCATTGGTTAATTTTTAAATTTATTTTACAGTGCATTACCTAGGTTTGGATATATCCCATAAAATTAGCTTTCCAGCTGCTATAGCTGCAACTTTTAATGGGTTGGGTCCCCAATCAATAGACATTAAGGGAACAATATCTGTATCTAAAGACATAATTGCTTGCTGACTGCGTACATCATACATATGAATCAATCCATTTTTTTCACCAACAAGGAGCTTGCCAGATTTTTCAAGATGAAAACTCACACTCATTCCTGGAGATGTTAAGTAAAATGTAGATATACATTTTTCATCTTCTTTTACAGCCCAAAGTTTACAAGTGTGATCATCAGACACAGAAGCCAATAGTTCACCTTCGGTTTCATAACAAATTGAATTTATATAATCCTTGTGTCCTTCCATCTTGTATTAAAAGAAATGTCAATAAATTGATTCATAAAAAATAAGTTGCATTTATTATAATTCTTTAATCTCACCTGGCATACAGTGTTTTCATTCAGATCACTGCTATATAATCTTATTTTAAAATCTGCTCCAGCAACACAGAACATTAAAACTTTAGGTACAACACTCAAGGAGGTTTCTGGACTCCAAGCAATAGCATGTGGTCTAGTATCATGACGAAATGTTCTAAAAGGTTTATAAGCAATATCTTCCACTGTTTCATCTTCATCCTTGTTATACAATAATAATAATAATAATAGTTATTATTCATTTAAAAATAATGTTTTTCTTGCAATCTTATTATATTCCATAACTATTATTTTTTGCAGTGATTAACGTTTTCATAAAACTAAAACATATATTCTGAACATCTATGATTGTTTTCCAGAGATAACAAGTAAAATTTCACTATATTATTTTATTTTTCATTCATGTATTTTTATATCCAATTAGAAGATAAGTTGTAGATTATATCCTTTTTAATTTTTTGTCATAAAAAGTAATTTTCATGAAATATCAAGCAGGTATATTATGTAAATTTTGTAAATTGAAATACCCAATAATACACGTATAATGAAACTTAATGACTTTACCTGAAATTTAATAGTACCGATGACAATTTCTTCGGCTAAAGCGACACAAATTAGATGTTGAGACCATTCGTAAGGAGATAACTCAACGCAATATATCTGTTTAGAAAAATGCAACTGATATGTAGGTGGTGTAGTTAAAGCTTCGTCCATCGTGTATTCGTATTCGTATTATTCTCTTCAATATAAGAGATGAGTTCGTATTATGATCAACAAGAGATCACCGGCATAACCTATAAAACTTCCTCGCTGGATTGTATTAATTCGGAGATTGCAACGAAGAAAATATCAACGAATATATATGAAAGGTAAATGATCATAACGAATCTCTTTTTTGGTTCATTAATATTTTTATACTATTATTACGGTATATAACATTCCATTGTAATCGGAATTGCAATTCATATAAACATAAAAAACATGCACGCGCGCTATAAGATGAGGTTAGGTCGAATTTAAACCATCTAGAGGGCAGTACGTATTTTACGTATGCTATATGTAATCGTTCAACGTGCCGCATATCCCTCAGCAAGCGAACTTATTTAACTAAATATAAGATCACCGCTTGTACACGCCGCGAGTTTTTGACTCAATAATTGATCATCAGATATGAATTGACAAGCCGTATTGACAGAACTTTTGCCAAACGTGTATCTTCGATCCGTCTCGATCTACGATCGCGTTACGAGGTAGGTACCTTCTGTCAAGGCATGCTTACCAGGGCATACTACACATACTTTACAAGCTGGTTCACCTCGTGCTTTTCTTGCATTGTAATTACACAATTTCACATTATCTAATTTCTTCCTAAATTTTTCATAGTACCTGTAAACTTCGTAGCACGTGTGAAGCTACGATATCTTTTACCAAACACGTTTCTGTTTGCTTCGTTTCCGAATTTAAATTTTCAGAATGTCAGTTTACGAAATTTAACTGTTTTTCTCATGATCTTATTTTTTTTTTATAATTTCAACATTTTAACAAAAATTTTTAGAACGTTTATGACTATCGTGTTTGTCGTCATTAAAAATTATTTTACCTTGATATATTGTATTTATAAAAGTGCTTCAGATGATAGAAAAAAGTATTAATGGTTTTTATCATTTGGAGTAGAAATAGATAATATATTTTACACATATGCTTCAAAGTTCAAGTATTTGATTACTAATTGTACTTTTTATATGTAAGTTCACATTAAATTTATATCATATAAAACTCATGTATATATATTGTGTGTACATGTTGATATAAATTGAAATAAAAAAGTATGAAATGATAAAAACCTATATTATGCTTTTTCTATTTTTACATCCAAAATTTAATAAAAAATACAAATAACTATTACTTTCAATTACAGTGCAATAGGCAGGAATGGAGTTCGGGGTAGGTAATGTTGCCCAAATATCAGCAGAACTTGCTCAAGTAGTGGAGGTGATGATGTCACCAAATGTTCCACAACAGCAACGTTTGGAAGTGTATAATGCTTGTGAACGATTTAAGGAATCATCTCCTTTATGTGCACAATGTGGATTATACCTAGCTCAGAGAGCTCCAAATAGAAGTTCAGTGGTTAGGCATTTTGGATTACAACTTATGGAACATTGTATCAAATATAGATGGACCCAAATATCTCAATCAGAAAAAATATTTATAAAGGAAAATGCAATGAAATTACTTCAAGAAGGTACAGAACCATTATTACAAGAGGAAGCTCATATTAAAGATGCACTATCTCGTGTTGTGGTAGAAATGATAAAGAGAGAATGGCCACAACAATGGCCTACACTACTTGCTGAACTTAGTCAAGCTTGTACAAGGGGTGAAAGTCAAACTGAATTAGTTCTTCTGGTGTTTTTGAGACTCGTAGAGGATGTTGCACTTTTACAAACATTAGAATCTAATCAAAGAAGAAAGGATATATACCAAGCACTTAACACAAATATGGCTGAAATTTTTAGCTTTTTTTTAAGATTAATGGAACAACATTTTTCAGAATTTCAAAAAACGAATAGTTTAGGTTGTACTTCTGAAGCTGCAGCACATAGTAAAGTTGTACAGGTAAATTTGTTATGAGGTTATTTATGTCTTTCCAATCAATGTTTGTAATTGTATATATTAAATTATTTTTCTGTGATATAGGTAGTACTGTCTACGTTAACTGGTTTTGTAGAGTGGATTTCAATTACTCATGTTATGGCAGAAGATGGTAGATTATTACAAATATTATGTCTCCTATTGGGAGATCCAATATTTCAATGCCCAGCAGCTGAATGTTTATTACAAATTGTAAACCGTAAAGGGAAAGCCGAAGATAGAAAACAATTAATGATTTTATTTTCTGAAGATGCTTTGAGATATATTTATACAGCAGCAACTGCGGCATCACCTGTCACTGGAACAAATGAATTTCATGAAAACCATTATTTATTCTTAAAAAAGCTGACACAGGTAAATTGCAATTTATCATAAAACATTATTATCTATATGTAGACGTAATGAAAAATGTTAATTTTTAATTTAGGTGCTAACTGGAATGGCAACTCAACTTTGTACACTTTGGGGTAAAGATGATAGTTCTAGCATTCGACCAACACATTTCAACATATTTTTAGATACTGTGTTGACATTTACTATGTATTCAAGTTTGACATTAACACATATGGCAAATGTAATTTGGATAATGCTGTTTAAACATGAACAGATAAAACAAGATCAATTATTGCTGACTTACATACCAAAATATGTAGAAAATACAGCTCCAAAACTAATAAAAGTAGCATATCCACAAGGTAGACAAGCTAATGGAATGAGCGCATATTGTCTCGCGGATTATGATTCAGTGGAAGAGTTCAATGTCTTTCTTCATCGATTCAGAACCGATTTATTGGAAGGATTTCGACAAGCCACGATGGTAGCTCCTCTGGTAACATTTACATATGTACAACAGTGGTTAACAGCCAAAATAACGAAGGGAATGGCGGATCTTCGATATCAAAGTGACCAAAATGATCCACAATACCTTGAATGGGAAGCTCTTGCACAAGCCTTGGATTCTGTTGTATCCAGAATTCTATTAATCAACGAACGACCAAGTGTACAAACTGGTCTTCAATTGTTGGAATTATGCCTTGGTTATTCTCCACAAGATCCTTGGTTACTATCTGCATTACTTTCTTGCATCAGTGCTCTCTTCGTGTTCTTATCTATGTCAACTGGTTCAATGGCTATGCCAGGAGTTGCTATCCTACCCAGAGTTCTGGAGAAGATCTTTGCTGCTCTGATATTTGAAGCACCTGGTGAAACAAAAGGTACTCGATCTAGAGCAGCAAAGAATGTAAGGCGACATGCGGCGAGTCTCATGGTTAAAATTAGTCTGAAATATCCATTACTACTCCTCCCAGTTTTTGAACAAATACATACGATGGTTCGGGGTTTAGCGAGAGAACCTAGTCCTTTATCTAAGATGGAAACTACCTTGCTTTATGAAGCATTGTTGTTGATATCGAATCATTTCTGTGATTACGAAAGACAGACTAGATTCGTTGCAGAAATAATTGGTGATGCATCAGCCAAGTTTATCGCGCTCGGATCTGAATCGTTTAAAGGGCCACTTGAATTAATGAGATTCGTAGGTTTAGACAGACCACCGGTTGAAAATATTGCGGAAGACCCTGCAGGACAAAACCGAAGCGATTTAATGATATGTATTTGTACAATACTGTGTGTTGTAAAAAGGTGCTCCATCCCTGATGATCCAGATCGCGCTGCAAGAGGCAGTTTTGTAGCCGCGCTCAGCGAAAGTGGGAATCCAGTGTATAGAAATCCTGCTACACCACATGTAATTCCTATACTGCCAACACTTTTTGCATTGCTCAGAACAATGAATGCTCTATTCCTACCTACTGCTTCAGCAGCTTTATCAGAGGTAATAAAGACACTAATAATAAATATTTTTCTTTTCTTTTATTTTATTGAGTAATTTCATAGAGGAATATCTAATGTTTTTTATATATTTTTATTAGGGATATAAAAATGCTCATGAATTATTAGAAGCAGAAAAAGCAAACCTGTTAGGTTTAAATGTAACAAATGATAATGAACGAGCTTCTGAACCTGATCAGTCTTCATTTACGGCTTTAGTTCGAATGCAATCGTTTCTTACTACTATTCATGATTTGTGCTATCATATGTTAGGAAGTGGATGTCACATGATTGGAAGAGATTTCTATCAATTACCTGGTTTAGCACCAGCTCTCATCAATTCAGTTTTTTCTAATATGGAGGTAACTTTTCTTATATTTTTTCGTATACTATAACAGAAATATAATTATTTATTCTGTATCCTAATGACAGCTGTATGTGTTTCTTTCAGATGATTCCAGATTATAGATTGCGACCAATTATACGCGTCTTCATGAAACCTTTCACATATTCCTGTCCACCTGCATTTTACGAAAGCGTTCTTGTACCAGTATTGGCTCATGTTTCTACGCATAGTATGATCTTTTTATCTTCTTATTATCACATGGATTTTATTAATTTTTTATTTAAATACATCTTAATTTAAATCCTTTTTTTACAGTGTGCCAAAGGTTAAGCGCAAAATGGCAGTACATCGCACACCTCTACGAATCTGGCGGTTTGGATGAAGAAAATACAGATACACAAGAAGTTATTACTGATATGCTAAATCGAAATTTGACGAGAGATTTTGTAGACGTGTTGAAAGTAGCTCTCGTTGGTGGTGCTGCTAGTGATGCAACGCCTCCTGACACAATGGAACAAGATAGTGGTGGCATGGCTATAGATCCTCCTTCGTCACGTGGAAATAGTATAGTTGCCGAAGTTGTTAGTGAATTGGGAGCTGTTGTTCTTCGTCATCCATCTACGTGCCACAGTGTTGTTCTATGCGTTTTAGGGTAATCCAATATCTTATTTGATATTTAATCTATAGTAGAATTAATTTTAAGTGAAATCCTATTGCTACATCTAGGGCTTTAGCTTGGAACGATTCGAATGCTAGTCTAAAGGCTACAATGTTAACTGGACCAGTTGTACGAGCATTGGCAGGTGATGGCAGTTTAACACCAGCTATGGCTGCTCATATTATGGTAGCTATTCTTCAAGGTTTACAACTTCACGGACAACACGAAGCGAATCAAGGTTCTCTTATTACCTTGGGTGCACAAGTCTACGAATGTTTACGACCTAAATTCCCCACTATTATCGAAGTAATGCAGCAAATTCCGGGTGTTAATCCTACGGATTTGCAACGTTTCGACGAAAAGATGGCTGTAGTTAGTACTAAAGGAAATAAAGTTGAGAAAGGAAAGAAAGATCTTTTCAAGAAAATTACAAATCAGGTAAGATTTACATATTAAAAATAGAAATAGTGTACTGAAGGGTATACAGGATGCTGCATGTCCATAGAACTGGGCTGGGCTGTAGTTCTGATTTCGTTGAAGATAGAGAAAAATGAAATGCCATGATAAGATCTATGTTTGCTACTCACTTTTTTTTTTAGTGCATACAATAATGCACGGGGAGAGTGCAGTTGCATTTTTTTAATAGGTTTCTATAATTTTTGGTTAACCATTATGAATCTCTACAAAAAAGTATTATACTTAGGTGGAAAAATGCTGAGTTTAAAAGATATTTCAATTTTAATTTGATCACATTTAGTGTATGAAAGGCAAGGAAAACGTAAACACAAGCCTTCCATCCTGCGTTTTTCCTTGTTTCTCATATGCAGTTTTTCACCCAAGGACCTGAATACTTTCTTGTAGGGAATTAGAAAATGCATCAGATGGTTAATGAAAAATTATGGAGTTTCATTTAAAAAGGACTGCAATTGCACTTTCCTGGTGCATTGTTGCATACTAAAAACAAGTGAGTATCTGCATAGCATAGTATACCTGAGTATGTACTACATAAATCGTATCATATCAGTTGGGTGATTCACCCTGTATATCATACAATTTTCGTTGCAGCTTATTGGTCGAAGTGTTGGTCAATTGTTTCGTAAGGAAGTTAAGATAGATAATTTACCACGTATAGAAGTTTTTGGAAAGCAACAAGCGGTACGCGTAGATGAGGTATCTGAGAATTCGACTGATAGCGGGTTTGCGGCTCTATTTGCAGGACCTACGTAGCAGAAACTCCATTTAGATGACCATACTGCATGCATATGGTCTGAATTAATAAATAGTAATAAACCGTCGTGAAAACGATTTCCTACAAAAAAAGATTGAACTATATACATAAGGGAATCCTGTAACTAAAATAAGAGGACTTCATAGAATAAGTTAGTTTTAACTAGTACTTTGTTTTTAAATTATTCATAAAGTTGGACGCGCGCATACACAGTCTTGTGACGGAAGTGTTACACTTAACTATTTTACTTATGTACCGAATAATGAATAAAATGAAAAGAAAATACGCTTACGTGCGCGTTCAATGTCGATTGTGAATAGTTTATAAAAAGCAGAAAAGGGAAAAGTCAAAAAGACAGTAATCGGTTTTATTTATGAAGTCCACTTATTTTTAACTCGGGACTACAATATACACAAAAAACTTTGTGTTTCTCGAATATTCAGGGTGTGCGCGCGTTCGTGCATGTGTGTATGTATGTATTGTATGCGTGATGCGTATCCATACGCACGTGTAATATAAGAAGATATTCGTCGTTAAAGAAAAACATTTAGCACGTATGATAAGACAAATTACAAACAAATCTAAATAGATTATCGAATAATTGTATATTAAGTCTTACGCATTTATTACTATTTCTTTGGATTTATAAATTTTTTGTAATAATGTAAAACAAGATGGTTTTCCACAATCACGCAATGTAATACAGTTTTGTAAACAATATTTTGCTAATGTATAATACAAAGGTTGTTGATTTATATAAAACAATTTTACGATTTGGTACAAAAATTTGTATTCGAATTGATTATAATTGTTTTTAATCAGGAGCAAAATGTGTATGTTTCTCAGCACATTTTAAAAGTGCTATTTCATATGGATTTAGTTGTAAAAATTTTATTTGGGCATTTCAAAAGCATGCATAAAGTAAGCTTCACTTAAGATGATATTTAATAATAGAATGATCTTTTGTTCAGGTCATGTTATCGTCATTAAATGCGACTTTTATTTATCCTTTGAAATTTAAAATAATGCAGCATTTCAGATACTTATATGTAAATTGAATGTAATATTTCCAGATTTCGTTGTTACTTTTTAATTATTTTAGTTAATTTTATTTTATTATTGTGAATAATGCAGCATTGTAGCTATCGCATAAAAATGGATTAGTACTTTACATGACTTCCATTACACATCAAAAATAACGACGATATTTTACATAAAATTATAGATACTAATAATCATTTAATACGTGACAATCATATCACGGATTCAGAACTAACTTGACGGAGATTGTTAACAAAAAATGAAGTACTATCGCGATAGAGACTATGCTATTTAAAAGATTTATAATGCTAGGCATAGACAAAATTTTAAACAACACGAGAGTTTTCCGTTGATTCGATGTATTTGAATGATAGTTAAAATACGAAAATTTAATATTAAATTATATCTTGTTATATATAAATACGTCAATTTGCGTATCGTATTAACATCACATATGTTATAAAATAAAATTCATAAAGAACTATATTTTCCAACAAAATACTATTGAGATTAATATAAATAGAATACAAGTTTTTAATCGATTTCAAATTTTATTACTAGTTGAACTAATTATCGCTTTAGAGTTTAACAATTTTTCTCCAATATACGCGATAGTACGCACATTAAGATAACAATAAAATTAATATACTTTGCCTATCAATACTCCATTAATTTGCTTACACCTGTAATTATAATTTCGTGAAGATTGCAAGATCTGTTAACATGTTTCAACATAAGTACGAATAAGACAATGCCAGAGTCCAACACACATTTTGTAATTTTTATACATATGTATGTATGCGCCTACAGAAATGAGACATTGAAAGGGATTCATGTATTAAATTTCTAAAAATTGTCTGAAGTACAACTGCAGTCAAATGCCGAAAATATTTCACTATTTTTATATCGTCTTATATACCTTTTTACCGATATTTAAAAGAAAAGGAAAGAAAGAAAGAGAAAATAAAGTAAAATATTAGATTAAAGAATGACGGAATGATAATTTATAAAGTACGATTTTATTATTGATGCGGTAGTCCATGCAGCAAATCCTGAAACAATGTTACGACAAGAGATACCACTGAATTAATTTCTACTGTAAGTTCAACTAAAACAGAATACAAAGCTTTGCATGGAATCATTGAGTACTAACAATAAGTTTTCGAGAACCATAGCAATCTTAAAACAGATTTCTTTTAAATATACTATCTATCGTGCGAAAAATTAACGAGAAACAATATATGTATACCGAACGAGTGCTTGTAGCTAGAACAAGTATAGAAGCTGTGTTATAATGTTTAAACTGAAGAAATAAGTCTTGAAGAATGTTTTAAGATTCTCGAGATACTTCAATATAATATTCATACTTCGCAAATGATTTGACATATTTTCATGTTTAAATATAAATAGTTCTGATCTGTTATTCACGTTATGAAAGGAACCAAGTCTATTCATATAATCTTATATGAATCAAAAGGATTAATGAAAGAAAATATTAGAAAGTTCTTTACGATGATAACTAATAGTTACCTAATAAGTCACACATTTTATATTAGGAACTGTTGACAACGACCAAGCTCGGTCACTTCATATAACGTTCATCCGCTCATTCGCATAGTTCGTTCGTACATTCAGCACATAAACAATGAAGATGCGTACTATATTTGTCTCGATAGATTTTTCGCAACAATTGTTAAGACAAAATTTTATTTCTTCAAAACGATTTGATTTTGTACTTTTTTTTTTATAAAGATAGGTTTTGGTAGATCTCGCATCTGATGCTCTTAAATTATGTAAAAAAATACAGTGAATATTTCGTTAAGAATAAATATCTTTAATGAGCGAGCAATTAAAGAGTAAGGTACGTTTTTAACGTGTGTAACGTTGACGGTACATTATACCGTAAAAATTCATACAATTCTTAACGAGATCGAAATATCGCTAGAAGCCTGATCTGGAAAAGATCATATGCTCGATATAAGTGTAACGTGCAAACGATTAAATTTATAAACAATCGACTCTTCCCATCATTAGGGATTCAAAAACTGTTAAGTGTTTATCGTTGTATTAATATCGTCTTTTTCCCCTATTAATAAGAACACGTCCATATTATCTTTTCCTTTAACATAGACTTGGCCACGTGGTTCGAACTCGTATCGCTCCGAGAGTATATCTAAAGAGTTCTTGGCCACTTGTATTCTTCCAGCGACTCCAGTCGAATCCATTCTAGATGCTATATTTACAGCGTCACCCCAGATATCATAGTACAACTTTGTTGCCCCGATCACTCCAGCAGTTACGTCGCCATAATTAAAGCCAATTCTCAATATTAATTTGAAACCTAGCAATTCTCGATTGAAATCGTTTATTACTTTATGCATCGCCATGGCAAAATCTATTAATTGAAACAGATGCATATATTCATGTTCACTTTGTTGCCTAACTTGTGGGTTTAAACCGCTTGCTGCCATAAATGTGCTACCGATAGTTTTAATCTTCTCTACGTTCGAGAATTCTGGCTTTTCTAACAATTCGTCAAAGTCACCAATAAGTTCGTTAAGCACACGCAAATATTCTTTTCCACCCAAATAAGATTCATCATAGAGTTCATTAAAGTTCACTATGCTTGCAAAAATAATTCCTACAGCTTTATGATTTTGTGAATATTTAGCAGTGGTTTTTAATTGATCAGCAACATATTTTGGTATAATGTTGTGTAAAAGCCAATCGGCTTGATTTTTCATAGATTGTACACGGCTTTTGTCTCGTGCGGCTACCGCGTTTCCGTGAAAGCTTAACCGATAACTAATTTCAAATTCACGATTTAAAAACCAAACTAACAAAAGTAAAAGTATCAGATCTAAAAAAATCTCGGAATTGTATAATCTTTTATGATATCTGATTTCTGCCTCTTTTAATCTCATAAGGGTGAGATTTGTTGTGGAATTTAATAACAAATCAGGAGTATTATCGAATCCTTTTTTAGCCATAATTTCATTAAATTGATTGCTGATTAAGCCAATGGCACGTTTATTTATCATGGCTTGTGAGTAATTGAGCGAGTTATTAATGAATTGATTACCGAGATTTTCTTGATCATATAATAGATGATACATTACAAGATAAAGAAACAATACACCCATGAATGTTACCAAGAAATTTTTCATCCAACAATTGAGTTGCGTGAAATTACAAAAATGAACTATACCAACAACGATTAAGTAACCATAATAATATTCGAAATTGTTCAAATTATGAAAGTTACTGCACGTATAATTGAGAAGAATTGACGTAATCGGTAAGCCGACAAGAATTGCACCGCATATATGCCACGGGTACCATTGTGAAAAGAATTTGAAAATTCGCTGCGTCAACGTTGCATGGACCATATCCGGATATAAAAGTTGACGAACACAAAGCAATACCGCTATAATTTGAATGGTAGCAGCAGATACAAAAAAAATCATATAATATAACGTTGGATCGCAAATTAAAAAAAGCGATACTGTAACGGCAGTATAAACCAACGCCGATATCAGAATATCAAAGTATGTATTGAATCTCGAGGTAGCCAGAGTAGGTGGATTTCCACTGATACATTCGCTAACCTTATGAGCATTTTCTCTATACTCCTTTTCCATTTCTTTGTTCTTGAAAAAGAGTGTCATACTTGAAAGTGGAGGTTTCACGAAGTATGATCGTTGAGAACTTACATTATCTTGAACGCACCTTCGTGAAAAATAAAATCATACGAACTATAATATAATCTTTAAACCTATAAAGTGAAGTTGATTTACCTACCTGATTAACTGTAGGTCAGATTGTTTTCTTAATTTGTGAAAACATGCACCAAAGGTATCCGTGACTGCTGGAGGAAATGGATAGGGTGGTACTGAAGACGACGGCTCGTGAACAGAGTTCAATGTCGAACTAGAAGTATAATAGCCACTCACTCTGTGTGCTAATAAATCTCCTTGAGCCATGCCGTTCATCAAAAATAACTAAAATATGAAAATTAACTGCAGGAGGAAAGGGAACATGCTGACTATTATTGAAACTTTATTGTATTGAAGTATCTCTAATATAATTTCTATCATTAATTATAAGTTATACCTGCTGTTGTATACTACTACGTCTGCTATTACTTCTAATTCCAGAATCTTTCCTACTGCACATAGAAGAGGCACGACTGAGTGGCTCTTGACCAGACAATAAAGGACTAGAAGGTACAGGATTTGGATCCATTTCAATCTCATTTTGAGACGTATTCTGTAAAGAAATACAACTTATATACGAATGAGATAATGCAGCTGAAAATTAAAGCAAAATCTTTTATCGACACGATTTTGACCTGCCTAAATCCATTGCGATCTTCGTATGATTGAGATTCAATTTTTGATTTGTCGACAATAATTGCTTTGGGTTCTTCCATTTCTAAAGGTGTCATTTCCTCGGTAGTTCGTTGTCGTTGTAAATATTTCCACGGCTTGTTTCGCGCTTTTTTCTTTCCATAACTGGCAACAGATATCGGACTTTTATTTGCGTTCCCCTTCTCATCTGCGGTATCAGTATCTCCGTTTTCGGAATCTAGAATACTTGGCAAAGAATTTGCTTTCATTCTATAATTACTTGTATTAGTAACCATATGGAGGTAATGATATTTGGATTTAGATTGGCTATTGCAAGAGGCCAGACGATGACGCGATTGCATCAAAGGCGATATACTTGTCGGAGATGTAATATTCATTATGAACTGATTGGTGAAATCTGATTTTCGGCCTTTGATAAAATAAGTTTTAATACCTGTAATATAATACATATTTCTAGAAAGTTTTATATAATTAAGTACACTCAGACAACTTTTCTATTCATAGGAGTTTTCTACTCCCATATAATAATAATGTCAATACCATTTATTAAATCCCCTTCCTCTGTAATATATCGATCATCGAGGAAATTTAATGTTTTTTCACTTAGGTGAACTCTTCCTGGTTTTCCCGTGCTTTCTAGTTTGTTTGCTAGAGTTACATCATTAGACCAGACATCGAATTTAAATCTTTTAGTACCTACTATTCCACAGAGTACAGTTCCAGTATGCACTCCAACTCTCATATTAACGCCTTCTCTTCTCTCAATATCAAACTGTTTTATAGCTTCTATCATGGCTGTAAAAACACACATTAATTATTTTTCATATAAATGTTTCATTTCTATAATTCAGTAAAAAAGGAAGAAAGTATACCTAATCCCATTTCAATACAACATTTTGCATGATCAGGCCTTGGTTCTGGGCATCCACTTACACAGTAATAACAGTCTCCCAATGTAGAAATTTTCTCACATCCATGATGTTCACATAAATCATCGAATCTTTCAAAAAGATCATTTAAAATGCCTACCAACTCTTCTGCAGTCTTATTGGAACTCATTCGTGTAAACCCAACAATATCAGCGAATAGGATACTAACATTTTCCATTGAATGCATATTAAATGGTCGAAACAATGAGCGAATATCTGTATTATTGGACGGTATCGAACCTTTTTTTAAAGAATCCTCCCGTTCTCTTTCACGTTCACTTTCTGCCATTAACCAATCTGCGACTTTAGGCGGCATTACTGAGTGAATCATCTTCTCTTTAAGTTGTTTCTCCATTTCGAGCTGACGCCGGACCAACAGTGATTGCCCGACCTTCATAAAAGTACCACGCATCCTTACAAAAGTCATTATTAAAATATGTATACCTATCAGATGAATGCAGATCTGCATTAAGATTCTTATTCCAAGACTCGTAGAAAAATAATCGTCCGAAAATGATCGGTTAGATATGTTGCTACTTAACAAATAGTTTGACATTTCACCATTTTTATGAGTTAGTACACTTTCTTCAAATATCGAAGTTGCGTTGTTTACACCTTTCGAGGCTAAATCATTAGACGAAGCGTTTATGGTAGAATTAATACTAGCTATCGTTGATATTATAGTGGAATTTAAGTTCTTGAAAACATTGGTATCGTTCAAAACTCCAGATATCCTTCCAACTATATTTTCTTGATTTGACTTTATTCCAAGAGCAGATAACAGTTTTGAATCCTGTGAATACGATACTAATTTCATACTTGCAGTTGTAGATTCGTTGTCACCGTGCATCACATTAGAAAATTGATTGATATTAAAGTTTTTCAGAGTGGCATCATTTTCTATCGAGGTATTTAATAAAATATATTTGCTAAAAAATTCTTCTCTTGCACTTTTTGTACCATATAGGTAAGCAGTCAAAAATTCAAATAGAAAAGAATAAACCATCGATATTCCCACACAAGCATATAGTGGCATTGGCAAGACAGTGTAAATCAATAACAAAATCTCAGAACAGAGTGCAAAATGTCCGACTAGAGTTAAGCCATCTATATAGGGTGGTACTATTGTGAGAAAAAGTAAAGACAGGATGCAAAGCATGGATGCAACTCCTAATGAAATTGGTAACACATAACTTTTATAATAATCACTATGTGTTAGATACAAGACTGCTGATACCATTGCTCCAATAGCAGTGAACACTGCTGCTATAGCTGGCCATGTTGTAGTATTGTATTCTGCTCCAATTACAACAAAATATGCCAGCCATGTCAAAGAAACCAGTAAAATATATGTTAGAGCATACCTAAAAAATAATATATATTAATATTTGCTTCTATGAATTTAACAAGTATACAACAGTGTATTATATACCGGAATCTTAATCTAATTTGTGGAAAGGCACTCCTTTTAAATTGTTCTTCAAGTATTTCTGAATCAAATCTAGGATTCCACCAAGATCTTGGAGCTGCACGTTCAAATGGTACTGGAAGGCTAATTCCACAACATCCAAGTCCTTGTCCACTGTGTGCCAAATATGTTTGTATATATGGTGCTAAAGATATATGAATTTCATCTGTAGCATCTTCGCTATCATCCTTAGCTCTTGTAAAACTAACAGATGAGCTTCGTTTTCGATTTAAAGGAGGAGTCATACTTGACATTTAAATTGCACTAAAACCATACATAATCTAAATTTATATTTATTATAAATTATTATATATATTATATATTATAAATTTATATATTAAAAATGAAACTAGTTTTATTACAATATATGTATTAAAAAAAAAGGAAACAAACACAATTACAACATTACAATTGTAACAATATAATTTAATAAATACATTATAATTTAATTTCATAGAAAGTTATTGTTACAAAATAAAACATTATCTAAGAACATATTCTACTAATGTATTATTTTCTGTATTCTACTAGAAAACAATGATTTTAAGTAACAATCAAATTTTTAAAGTTTTGCATTCTTCGTGATACAAATAAGCTTATAAAAATTATATTCCATATAGGATTTATACAATTATTAAGAAAAGGTGGTTATAGATCATTTCTTTCAAATGACAGCATGCTCTTTAACTTTATAACACTATGACATGATTCTTTAATAAAAATAAAGTACATGTATAAGTATGATAACTTTAATACCAAGAAACTTACAGCCAGTCAATTCACCTTGATCACTGGCGAAATCGCCACAAAACTAAGAAAATCATCCTCCCCGCTGACATCGGAGGTTCTTCCTGAAATCAGCTCGCTTCAAAAAATGCCATTTTCATTCTTTTTGTTTGGTATTCTCAGTGTTACCGAGAAAAATTAATATTATACGTATCAGTAACAGTTCAATCGAATTTTTCTTGTAATCAATTTATTATTGTGTATAATTAAAAATTATTGTTTGAACGTTTCGAATTTTCTCTTCCGTAATGCACCATGGCCATCTTGAATCTATCGATGACAGCGCCCACGATTAGAAAGCTCATGCGTTAAAAATTAACTCGTGCTTTACAGATAATAAGCTAAACCAGACTGAACTGAACGTACAGAGATTCGATATTCGATATGGGGAAATATTTGCCGCGAAGTTCAAGACATTGTTATGTAAGACATTGTAATGTATGTGCAACCTTAAATGATATAAAATTTATATAATAAATATATATATATATACAATCCACAGTAACTACACAAAGTATTTGTACATATACTTATTTTTGTCAAGTTTATCATTTATATCAAGTTTTTATAGACATGTAAAAGTACTACTAAATAATACGAAATTTAATATACTTGGATTTATAATTAATTGGTATTTTTATAGATACCATATATATAGTATTATATACATATTACACATATGTATAATCTTCATAAAATACAAGAATAGTGTAAATATAGAGAAGTTCATTTTGTGTTATTGTCATATTCAAAAAATATTCAAATACTTTGTTTCTTTCAGGTGGGGGTGCTTATGGTGGATTTGAGATTTTAGAAGCTCCTGTAATCCATGCTATGAAAGACTCTGAAATAAATAATACTGTTTAGGACTGATGTAGTGTGACTAAATAGGAAGTCATGCCAAGAAAAATGTTTAAAAATCTGGTTTAGATAGAAATTTGACAAATATTCAAATACTTTCGTGGTGAATACTAGTAAGAAAGTTATAACTAGTTTTAGCCATCTAACGGCAGCAGGCTGAACTAGTTATAACAAGTTTTCTCGATTTGCAATATACAGCTGAAAGACGTGACGAAGTAAACAATTTTTGTGCAAATTGCGAACAGAAACTCCGATATGACACCAGTACTTGGTAGTTTACAATCTATCGGGCCTAATACTCAGGCATCGACTACTGTGCCTGATGTACAAAGTGGCAATACAGTAGTACAAATATTACAGCCTCAGACACAATCTCAACAGACGCAATTTGTATCACAATCTCCAAAACAGCAGGTAGTACAACAACCCTCTACTCAACAACAAACACAACAATCACAACAGCAACAAAGTTCCTTCAATGATTTTCCACAGGTATGTTTATCATTGAACAAAAATGATAGAATTGTTTTTATTTAATTTTTTATATTGTGTTGATTCCAGTTTCTGACTAAAACAAGATTACAAGATCTAGTGAAAGAGGTAGATCCTACTGAACAGTTAGATGATGATGTAGAAGAAATGTTATTACAATTGGCAGATGATTTTGTTGAAACAACTGTAAATGCAGCATGCTTATTGGCTAAACATCGTCATGCAAATACTGTAGAAGTAAAGGATGTACAGTTACATTTAGGTAAGAAGTTACATTTATAAAAAGTAATGTAATATGTTATTAAATGTGTTTATACGAGCTATTGTTTAATTTTTTTAGAAAGAAATTGGAATATGTGGATCCCTGGTTTTGGCACAGATGAAGTACGACCATATAAACGTGCAACAGTTACAGAAGCACATAAACAAAGATTGGCACTTATACGAAAATCAATTAAAAAATATTAGTCCTTCTGTACATTTCATTCTGTATTGTTATTTTATCTTTAACTGATGATTCTTCTGTATTTCTTACATGACAATATACTTTAGGGTAACATACATAACTAATATTTATAAAAAGAGAAGAAACTATTATCATATAATAAGTTATATATAGTTTTTGCAATAATTTTATAATATATTATTATATTAATATATATAATATATAATTATATATATTAATATATATATAAAATATAATATATTATTATATTAATATATAATTTTAAGTATAGAATGTCTTCAATTGTGCATTAAAATGTTATTTTTCTGAAAAAAATTAATAGAACGTTCTCATTATAATTCTCTATGTTCTTGATTAAATGTTAAATTAAATAAAATATTTTATTTGTAAAATTTATTTTGTATCTTAAATTTATATGAAAGAAAATTTGTATATAGAAAGTAAGAATTCATTTATTTCATTTCATTTCATTTTTGTAATAAAAACATTATTATAGTAACAAATAAGAATACGAAAATTTAATTAATGGTAATTATTCGTATATATCCATATAAAATTAATGTATAAGATTTACAATTTTTAGTTTTAATTCTTTTTTCAGTATATTTTTTAGAAAATTATATTTTTGATTTTTTACCTTTTATGTAAAAAGAAAATGCAAATTAAGAAAATCATTCTGATATTTATTCAAATTACGTTTAATGTCAGATATTACTAGATTTAAATCACTAGTTTATCTAGTTACTCTTTGATTTAGTAATGACTGAAACAGAAGAAACCGGAACCTGCTTGCTCATTGAGCAGAACTCATCAAAGTAACCGACGTACATATCATAGTCTAATATATAAATCGTGATAACCTTTTTCTTTCAGGGACATATTGTGAGATATTACCATCTTGCTTATTGGAACAATTTTCGGACGGTACTGTTCATTCTTTTCTACCCGCTTCTTAAAGTATATTTTATAATTTACTAGGTAATATTTTTATATTGTTAGTATCCGAAAAATAAACAGCCCTTTTTTGCAAAATATTTGTTTTATCGTGAATCCAATGATCTGAACGCATATATGTTTTTATTTTCTCTCTGCTAGTTAAATATAAAAATTATACTAACCGAATTTTGTACATTCGTATATTGTATTTTATCGGTTCAAGTAGGGTATTCTTTTGATAACTAATCAAAGTTTTTAAGAAAGCAATATTCGATTACAGTAGTTCCTCATACAATTCTGTATTTAGTAATGAATAAATATATCGAAACTGAAATGTCAATTGTGTTGCAGATTGCGCAGAATATTATAGAAGATAATTTATCTCATTGGAATCAAATAAAATTAACACATTCTGAGTGTACAGAGCATATATAATAACAGTGTTTGATATTTCTAAAGAAGATCTACTGAAAAAGAATGTCTGCCAATAATGAAAGTATGAATAACAACACATGTGTTGTATGTTACAAAAATGTTGATATTTATAGCATTGGTATGTGTGAACACCCTGTATGTTATGAATGTAGTACTCGGATGAGAGTGCTCTGTTGTCAAAATGAATGTCCTATTTGTCGTCAAGATTTGCCAAAAGTTGTATTCACAAAGGAGATAAAACCTTTTAATCAATTACATAAAGGGAATTTGTTAGATACACGATATAACATCTATTTCGATACACCAGATATTCAAAGTAAATTTTATGATTTACTAGCTAATGTTTGCTATATTTGCAAGGAAAGACCTGTGTTTAGTACTTTTAATAGTTTGAAAGATCACATGAGACATCAACATGAGTTACATTACTGTGATCTTTGTGTAGAAAATTTAAAGGTAGATAAACATTTTTTAATTTCAAGCTTATCTTAAAATATACATTAAGAATATTTTAAAGGTTATTATGATTAATTAAATTTTTTAATTTTATTAAGTAATGCTTACTTTACCTATAACAGATATTTTCCCATGAAAGACGTTGTTATACAAGATCTGACCTTGCCCAGCATAGAAGAAAAGGAGATATTGATGACAAAAGTCATAAAGGACATCCATTATGTGAATTTTGTGATCAACGATATATGGATAATGATGAATTGTTCCGTCACTTACGAAGAGATCACTTATATTGCCATTTTTGTGATGCAGATGGTTTACATCAATATTACAGCTCATACGATTATCTTCGAGATCATTTTAGACAAGAACATTTCTTATGTGAAGAAGGAATGTGTGCAGAGGAAAAATTTACAAGTGTCTTCAGAACTGATATAGATCTTAAAGCACATAAGGCAAGTGTTCATAGTAAACAACTGAGCAAAGCTGCTGCAAAGCAAGCAAGAATGTTAGAACTAGAATTTACATTAGCTCCACGTGGAGAAAATCGAATGAATAGGAGAGGAATGTTAGGTCCATCAACTTCTAGAAATTCAAGAGATTACAGTGGGAGAGATTATAATCTCAGGGAATATCAGCAAACAGTTACACCAAATACTTCAAATGTATTTATGTCAAACAACGAACCTGCTTTTGTACAGCAACCATCTGTTGATGTACAGAGTACAGAAGAATTCCCAACACTGGGTAACACTGCACCTATTGTACCTACCTTAAATCAAAGTAAAGGAAGAGGTAATGTGACAATTCGTAGCACCATAAGACCTCAGCCTCTTGCTGTTACAGACGAAAATTTCCCTGCATTGGGGCCGGAATCAGGAAGTACAAGTATTTCTAAAACTGTTAACTTCAGTGTATCCAGTAGTAATGCTTCAGGATTAAGCACACAGAGTCAAAAGAGTACAACTTCTAATGTATCTATTCAAGTAAATCATGAACCAAATGGAACTGTTACTACAAAAGTTTCAGGTCCTAATATCAGAATTCGTCCTGCTCAGTTTTCGATGGAATCGTTCCCGGCATTGGGTTCTGCAGAACCATCAACTAGTAGTAATACAAATTTGGCTCATTGGAAGGAAGTTTTACAATGGACTTGTTCTAAATCAGCATCTACATCGGCACCAAAACCTAAAAAGGTGGCCTCACCACCATTGATACCTTCTCCACCACCTATTCAATCTGGGGAAGATTTCCCTACATTATCAAAGTCATCTAAATCAAAGAAACAATCAACTATTACAGTAGTTCCTTCCTGGAGTCAAGCACAAAGTTCTAATAATAGTAATAATGCAAAAACGACTACTGATATAACAAAAGGAAAAACGAAAAAGAAAAAAGTTAAACAAAATTGTAATAACAATACTGCTAATGGGAATGATGGTAGTAGTTCGAAAACGAATGTAAGTACTGCTGTAGTAAAGAAAGAATGTGAGACACCTACAAGTTCACCCATTACGAATAAAACGCATGCTGGACAATCAAGTTCTCAGTCTATATTGAAATATGCAGATATTACTAACAGTGAAAATACATCAAAAAATATAAATGTTCAGCCTCTAAAGGAAATAGAACAAATTAATAAAAAGGAAAAGAAAAAACATAAAAATGCAGACAATGAAGCAGTTGTAAATACGGATATCGATAATAATGCTACTAACGGAGTACAGAGAAAGCGCACCGAATTAAAAATAGATAGCTTAAATTCCACTAATAGAAATACCCGTCATTTAGAAGACTTTCCTGCTTTAAGTGGCAGTAGTTCCAAACCACCAGGTTTTACGAATCCACCACCTGGATTTGGAACAACAACTCCTCCACCTCCTGGTTTTTGTATAAAATATAATAGCATGGATAAAATAAACAATAGTAATGGATTGACTTTCACAAACAGTTCTGGAGAGAGTTATTCTATCTTGCCAGACAACAGTAAGCACGATAGTGCATATAATTATGTACATCCTCCTGAATTTCAGAAACGGAACAAATGTCTTGTAGCCAAAGTTAATGAGGTTCTGATGCAACATGATCAGATCGAGGAGTTTCGATATATAAGTGGACTGTTTCGCCAAGGAACATGTAATGCTCAAGATTATTATATGCATTGTCGTGAAGTTATGGGTCTCAGCGCTTTCGAAAACGTATTTTCAGAGCTTTTAGTCCTCTTGCCAGATATTGAAAAACAGCAGGAACTATTTAAAGTTCATCAAAAGGAGAGTGGCAATAAGATTAAAGGTTTGGAAATTTGTGCAACCTGTGGTCAAGTTTTAAAAAATGGTTCTGATTTTCGAACACATATGACTAGTCATACATTAGAGAATCATTTTCCAGCATTGGGTAAAAATAATGTCCTGCCACAAAAAAATTCTTGGGTACGCAAATGAGTGTAGTTGTGTTCCTTTAATTAACTTACAAATTTTGCCAAGGTTCTGTAAGCTATGAATAAAGGAACTGCTGAATAAATTATTTTTATGAATGGCGTCAGTGTAAGATAATCATAATTAATTTGAAGTTACTTGTAAAACATATTCTAAGTATCAGCTTTTAGTATTAAAAAGATAGTTTGGACAAATTAATTACCATGTACTTGGTATTTGTACAATGACCTGCATGACTGCTGCCTAAAATGAAGAAAATTTGTTATTAAATTGTTGTATGCACTAATAATTTTATGAAATGCATATAGCAAACAAAGTCAATAATTCTGTGTATAATAACAAATTTTATGTAAATGAGTTTAAACAATTTAACACTTCTGACACATTCTGAACAAGATATTCATATACAAATCCTATACTAAAATATTTTAATTGGTACCCTATTCTGTCATATGTTAAAACTATTGTGTATATATATATATATATATATTACTCATAAGTAGGTAATATATTTCTGTAATTTATTCATTGTCTTTTATGAAGTAGAAATGGAATAAAATTTTATGATGCGTAAAAGTAACACTGCATATTAACAAATTATTTGATACGTTATACATTATACAGTGCATGTATGATAATGTACTGTTTCATACTGTAATAAAGTTATTACATTAAGTTAAACAAGACTACAAAACATGTGTCTTTATTATATCTCCCTATTTTATAAAATATAGAATTTTAATTCCTATGACAAAAGAAGATAACGAAGGTAAAACACAATTGTAAATTTATAATTTATATATTTATTTCTAAATTTTTTCATTAATTTATAACTGTGATTCTTTACAATGTAAATCATATTACAAAAGAAGTGATAAAATTACGAATAAGGGAACAAAGGTAGATGTTTTAAATGTTTACTCTTATAATTTACTGTTAGTATTATTCATTTTGTAATTTATTATCTATTCGAAAAACAGCATAGTAAAAACTGTATGTTAGGTAATATATATGATATTTAATTTTTAATTTACTGCATAGACGCAGAGTAAAGTGCATGAATATATAGGAATTTATTTCTACTTCTTTTTTTTTCTTACAGTAGAAACTGTTAGTAATAGATTAAACAAATGACATCTGTAATACATTTTTATCCAAATAAAAACAATACATGTGTCAAATTTAATGTAGAAATATTCCATATTTATTTCAATCTTAAGATACATTTTTTAAGTAAACTCACAACTCTACTGATGATAAGTAACATACAGATAATATATAACTGATAAATTTATACACTCATCTGATTCATGTTTTATTTTTCATTCGCAGCTTTGCTTTTAAAGGAAAATTTCAGTTTGAAAATAAAACCTGTTTCAGCATATAGCACTGACTCAGACAGTCTTTAGTCCTGAGTCAATCAAGTTATATTCTATTATTTCAAGTAGTTTCCTTTCTTAAAAATTACAATCACAGTGGTATTAAATCGTACACATAGTGCGTAATCTGACAAAATGGAAATTGCAACCTGTCTTCTACGTCCATGCTCAATGAATAAATTGTTCATGAAAATTATGAATAACGACAGTGCTTTATCACTTTTTAGCTAGTTCATTACTCAACCAATCGAGTCCTTCGTAAAGTCCATGTCCTTGAGTAGCACAAGTGCTTTGAATGTACCAATGACGTCCACGTAAGGAATTTAGACCCAATTTGTCTGTAAGTTCTGCTGCAGACATAGCATTTGGTAAATCTTGTTTATTAGCAAAAACTAAGAGAACCGCATCTCTCAATTCATCTTCTTTTAGCATGTTTGCTAATTCACGTTCTGCCTCTCCAATACGTTCCCGGTCATTACTGTCAACAACATAAATGAGACCTTGTGTGTTCTGGAAGTAGTGTCTCCATAGCGGTCTGATTTTATCCTGACCACCAACATCCCACACCGTAAAACATATATTTCTATACTCAACAGTCTCAACATTAAAGCCAATGGTAGGTATTGTTGTGACAATTTCACCAAGTTTCAATTTATACAATATGGTAGTTTTTCCAGCAGCATCCAAGCCCACCATTAATATTCTCATTTGCTTTTTGCCAAAGAGCCGGGTAAGTAGGCTGCTAATTGTTAGGCCCATTTTGTTTGGGAAGACACTAAATTAGCCTGAAGTTACTTAAACTAATACCCTTCCACTTGGGATAATATTATTGGAACTGCGTATTATTTTACGACGTTTATGATGCTGTTAACACACCTTACGGAGGTTATTCCGGAAATAGTTGGCAAAATTGGCCACGCACACCAACTCCTAAAGTACTGATCGAAAATGCGATGATAATATTGCAGGACTTAAAATAACCATTTCTTTTTGCAATATCTAATTGTAAGCCTTGCAAACGTAGATAGATATGGCCATAAAATACACTGAATTATTATTTCAACACCCAATTCATGAGTCACAATATATGTACCAAGAAGAGAATGCAACACAACGCATATTCTGTCATGTAACCTATTAACTATATAACCAAGCGCGTAATTTAAAAACAATGTGTTCTCATTTATATTTAAGGAATTTGTAAGAATATTTTTATTGTACAATTACCGCAATAAATGACCGTTTTCTAATAATTTACGAATGATATTACACAGAAATGGTCAAATGATTCTTATAGCTCTGCCAGTTTATAGCAATACACTTACATTGTTTTTGTGAAGAAAAAGCAAGGAACAAGAATATGGAGTTGCTTATATTTTTATCAATGTCAAGATTTCAATCAACAATTTGCACATCTGCATTAAAATAAATCTACACATTAAATTATATCTACGAATATGTAAACACAATATGAAATTAATAATTTTTTATTCACCGTTTGTATTTTTATTTTATCTCTCACTTGTTTGGTAATGTAATATTATTTTTAACTAATATATAATTTAAGATATTTATTTGAAAATTACTTTTTATTCCTTTCTTCGTAGGATCTATTAATATTAATGATACAAATAATTTATTATTAATTTTTCATAACTATGACAAATTATTTCACAAGTTATTCAGAAGGCAAAAAGAAGAAAAAAGTAGTGATAGAAGATTGATTTTTCTACCTAGTAATATCTGAAAATTATAAGTTATTATAAAATAACAGTTTTTTTACAGAAGTTTTAAACAAAAGATTCATTCCATTTTGAAGAGCGAAGCGCGAAGGGTCTAGCGTAACAGCGAAGCAAACATATTCGAAAAGCGTGATTGTTGTCATTGTTGATTGTTGACTGTTAATTTTTAAATAAACTTTATTGTTGAACATTAGAGTATTTCTTGGGTACTTACACCTTACATCACCTCACTGCGTTTACACTGAAGAGAAGGTAAGTGGCTGATCAATGATGTCTGGATCTACTGGGGGAAGATCCAGTTCAAGACATCAGTTCATTATATTTTTAGGACATGCTAAACGGCATATAATGAAAGGACAAGTAAACACGGCATTTTATCTTATCATTGATTACCGTATAAGGGATCATATAATAAAATGTACGGAAGAAGAAGCATTTAGAATATTGGGGACTAAGAGGGAGCTAGATGCAACAAAACTAGATGCATTTATTGCTCTGCTATATGCCCGCTGTGCATATCAGGCAAAAAATGTAGATGTCTCATATTTGTGGAATAAAATTTGGAGATCTGCATTTTTTTCAAAAACAATAAGCAGGAATGACTTTGCTGAAATTATGAGGTTTATACGATTTGATAAGAAGAGCGAAAGAAGCCAACGTTTACGAACCAATAAATTTGCGATGGTATCTACAGTATGGGACCAATTTACAGAGAATTCACAAAATTGTTATAAACCTAGTGCATACATTACTTTTATATAAGGAATCGCGGCAGAAAAACCATGAAATAAAACTATTAACAAATTCAGATTCATTACTACAAAAAAACTTGTCAAGTAAAAAGTTGTAAAGGTTACAAAATTACGAAAATTTGTTTAAGATGCGGAAAATGTTTATGAGGCAAATGTACATTTGATAATAAGATAATTTGTGAAAAATGCAGCAAAGTTGATTAAGATATATCTTTATATAAATAAAAGTGTAATTCTATTTAAGTCTATAATCGAAATTAAACAAAAGTAAATTTGGACGAAATTTTATGAAAGTTCATCATTTTATAAATTAACTATTATTTAAGTTAAATCATAAAAATTACTTCTTTAATTCCGGTCACTTTGACCGCACACGGTAGGAATAGGTATACGCAAAGTGTCGGTAGGTTTAGTGTTAAAAGTAAGTGATGAAATCAGAAAGGTTTGTAAAATATCAAAGTGCTTAGTCCTATAAAAGAAAATAGATAGATATTAACAACGGGGACAAGATAATTGACAACGGGAATATCATTTAAATTGATTTATCCTTAAATTATTAAAAAGGCTTAATCATCACATAATTCTTTCTAAAATAAATACTTGTGGAAATTTAGAGAATTCAAGTATACTGGTAAACATGTAATTAGATTGTTTGTAAAGAGAAACAAATTAACGTGAAGTACTTACTAATGACTTGATTGAGTGCACCAATAATATTTTCTTTAATTAAAGAAGAAGATAAATCGTTTAAGACATTATACTTTTTATGTTAAATTTAGATTAATACCAAGTGTCATGAGAAGTTATCACTGAGAAGCGTATACTTCACAAACAACAACGACCTTTAATTCTGCAGTGCGTTTATTCCAATATGTTTAACAGTGCAGTAAAAGAGCGAGTGTGAAGAAAATCAGGATTCGAAGGAAATTAGAAGACCGTTGAACGTTGAAGTTTTGAAATCTTACGAAAATGATCATCACGATATTATTCTCCTTGTTTCTTTTCGTCAGTTTGCACTACATTATTTTGCATTATGGAAAATATGGAAGAATATTAAATTCGTTACCAGGGCCTCCGATATTACCTATTATCGGGAATGTACATCATGCCCTAGTTTCATCAAGTAAGGAGAAAATGCAATTACATTTCTAAATAAATTTTATTTTATTTGAAAATTTGAACAATTTTATTTGACTCGAATAACAAACACGTTTGAAGTAATAGATCAACAATAATAGGCTTCGTTCATATTTGCTATGTATTATAGGTAATCTTTGGATCTTTATGAACAAAATGAGCGATCAGTATTACCCAATTTTTAAACTTTGGGGTTTCACAGCTGCACTTGTTCATACTCGTCATCCAGACGATTTTCAGGTAATTAAAAATAATACTAGACATTTATACTATTATTTATCATATCTAGATGCACAAGACATTATTTCATCATTGCGAGAAGTTTAATTAACTTTTTTTTTACAATTCTAATTAATTCCACGTAACTAAAATTTTAATAGCATTAAACAGACATTAAAAAGAGATTAAATATTAAATTTTTTGCAAGTAAGTTAACTACATACGTTTCTCAATAATAGAGATCTATTAGTTTTTCTTTTTCGTCATCTAGATACTTTTCGGAAATACGAAATTTACTCAAAAAGGTTATATGTACAAACTTCTGGCGCCTTGGTTTAGTACCGGACTTCTTACCAGTTCAGGTATTACTTTTATTTTTCCTTTACTACGTTTCTTTTTCTACTAAAATACTAATTTTCATTTTCGTTGAACTTATTCAATTTTATTCCCTTGCTGAACTTTAAACGCCAAGTGCCATTAAGTAAATAAATAAATATAATCAGATGGAAGAAGTACACTTATGATAGGTAATAAAAATCTATGATATTTTTGAAGAAGTAATTATCTTCTTTGCAGGACGCAAATGGCAAATTCGCAGGAAAATATTGACACCTGCATTTCATTCCGACATGCTTAACAAATTTGTTGACGTATTTGTAAAGGAAGGAGAATACTTGGTGAAATCATTGAAGAGCGAAGAGGGAGTAGTCGTGAATGATTTATTCCATACCATTAGCAAGCATACCTTGAATATGATCTGCGGTAATTTATGAAATATACGATAATTCAATAATTACAACATTGAAAAATTCGGCGATTGTAAATGTATCGATTGACATGTATATAGGGTGGTTGGTAACTGGTGGTACAAGCGGAAAGGAGGTGATTCTACGCGAAAAATGAAGTCGAAAATATAAAATAAAAATTTTTTTTTTGTTTTTTTTTTTTAATTTTTCCATCGAGACAACGATCTACAGTGAGATCCGTTATAACGTACCGCACGCGTACCGAGCGCAAATTCAAAGTCGATTTTCTCGAAAACAAAGCCTCAAACGAAAAATTTTTATTCTATATCTTCGACTTCTTTTTTCGCGTAGAATCACCCCCTTTCCGCTTGTACCATCAGTTACCAACCATCCTGTATATGAAATGTATGCAAATGAGACATCGAAATAAGTTCTCTTTTAAGTATATTGAAAAAGTTACGAAAAATTGTAAATTGTTAAACTGTGAGATCTAGATTTAAAAAATAGCGAGAGAAAATTATACAGTTAGAATGTTTTTAGATCTTTAGGAGATTTTTAAGTTTCTAGAAATTTACCGACAAGATCAATCGATAATTTTCCAGAAACTGCAATGGGAATTTCCCTAAATGACGAAGATGAATTTCAGCACAAATATCTTAAAGCCGCGAGTGATATGGAAGGAGTCTTCGCGTACAAGTAAATAAAATTTGACAGATAATCTTTACATCCTATTATCTTATATAATGCATGCCATTACGATGATTTTTATAGAACTGCAAGGCCGTGGTTATTTTATGATTTCTTCCTCAAATTTGACCCTAAAGGACGGAGACAGTCTGAACTACTTAAAACATTACACGGTTTCACTCGAAAGGTATAAATATAACTTTTAATCATATCTTTTCTTATAACAAGTTCATCGTTCGTTTGTAAATATGGACATTGTACTATTTTTATGTCAACAAAGTTATCAGTGATAAATTTAATATTTCAGTCCAATCTAATCCATATTATTCATACGATAATGCAGGATTTTTTTTATTGATTATCCTATGTAATAATTTTATTGATCGATAGATCTATTTACAATAGATTAAACAGGAAACGATGGTTATTTAGCGTGAACTAAATACAGCAATGTGCTATAACTAAGACAACTAAATAGTTAATTCACAACTATCGTCACCACGGTTCCAGCGCTCTCTTTCACGCGGACCATCCTCCTCGACAACGCTGACAACACTCTGACTTCTCAACTCACTACTGCCTGTTAATTCGTCTTTCTCCCTTAAGCATCCCTTTATTTTTTCTCATAACCCCATCACATAAGCGTTCCGTAACGTTCTTTCCGCGTAATTATTCGATCGAAGGACCGACGACACATTGATGGAGCGCTCAGCCCATTGAAGTTGCCAAACCCTTTTGACCTGTCGGCACTCAGGCTTTCTCGCAACATTGTTTATGGTTCACCCGATATTTCTTAGACAATTTGTCCACGATACTACAATAATGAGTTGGATAATATGTTGTAGATTATCCAAGAGCGAAAAGAATATCACTATCAGAGCAACGGTTCAACTGATTTCAACAAGAATTCAAGTGATGATAATGACAATGTTGAAAGTAATGACGTTGGAAGTATGTGAGATAGAAAGTTGAAGTACTTTTAAGAACATGTATAGCTTAACATTTTTTGAAATGTTTTTGTTTATGCGTAGTACGTAAAAGGAGACTGGCTTTGCTTGATATACTCATAGAAGCTCATCGAAATAATCAGATAGATGATGAGGGGATTAGAGAAGAAGTTGATACATTTATGTTTACGGTGCGTTATACATACATGCTTCTTTTTTATTTTTTTACATTTAAACACGCTTGATATATATTTTTAATTCTTATATAGAAAAATAATATCGAACATAATCTTTTTTAATAGGGGCACGACACTACCGCAATAGCTGTTTGTTACACCATAATGCTTCTGGCTGAACATAAGGAGGCTCAGGTGACTTTTAACTTTCTGTTTCAGTCTTATTTCTCATTATTAAACTGCGGATTCTTATATATGCGTGGCAACAAATGCATGGAACGCGCTTAATTTGTTACGTATAGTACTAGTTATAATATTTAATAAGTAAAATAGATCTTTGCTTGGGTTCCATCTTTCTAAGACGTGCTCTTAAAAATATGAATTTATATATACATCTGTAATCTGTCTATTATTATAAATATTATACTATTACGTTAACTTTGTTTTGTACGATGGATGTATAGCGATTATGTTATAGGATCGAGTTAGGGCTGAAGTAAAAGCTGTATTGAAAGAAAATGAAGGGAAATTAAATATGTCTACTCTGCAAGATCTTTCGTATCTTGAGAGATGCATTAAGGAATCACTTCGACTTTATCCAAGCGTGCCTCGTATAGGGCGTAAGACAGAAAAGGAGCTAAAATTAGGTAAATATCGAATTACATTATATGAATCACAGAATAATTATGTTTCAGTGTTTACTTTCACGATAAAGTATTATTAATCTATTTATTTTTAATAATTGCAAACGTATTGCAACGAAACTGTCATATTTTAAGGTAACTGTAAATTACCTTCGAGTACTGAAGTTCTCGTGGACATATATAACATTCACAGAGATCCACGATACTGGCCGAACCCGGATATCTTTGATCCCGACAGATTTTTACCTGAAAATTCCAAAAGTCGACATCCTTATGTTTATGTACCCTTTGGTGCCGGCTCAAGAAATTGTATCGGTAAGAATTTTAAGTTTAAATATTTGATAATATATAGATTTTACATGAATATAGAAGACCTTCTTTGAGTTTGACTTCTTTGAGAACAATACATTTTTTATACTGATAAATGAAGCGAATGTCTTTGCAGTTGGATTGCAAATAACGTATGATTCTCTTTAAAAAATTTTTATGTAGGAGCTTTTGGTAGGAGATTGACTGCTTCTATTATTTTCTTTTTATGTAAATTTGCATTTCATCGAGTTCTTTTACTTCTTGTCTTTGTATTTTATTAAGAAAAAAAATGGAATATTAACGTTCAATTAGCATCGATAAGTTGTAAAGTAAACGACAATATTTGTAGTTACGTAACTTGAATTTTAACGAGGTCCTCCAAGAAATGAACTTTTTAACGTAAAGTTAAAAGTCTTCTTTGAATAATTGAAAAAGATATAATTAATTTTTAATTCGTAGGAAAACGATTCGCCATGTTGGAGTTAAAAATTATAATGAGTTTTCTCTTAAATAATTACTTCTTTGAATCCGTGGACTATCTTAAGGATATATCATTTCTAACGGGCATAATAATGAAACCAGCACATAGGATCCGAACGAAATTCATTCCTATTAAGGATACATGTTGATGTTGGACATATGTTGACCTTGTAAACAGCAGTGTTGATGCTAGTAATCATAACAACAATGTTTGATTTATGTTACAAATATACCTGATATGATCAGGACAAAGATGTATGTACATATATACACTGCTGCTATTTTTAAAATGATATAACGAGTCATATGTAAATTCATACTTACTTTGATTAGTTTTATTATTATGATATAATTTATTATAATAATATAATATAGTTATATTATTATAATTTATATTTTTATATACATATAATTATTATTATATTATATTTATTTGTTATATAGTTATATTATTATATTAATGTAAGAATTCAATTAATAAAGGTACATTTTATTAAGCAATAATTAAAATTTCGTTGGAAATAAATGGTGTTTGTTGTTTGTTTATTGATTAATAAAATGAGTATGGATATTTTGCGAAAGAATAAATAAGAACAACATAACGTTTAAGTTGACGATCACTTTTAATAGTTGAAATAGGAAAACAATGTACAGATACAGAATTTACATTCCTAGCCGACGAAGGTTGCTAGATAAAATTTTAATCGTGTAGTAAAAAATGAATTAAAATAAAACAGTACACTTAACGAGTGGCTTAACATTGTATCTTCTTCTTTATCTATTCGCTTATCGGTTAGTCATTTACCTAGTTACGATGACTGAATTATTTAGTTATAATTATGCCTTCTCTGTATAGACACACAGGTGTGAATACGTAATGGAGATTCTTAAAAGCTATACAATGTTTGTGTTTTATCTCTTTACTTTGGTTTTAAAGTAAGGACTAGTATGTTGAGCTTCGCTCTGTCTCTGTGTGTAGAAATGAATAAGCAAATAAAAAAATGAATCGATACGACGAATTCTGGCGAAGTTCCTTCTTCTGTAGGGGGGAAAAAAGGGGCAAAGCTCGATAACGTTAAGCCACGAGAGGCGATGTTATCGTGTTAGATTAACGATTAAAGATGCGTGCGAAGATTATCCAAGTGTATTCGACGAGCGTTGCTCTTTCGCTTTTATTCGCCGTGACGTTATATTCGGGGAGATACGATCACATTCGCTATGAGCATATAGCTTAAATAGAAGTTAAATTACGAGTATAAACATCGAATACATCGTAATACGACGTACACAATCGAGTATTCTTCTTGTCATCCTATATGATTTATGGTCGCGTGAGATGCACGTACGAAAATATTCGCGGATATGTTATGAACGAAAACAGCCTCTCAAGAGCTTTCAAAATGTTATTTTAAATAAAATGAAATGTATTATACAGTAGCCTGAATCATTCGATGTTAACCCATTAAGGACCAACGTTGCATTAACGTAACATTTTATTTTCAAATTTTCAAGACATTCGAATTTTCACAGTTTCAAATTTGTTACTGTGCAATAATATTGCGTTTACGTATTTTACACGCATTGTTTCATTGCGTCGTACTGAATGGGTTACACACGGTGTATTGTACAAGTCGATGCAATCATAAGAGAATCGTGAAATTCATTGAAGTATGTTCCAGAGAATGGCGAACGATATATCCCGCGAATAGTCACGTTTAGGAATATTACACGCGCGACCATAATATTACACATTCTAATTAATTTAAGTGCGATGAAGGCACGAGGCGTGTGTTATTGAATCTTGTGCAGAGGGTGCAGTGAAACAAGCACAAGGAGGGGAATAATATTTGTCGAGCATTGCCAGGTTCGCAGTTCGCGGCTTATCTACGAATATTTTTCCTTAAGGCGAATCAACGTCAGAAACGTTATCGATGATATATACACAGACGACAAGCGAAGCTCACAGAGTAATGTTATACCGTTTAGAATTGGAAATGTAATTTAGAATTAGAATGTAAAAATACTATGTATATATACAAGTAATTAATGCGTACCAGTTGCTTGGTAGCTTAGTTTATATTACACGATTTCCTTTTTCCTCCCATTCTTTCTTCGCTTTTTTTTTTCTCTTTCATCGGAGAATTCCTTCTTCCCCTCTCCGGTAATTTTTTTTTTTTTTTAATCGGTTGTACTTATGAACAGCGATGATTGCTCCAAAGAATGACATTGCATCGTAAATTCTGATCAGAAAAAATTAGCCGTATCGGCGGCCCGCGTAACAATAATATCGTTCTCATTAAGTTTCATATATTTATACATCAAGAATGTCGATTTTTCTTTATTGGCACACAAACGGAAGCAACATATATCTGATGATACGCTTAACGATATATCGTTTATCAGTATCGCTCGATATACGCGATATATTCTTCTCTTTCTTTTGTTTGGACGCGCAAGAAACCTACTTTGAGATTTTTTAACCTTTAAATTTTGTATCGATTCTTATTATTCTCATTTGTAACAAAGCAAACATTTAAATAAATTTCGATCGAATACTTTACAGATTCAAAGTTGTTGATTTCGTTACTCGTTTGGTAGTTATCACATAACTATGCAAATTTTGAAAAAGTACATTCGAAAAAGTTTCTCAAAGCGATCGCTCGTTTTTTGTTTGGAGCGCGAGATTTCTCGCCTGTCGATTCGCAATGAAACGCAACAATCGATTATCGAGATCGACGAATATCGTAATTGAATGTTTTTCGTGTTTCGTTCTAACGAATAAGAAATCCGAAATCGAATATAAAATCGAGTCGTTCGAACAGCATTAAAAAATGACAAAAAACGGCTCGTGTATTTTGTAAACCAGTCTTCGCCTCTTGTGTGGAAATGGTAATTTGGAACGGATAAGTTCGTTACGGTAAAATTCGTCACGTCACTTTCGGCGATTTATTGTAAACTCGCGAGTTTCGTCGCAACTTCATGCCGTTTCTGCGCAGCGCCCTCGTATTATAAAATTCAACGACATGTAAGTATAATCGCAATAGCATCGTCGGCGAGAGAATCATTCTTCTTTCTTTTATATTCGTCTTTTTTTCCGTTGTATGTTATATCTTTCTTTTAAAAGAGGAAAGAATAGAAAAAACGAATACGAAGAAAAAACATCAAAAGTCGATACGAACATTTACCTAGTTACGAAAGCTCTCGATCGTTTTTCTTAAATTTGATATTTTAATTCGTTTATGCATTTCATTTCTTTTTCAATTTTTTCCCTTTTGTTTTCTTGTCTATCTAAGTTTCATATATGTACATTATATACATGTAAAACGGTTAATTTATATATATATCCTCGTATCTTAATGATTGTATAATTAGGATTGACTATGTCTTAGAATAATCAACGGAATTATTAATTATTGTGTAAAATATCAAATATCGTACTGTTAGATGGTATGTCCATCTCCAAGGTACCATTTTGGACGAATATCGGTCCGTCTAACATGCCTAGCACTTTGATGAGCAAATACTTTGGAGATTACATAATCTAATAATATCAGGTAATATTAGGTATAGATGATTTTCGTTAATTACAAATATAAAACATGTATATGTAAATAGAATTCTTAATTATGCGCAAACATGATCTCTAATTGAGCATACGTGAATTTTATCATCAGTCTAAGCCGAACGGTGCGGCTCCATACACAACAGCAGCGGTTAACAATACACGTTTCTTTTTTATTTTCTTTAAGCTTTGTAGAATCTACCGTAACAAATCAGTGTCCTCCCCGATTAATGAAATAACAATAGCGCATGCTACGAAAACGTTATTATTCGTAAAACTTTCAAACAGTTCTCAAGCATAAAACACACATGACAACGGCGCAGAAAAGTATACAATATATCGATTCTGTGAACGACACCCTTCCGGTTTCTTTCTCTTTCCTTCTTTGTTTGCTGCATGTGCAAATTTATTCTTTCGTTTTCCTTCCTATGTTACGTGTGCGTATTCAAGGATACCCTACACAGAGACACCACAGGAAACTCGAAATCGATCCAATTCACGAATCGATAGCTCGATCGATGATCGCGGTAGAACGGAGAGTGAAAATAGTGTAGGATGCGATTGATTGTCGACAACTATCGTTCGCGCTGGATCCGGTTTCGAGACTCCGACGTAAGTATGATTGCTCGGGATATACATGCCTTTCTACGCAGCGATTCTCGTGTTAATTTAATTTCGCCCAGTTTGGCACGAGTTTCAATTAAGCGCGTACGCGCGAACGTGTTTGTGCTTGGATATGCGAGTGGCGCCGCCGCGTCATTGCGTATCTGTAGAGCAACCTTACTTATTACGTATTCCTTAACTTACATCCATACGATACGCGAGCCAAATTAGAAGCGGAATGACAGTTACCAGGGACATGCGTAGTTTTCTCAACGTAATCTCTCGATGATCATACACAACATAGCGAACATCGATTCACGTTCTTTTCTTTTATCTTTTCTCTTTTCTTGCTCTCGTTATCTCACTGTTCGAATTCATTGGAAGAAATTCCGATTGGGCGCGTATCGATCGTAACGATCTTCCTTTCATGGAAATTGAACGAAACTTACATCTTATTGACCGACTTTTTAATACGAGCTTTTGTCACTCGTGGCGCTTCACGCGTCATCGTGTGTTTGCGAGACTTTCTCTCTCTCTTTCTCTCTTTCTCTCTCTCTCTCTCTCTCTTACAATAGGCCAAACATATGCAGTGTCTTTTTGTATCTCTTTTTTTTCTTTCTTTTCAAAAATATATGTCGACTACTTAGGCTTTCGATAAACGGAAAGACGTTGTCTCGTCCGATAACTGGAATAATTCTTCCTCTTTTTTTTCTTTTCTTCCAGATATAATACGTGGCCTAGCGTGTAATAATCCTATACAATACTTCATTATAGCTTAGGTAAAGTGAGACCCTCATATGATCCATTTTCTTTAATTACTTGTTTTTTTTCTGGAGTGTGTGAAACGCTGAGACATATCGCACTATTTACAAGGATAATCAATTTTTAATGGAAACAAATGCAAAAATATATATATATAAACATTTAGTTGAACTACATTTTTTCTGTCTTATAGTTTTGCATAAAGATCCACACCTTTTTTATGCAAAAATGCAACTTCTAACTTGGCTGTGCCAGGGAAATAGTTTACTCTTAACTAAACTCATACTCGTATAATTAAACTTATGTACTATTGTCTTTTTTGAAGATATCACTACTCCAAGACACTCACTTTTACTTCTTTGCTTTCTACCTGTTTGTCTGTCTTTCCTACTTCTTTTCTCTTTCTTTAAATTTCTGTTGTGTATAGATTTCACTGATTATGTTGATTACATTTCCTCTCAGAATTTTTTTTTTTTTTTAGTAATATCATATCGTTTCGTTGCGATATTATACCTTCGTCTGGATAGAATATATAGATGGCTTTTAAGTTATTACCGTCTTGGGAAAATATGTGTAGCAACATGTCTTTTTTCTTTCTGTCAATAATACGTCAACCGTTTTCACGTGATATAATAATTGTCATATCAATTAAATATAAAAAAGTTTCGTATTTTTTCGCGGCACAGAAATCAAAATTTGGCAGTGGCGTCGTATCGTAATATCGTAGTTAAAAAGAAAGTTACTTACTAGCTATCTTTATAAATATCACTGCTAATAGATAACTAATAATATTTGTAAATATTTGGCATATTCTTTTTGTAAATTCAGTCGCAAATATCATCGATCGTACCGCGTAATAATAAATCGTTAGTAATCGTTTATTTACTACAAAAAGTGCCAGAATGATAAAACTACATATAAAAAGATAGAAAAGAAAATTAGCACTCGCTGGATGTCACGTGAAAACCGTTTACACTATAAACATTCCGCTTATTGTTCGTTCGTATTTGTGCTGCAATTGTAATTGTAACATAACGAAACATCAATTATTTCCATCGGAGAAAGGAAAAACTTTTTCATCGCACGCATGAAATAGAATTAACGCGTCAATTGTTTTGTAGTATTCGTCATTTTGTTTCGCGCCAATTCTCTTGACAATAGTGGCGTACAATATAGCGCCTACGTAAATGTGTTTCACGATACAATGCAATCAATTAAACTATTCGTATTAATATTGACTTTAGGAATTCGGCAGTGAGAAATTGCAATTTCTACGTATTTCAAAATTCACAATTCGAAAAAGTAAAACGATCACTCGATAACGTTCGTAAAAATAGAACAAGTTACGAGTCGAAAATAAGATGAGCGATCTAAAAAACTTACGATATGCAAAACACATTTCGTACCTACATATTTGTCTGTAGTATACGGAAAGCGATACTCGCGAAGAGAAAGAAACAGTTGTTCGAATTTCGGGTCGAGTCTGTTCTTGGAAAATTGATTTTTATGGAAAGTTTCGTTCGCATCACTCTCTTAACCACGAGAGTCGAAAGAAGCGGGCGAATCGCGTCTCAAATGCGAGCCTCACAAAAGCCAGACTGATCAACTCCGCCTTTTATAAATTTCTTAATTATATTATATAAGTATACGATTAATATTCAATTCTCAAGAAACAAACGATTTCCATAAGTTCATTCGTCGCAAGAAAACCATATAAATAGGTAAATTTGGCAAAGTTGCGTTTCTAACATCATCGCCTTTCAATTTACGGAGTACATCAACGTGGCTTCTGAACGATTCATGTGTCAAACAATATATCGATCTGCCAAAGTATAATAAGCTCGAGAAGGCCGAAGCGAAATCACTTGTACATTTCGTGCATTGTCTTAGAATTCCCTTACCTAAACGTCTCTTAGCATTGTAGTACTTATCGTGCAATTTGAGTTCGTTCCTCAAACTTACGCGTTTCCATCCATCGACTATACGTAGCCTACTCCATTTCTCGTAACTAGCTTTCCTGCTTATCGCATGTATCACCATTTTTTCCTCTTCGAGTATGAACCGTTCACACCGTTAACACAGAGAACGCGTCTTGTAATGAGCAAGAGGGAAAGGGAAGAAGGAAATCAGTTGGACTGCTATACATCGATTGCAAACGTCGTCAACTGTTTCCCTGTGTAAAACGATTGTCTCGCTTCCTCTTCAGAATTTCAAACAAGAATCTGTCCGCCAGTGCATCGATGTTTTGTTGGCTAATTTCAAAACGAAATTGTGGACGGTCGGACTTATTTATAAAAAATAAAAAAAAAAAAACAAAAAATGGAAAGAAAGGAATTGAAGAGATTACGCGAATTACGTCGCTACAAAATAATGAAGTAGCATTATTGTGTTCATTAATGCTGCGACTGATGCGAAATCTGATAGGGCCTCGATGGTATTATCGATTTAAATTGAGATTACTTTCAAAAGCGCTATTTTTCGAAAGATATCTTACTGACAAATAACTAGCATTCATCGTATTTTGAATCTCTTTAACAAAACGAAAAGAAGTATACAAGTGCAACTGATTATATCGTAAATATAACGTATTCTTCAAAGAAGAATTTAAAAGTCGTTATATATTGTTGCGGCTCGTGAAGTTCCCTGATATTTCGTTTCATTAGTACATTTCCTCTTCCTAATGTACGTATTCTAATTTACTGTTGGATCACATGAGTATATCCAGTTGATGTCCCAACGAGTAAAACGTAACTTAACCCGACTATACAGTCCGTAGTGTACCGCTGTATCCTCTTCGGTGAAGAAACGAGCACTTCGAGTCGAGTTTCTTCCATCCATAAGTTCGTCGTTTTCCATTTAGTTCACGTTTAAAACGTTTTTACGTATCACTACGAAGTCGTCACAAAGAAGTAAAAAACTGCACGAACAAGCGCGACTAAAAGCCATAAAACTAAAAAAAGAGAAAAAGGGAATGGATATAGAAAAGAAGAAAATAAAGAAACCACTGACAGCATGCTAGAACTGTGGTGTCACGGAGATATCTTCCGAGTCGATTGCAGCGTGCTTGTTCACCGGGCGTCGATCGTTCTTCTTAACACGTGATATGCGAAAAACGTAATTGTACGATCGATCCATAGTACGATCCAAGTTCGAGGTACGTATCTTCGATAATCGTGTCCGCGAAAAACCAACGAAACCAGCGCGTAAGGAATGCGTTTACTGCGTCTTGCAACGGCGTTACCGCGTGCTTCTTAAAAATTACGTATAGAAACCGCAACATCTCGGTTCCTCTTTCTCTCTCTCTTCCTATTTACATACTTCTGTTACTTTCTTTCGTGTTCAAGGAGGATAATATGTACGAGAAAAGGTCGTCGGAGCACCCACACGAAACTCATGATCGCACACAAACGTAGCCGAAAAAGATTCTGCGATTCAAGGTCCTCGCACGATATCGAACCGATATAATCATAGTACATGTAGCTCAGTGTGACGTCTGGAACGATGAACGGAGGTTGAAGATCCGCGAAGTAGTTCCATGGTCAACAGCCACAGGTCGAGATGTGTATTAGAGCCGGGTGGTTCGTTCTGTCACGGTGATAGTCTCGTCCCTTGGTACAGCACGGTATTTACCACGCACCGAACTAGGGCCGAATATCGGTGATCCTCAGACAAGATGGCCATCGATATCAGAATAAGCTGGTGTAGGGGTGAATGTTGATAATGGGTGGCCATGAGTGTGCGCGTTGCTGGATACCGACCGAGCAAAAGTGGTAGGTGGTGGAGGTACCGATGGTGGTATCGGTGATTTTGAGCCAGCGGTCATCACGGTTACATCCGGTGGAGGGACTGGACGTGGTAGGGTCCTGCTACGTGTCAGCGTGCTAGTCCCGCTGCCCATGTGGCTCGACATCATATGTCCGGTCGGACTCATGGATGTATAATAACTACCCGAGCCTGGTTCACCAACCACCGGAATCGGACTATGATTCGTTTCGTAGCCCATGTAGCGGCCATTGTCGATCTCCACGCTGTAAAAGTTCACGTCGTTCGGCGGCGCTGGACTGGGGTTTCCGATGTAACTCGATTTTGAAACTAAAACGAAGAGAAGCTGTGCTGAGTAAGCATTTTTTCGTGCGAAGAGAGGCGCAACTTCAGAGGTTTAATGCTTAACTTCCACGGTGAAATGGAAATATGTTAATTTTCTGATAAACCCTGTTACAGCTTTGAGTTCTGAAGAACTTCTGATAAGACTGCTGAAGGAATTCTACGCCCGAAAGATAAGATCTTCTAAAATTTCTGAATGCGAACTTTAAGAAATTTACCAGAAAGTGTACCACTGGCCGTTGTTCTCTGCGGCGGTGAATCCATACTCATCGGTGGTTGAATGTGGTTGCTACGGCGACCAAGAGTTCCTTGATGATGTACCTGCATCTCCATGTTCCCTTTCCCAAAATCTTGTATAGTTTGATCTATCAAATACGTGCTAGCTGCGGTTTTTCGTCCCTCGTCCTGTTACGTCGGTGAAAGAGAAGAGAGAAAGCGTTTCGTTAAATTAACGTATCCAAAGTTAAGGAAAACCTGAAATTTTTCTACGAGATTATTAACGCAAGATTAAGATTATAAACGCAACAAAACGAATCATTAATTGAACAATTTCCTGGAATTTTGTGTTCCTACTGTTCGTAGCGTATCAGTATGAATTGTAAATAAGTACTTTACCAGTTTCACATGCATTAAAGCGATACTTCGCGCTGCTGTATCGACATTAACTTCATCATTCTGATACATTACGAGTATTCTCGGTATGTTTTACGTGCATGGAAACTACCTCTAAACATCCACCCTGTAACCTGCCTATATTTAAGGGTACTGCAAGAAATGAAGTTAAGATTCTCTTAAAAATGGAAGTATTATTGGTAGAGTTCTGATTCAAACAAATTCGCACTACGTGGTGAAGCTTTAAAGAAAGATTCTCTAATCGTGAAACAAACTAAGATGTAATATTAAAAGAAGAAACAAAAGTAGAACTACGTGTTGAAGCTTCAAAAAAAAAAATTGTCTAATCGTGAAACAAAGTAAAATATGATATTGAAGGAAAGAAAAAAAAAAGAAGAAATACTGCCAATCTACATGATGAAATACCAATGCAAGAAAGAGATCGGAAGATTCTAAGCGCGATTTCTATGGAGAGAAGGAACGAAAAAAGAAAATAATAGAAGCGAAGGGGGTCCGAAACGGAAGCAAAACGGAACAGAAATGTGTTAATAGAACTCAAACCTACCCTCCGGCATTACTTGTTACTAAGAACATACTGACTGATCGCACTGACCACGTAATCGTTAGTGTCGAAGTTAACGTCGCTCTTCTCATCGGAAACCGAACTTAACTCGCCGGTCATGGTGTCTCCATTCACGGTCGATGGTGCGTACATATCCGCTGTTTGTGATTTGTTTATTCCTGCGCAAAGATAGGAACACATATTACAAAATATTCAAGATTGCTGTTTCCTTTGTCTTTTTATAACATTAACACGCCTATCACAAGTATCATAACATCTTTAGAATCAAGCGAACAGGTTCGTCAAATTTTCATTAATTTGACAGCAACGATGTGCTAGATATACATTATAGAATAACTTAAATGTAAATAATCTTATTTCTCATAAAGTGTATATATATATATATATCTTTCAGACGACGAAGAAGACTGGAGCAAAATGTTCACTGTACATAAATTAACTTACGAGATTTATTTCGCTTTCTCATAATGTACCACAACACGATGATGAAGATATTAATGATTAAAAAGATGAGGGAGGTTGCTGCGAACGTATAGATATAATTCATTGTAAAATCCCCTTTTTCCAAGAGAACGTCCGGCAGGTTCTCCGCGTTATTCGGTCCTGCAGGATAAAAGCAGAAAAAAGACAAATATAGGGTTGAGTGATTATATTTACCGGAACGTTGGGCCTTCTTTTTCGATTTTAATGTAGCAAAGACTATGGGCGCAGCAATGAGTAGGCAAACAGAGGCAGAAACAGTGATGATAATGACGATGATGTAGGAAGAATTAATCTCGCTGGATGTCACGTCGGTAGGTGGAGCCTCCCCTGTAAGCCAAGCCAACGCCCCATCACCGAATTGTTATTCATGCAACGACACAATCCACAATGGTTAGTTACAATTTTAGCATTCGGATCGATCGATTATTAAACGATTGCCGTCGCGTCCGCGACGTTTAATTAGCGCGCCTAAGTCCATCAGCAATGGTAATACTTTGTCCGAGACTTCATCGTTACAGATATTACGACTATTAATCAGCTTACGCTACGTAATAGCAGTTAAATACTGGTAATTATGATAATCGATATTTCTCGTTAGGTGAACTCTAACAAATGCTGCTACACCGTCGTTGATTGTTAATTAGAGCTTCACGTCCGATGTCGTTAAGCTAGGCATTTCATTAGACGTCGTGCCGATTTCGTTTTATTTTCGATTTGCTTTTTTAGCAGAGAGAGATCGAGATGCGATGATTGAAGCACGAATAAGATATGATATGAATTTAATGCAAAATGCGGACATCTTTTGTTATATAAGCTACGATTCATTATTTTCTTGTGACAATTTCAACGTACATGCGCAATCGTTTTTAATAGGGCGAAAGTTTGATTTGGAAGAGGAAGTATAACTGGTATAATGAAATACGAACGGAGGAATGTTCGTTGGATTTTCTGCAAAGCAATTATTTAATAAAGCAAGCAAAATCCATTATATTTCCTCCACCATACCAAGCGGTTGTATCTTTCGTCTCAACTTGAAGACAATTGCATGTAAACATTTAAATTAGAACTGTTCATGGAAATATTCTCACTTTCTCACGAATGAAATGATGATACTTTTACTTAAGCGAGCTACTTCATTACTATTATAAATGTATTAGATGCGTCCCAGTAATATTCTTACTATTTCCCTTGAACCAAGCAAATATTCTTTAAACAAAAATACGATTTATATCTCAAATTACTGTTACTTTACTTTACTTCTATTCTACTAAAGGGCAATCTATATGTAATCTAATGTATTTAATAAGAAAACGTATATTTCTAAGAAGTACGACTACCATATAATATCATATGTCGTTCAATCTAAAAATTGTTAGTCGAACCGTTTTCAATGTCTCAACAGTTTTAAACGGTTCTTTATGTTAGCCTGGTTAGAATGGTCATAATCTAAAATGGCAATTTTGCCCTAATAAAGCAGCTACTACGGCATATAGTGTTAGGTTTATGATATTCTAAATACGAAAAATGAGAAAAGAAGATAACTTACGTAGCGTCTGAACTTTGACTAGGTCCGGTAGAAAGCCACTGTCCCCTTTCTCGTTAATGGCTTTTACGCTGAACACGTAGTAAGTCCCGAGGGACAATGCCGTTATCGTGGTTTTATATTCTCCCGGTGATACATCCAGATAGTGATATCGATCCTCATAGTCGAGAGCTTGCCGCCAACGTATCTGATAGGAGGTTGGCAAACCGCCTTCGAATCCTCTTTTCCACATTAGGGTGACGGAGTCATGGGTGACGTTATAGACCTCGAGGTCGGTCGGCTTGTCTGGCGGCGACGTCACGTCCAGGTGTATGATATCCGTCGACTGTCCCATTTTGTTCATCGCACGGCACTCGTATTTCCCGTAATCGTGCGACGTCACGCGGAAAATGGACAGCGACGACTCGGAAATTAATTCGCTTAGCTGCAAAAAGAGCAACACAAGCGTGTTCGTTTGGCGAGATTGCACGGCGGGACGATCAATTTTCGCCGGGGTAAATAACGTTTCGGGCTTTCTCGTGGTTTCCGGTGGGTAACGCTTTCCGAAATTGACAAAAAGGACGCTCGGTTACGTGGATTATTCGAGCAATTTTCAAATTTCGGAATTATCCATTCGTAAATCGAGTACGTTAGGATATCTACAGTGACTTTTCATTACGTAAATTCTATTTTTATTTAAAAAAGCGCGTATCTCTCTTTGCGTAACAACCGATAAATTATATAATGGCGAAATTTAAAGTTGCAGAAATATTTACGAATTAATTGAATTGATCGAAAACAAGAGAATGAAATTATGTTTTGCGAATGGTAATTCACGTACAATCGAAAGTTCAGTGTAGAAAGCACTGTATTTTCTAGTTTTAAAGCAGTTTTTAGGGAGTAGAATGGAAATCTTCTAATTTCTAAAATTCTACAGTTAAGATGAAACTTACGTCAGTGTGGGTAATGCCATATTTATGCTCTGTAACATTAGGTAGTAAAGTTTTTCCATTAAATGTCCAGGAGAATCGTGGCAAAGGGGAACCCCGAGCTTTGCAGTACAAATGCACGTTTATCCCTTTATTTGCTGCTGCTCTTCTCGTCAACGGTGTATTCATCATTTGTGGTTTAACTGTATCAATATATTATTTTATTGAAAAAGAAAGACAAATATTCAAATCGAAAGTTATTATCGACGATCAAGTTGTACGTACAGTTTGTAACGAAAAGTATAGGTTCGGAGGTAACGTTTCCGATTCCATTGTTAACTTTGCACTGATATTCTCCGACGTCTTCCTGATCAGGGTTTTCGATGTGAAGATAAGAAGTTTTGTTGATAAAAGAGGTAGAATATCGACCAGAGAGCTCCGAGTTGGAGCCAACTTTCTGCCATGTGACATACTCGTCTCCTATGGGGCTGCCATCCACTTCGCAGAACAATTTCGCTTCGATTCCAGGAGGATACACTATCCCTGACGTCGAGGTGCGTTTAATTTTTGCAGAGTCTGGAAAACGCACGGTACATACGGAAATATTAATTTCTCCAGCGACGAAATACGATCGTTTAAACGCTTAAAGATACAAATAACATGTAACTGCGGTGATCATCATATTGTTGTAAAATTTCAGAATTTTGAAATGCAAAAATTTGTAAATCTACCAATTTTAAATTCTACAAATATTGTATCTAGCATCGTTTGATCATTCGAAATGAAACTTACATTGAACAGTTAAGTTCAATTGATAAAACGTCGTTCCCTCCTCGTTAGTTGCTTCGCAAATATAAGTTCCAGCATCGTGACGATCCAGTTTAGTGATATTTAAGGTAGAAGCGCGAACAGATATCCTTCTGCTATTGCTGACCAATGGTAAACCATCCCTAGTCCACGTGTATCTTATCTCATTAGGATTTCCCATAGCAGAAACAGAAATCACGAAAGGTTCAGCCTCCATTCCAATCAATTCGTAAGGTTCGATCGAGGAGAATATCGGCTTGTCTATAACAAACGGTTAAAACTATACTCTCCGTCTACAATTATTTAACTTGGATGCGCCAAAAACAAAAAAACAGCCGACCTTAATTCATAAAGGCTATCATAGGTGAAAGTTCACCTCGAACAATAATTTTCTTATTTTTCGAGTTGTTATTCATCGAATAATAATGAAACAAATGTATTTATCTCACTTCATTCGTTTCTAAAATAGAAGAAATTGACCAGGTGAAATTTCAGTCATGATAGAATTAATATGATTTCCTTTGATGATAGCTTTTAATTCTGCCCCGTTCTTCAGAACCACTTGCACTTTTCTAACGTTCAAAAATATTTCAAGTGTGAGCAAAACCCGATCAAATTATTACTCGTACGCATGACTTCTCGTTTCAATTTCATGTCAAATATTTCGTCGAAGCATTAAAAATCTTTTCTCTTCGCTCACGCGAGAGCAACATCGAAACATAAAAGTTGGAGAATCATAGCAGCGTTAAGCGTCGACAAAACGAAAATATTCACATATTCTTGTCTCTCCGACAAACGCATCCGACGACTCTAGAATCATCTTTCGATATTTTCATCCAAAAGTTCCCCAGAGCAAAGCATTCCGGTACCAGCGAACCTAGGAGTACTTTATGAAATATTTTCAACTTTCTTTTTGCCACTGTCATAAACTGTATACACCGCGATACATCGACCATATAGCGTGAAGTATGAAATATTCATTCGAATATCGTTCTGGCTATCATGTCGATGTCCCGCTGATTTTCATCGTTGACGCACTCTTGGCTCGCTGTATAATACTTACACAATACGTCGAGGGTGGTGGCATCGTGAATAGACCTGTCCATTTGATTGTTTCTCGCCTGACACGTGTACACCTCTCCGTTCATTTCTTCCGTAACGTCCAACGTGAGCTCAACGAACGACAGAAATCCACCGTGTAAGCCGGGCTTAGTGCCATTTTTGGTACCCTGCACGGGAATACCGCCCTTCCACCACGACATCTCCGCTGCCGGATTACTGCTGCTCGATTCGCAAATGATACGGCCCTCTTGGCCCGCGTGCAGATTCTGCGGCTCGCGGCTGATCTTCACTTTCTCAGGCGGAACTAAAGCAAAAAACAATGGTAATTTCGGGTCAATTGCTTGGAAGGAATTGCCACGCTGCTTGTCGGTCTCAAATAAACTTATTCGAAGATCAGACACGGAGAAGAGCAGGGTAGGCTAATTTATGTGGTATTAAAGATAGTAATGGCGAGGTTTTGGGGGAGTTGGCAAACACAAGATTTGCGAAATACGATTGATTCGAGGGCTTTGAAACTTTAGGGAAGATTTTAGGATTTAGAGTACAGGGACAGGAAGATTTTTTAGAGTCTAGGATGTATAGGGTGGGACAGTAGAAGGTAAAGGATTTATTTTCTGAGCTTCTCTGCGCAATAATTTGTCGAATAATAATATTGGCAAAAGTTGTAAGTTATCAGATTTTTTTTTTCTTTACTTCCATCACTAAGAGAAAAATTTTTGCTTATTAAATAGAATATAGTAAGCTATTGTGTTATACATAGAGCGTAGTATATCTTACAGTTCACTTTGAGGACGAGCATTTTGAGGAGAGGAATTTCTGTTGCGGAATTCGCTGCTTCGCATCGTATGCGCGCGTTATTGTCGGATGCGTTTACGAGTATCGTTAGCTCGCTGGAAACCGCGTGATCTCGCGTTCTCGTGGTTCCTTGTATCTAAAACAGAAAGTATATGGATAAATAAATACACTTGCTTGTGCCTTACGCTTTTATTCGTCTCGTTTCTTTGCAGGCAAAATTATAGTCCCTTTCATACGCGTTGCTTGAAATTGGTCAAGATAATCGGGCAATACCGCTATTATCGCGAGATCTGGTTTTTATCTTAAAACAAAATCGTAAAATATGACGTTTATATTTTATGTTTGAAATATTAGTAGTTTTTAATTTCATCCCAATGAAATTTCGTAAGTTATTCTATAAAATTTCCATTAAAAAGTACAATAAATCTAACGTATGAGGCAAGTATAAAACGATCGAATAAAGTGCATTAAAATCGAATAACGAATCAGATTAAAAGGTGATAACTTCGCTTACGAATATGACAGAAATTTAATTAAAATTTTCAGTTCCGTTCATTCCGATCGACCGTATTTACTCGTTCTTCTCCAACGCTATTAAGCCACTCATCATCAGTGACTAAAAAATCTCAATTTCACGACGAAACAGTCCACTCACCTTTTTATCATTTTTGTACCAACTCAACGTGGCGAGTGGATTTCCGGAAGTAGCGGTGCACATCAATCTGAGCACTGTGCCAGCGTCGATCGTCGTCCCTTCTTCGTAACCCGTGATGACAAGCCTCGACGGTGGATCTGTCGCAAAACAAATAAACCAACGCTCGTATTTCCATTTTAGTATCGGCCAATATACAATATCGTGACATCTATCCACGAAGCTCTAAGACACTCTAATTGGCCAACAAAACGCATCACGAGACAAGATTGTTACGCTTGGGATTTAACAGAGGAACTTCATCGCGAGTCTGGATGTCCCTTGAACTAAGACGAAATTAATTGTGTCTGCAAGTTCGTATTACACGGATAGGTATCGGGATTCATGTCCGAACGTAACTGTTCTCGATCCACTTGCTCATAGATCCCGGATAAACTGACAAGACACGCGAAGTCTCGGCTAGCTTGCGGATTAGTTTCATATTAATCTCGCTGTCTAAGACCAGACTGCGTTTCCGAGATTATATTTACATTGCAGTCATTCGTCTAATTGTCTATCGTCTACTTTATCAAATTGCGTTACTCACAAATCACGGTTATGGTGTGCGTTCTGACGACGTTTTCGGTCAGCTTGACATTGGACGCGTCGCATATCACCACGATATTGCGGCTCGTGCGATTTATGTTGAAAGTTACGTTCGAGCTAGTGATCCAGCCGCCTTGAGGGGCTGGCTCGGTTCTAGAGGCGTTGCTTTCGAAATTGTGACCATCTACAGTCCATTTGATATCTGCCGGAGGATTCGAGTTCTCCGTGGTGCAGGTGATCACCACTTGTTCGTCCGCCTTTGCTTCCGTGGGCCCCGTGATCGTCACTCCGGATGGTGCGACTGCGGGAAAAAAACAATCGTAGTTTCAGCGGTCAGTGATTTAAAGCCCTCGCTGGATGTGAAACGAGTGCGAATCACGAGCTACCAGAGTGCAAGCTGGTTAAAGTTATAGCGTTTCGATTTCGTTGTTCGTTGAAGTGTATATGGTACTTTGAGTATCGGCTTTCTTTCGCACGATCATCTTATTTCAACTATTTTTATATTTCTCCCTGGTCATCCTAAGACGAGAAGAAAATTTTTATCCTATTTGTTTAATGCAACGAATAATTAACTGTACTGTTAATTAATGCTACGTTATCAGAATTTTAGGACATATTTCTCCACATTCTTCACGATTTAAAAAGAGCTAGTCGTAATAATTGTATTATTAGCTACAACTAACCGGACTTTTCCATCTTCAGCTATTTGATATTAAAATATTTCTTTTTACCCACAAGATGACATTAAAATCAAAGAACCCGTAAAAAGGTATCTACCACGTCTTTTTCCTGTTATCTTCATATACAATAACTGTAATATAAAAAAGAGGGGGTATACGCTTAGTCTATCATATATTTAAGTTCGAGTTTTCTCGGGACAGTATAAGTTGTAAATTTAAGGTATAAACTAAGAATCGTAAGAGTACTGGGGAAGAGAGGAAGAGAGAGGGAGAGAGTGTAAGAGTGTATGCCTTGGTGACGTCAAAGTTAAATGAGTAAAGAAGTGGGAGAAGGGTGCGAGGGTTGAGGGTCAGCATTCTTTTGACCTGGGAAGACGTACGAAGATATTGTAATCAGTTTTTGCATTGAGTATTGCTTGTTAAAATAAAACTAAACTTCACTTCGAATAGAACATCCTTTCTTATCTTTACTCTAGACTATTTAGATACTAGATAACTATTCGCTCAACATAAAAGAAAAATTCTGATAATCGAAAATTACGGTCCTCCGAGTACTTACAAAGCACAGTGAGATCCGCGTGCACCTTCATAGGCTCCACGCTCATAATGTTGGACACCTCGCATCTGTACCTCGCGTTATTGTCTTGAGCCTTCGCGATGAGCGACAACACGCTTTCAGAAAAGCTACCCTCGGTTCGATACACGGTCCTAACCTGTTCGTTGTTTCTGTACCAGACGATCTGCGCGGGCGGATTTCCGCCTCGAGAACGACAGGTTAGCTCCAATTGTTGTCCACGTTTCACAGTTTCTCCCTCGGTGTATCCTTCGATAACCGGCACGCCGGGTGGATCTGTAAAATGATGCGATCATGCAACTTCCGATTTGGACAGGGACATTGAACACGAACAGGGATCTTCGTTGTTTTAGTAATGGAAAAAGTTTCTCAATAAAAGTTGGCCAGAAGCTGTGAGTAGAACCACGCGACGCGTGAAATTAACACGCTATGACGGCTGTGATGGTCGTTCGATGGATTCGTTCGACGTAACGCGTTACGTTGGTACCTATACCGGATATAATTGTAATTATCACCGGTATAATTTCGTTGTAATTTTAGTAATTAATGGTCGAGCAAATGCTCGATAAACCGTCCGGGTGACGCACGTCCCGTGATCGATGCAATTTAGATGATTGGTAATTAACTAATTCGTCGGGGCACTTGTTCAGGTGGTTTGGCCTGCATTATCGTTGTTTGGTTACCGTGTTATTTGCTACGTGATCGTACTTCGAGATTTAGAAATACTAACGATAATTGTCTTTGAAAATTGAAATATTTGACGAAACACGAGGGTCTCGAGAAACGTGATACAAGTAAAAAAATGTCTATTTCGCATAAAGTGCAGTTTCAATGAAAAGCTCTGTGTACTTGAAAATATTAAAATACAGTGATATATGTACGAATTTGTAAAGACTTGATGTTGCACGCTACTTTTCAGATTTACAGATAATGATGGTAATAATTGTAGCATGGGAATATTAGAAAATTGTACTTACAAAAGACGGAGAGTTTAATGGTTTCTCTTAAGGGCATGTCGATAGGTATGGCAGGATGATTTGCTTCGCATGTATAATCCATATCATTGTCGTCAGCGGTTGGTACAATGACGATGGAACCATGAGTGTCGTATTTGAGCAATTCCTTCTTGTTTTCACCAGGCTTCTGTACTTCTTTGTCTGAAACAGCAGATAACCCATAATTTTGTATTTATTTTGGTTAAAGCTACGCTTCAGATTAATCGGAGTAAATACTTAGAATTTTATTTATAGAAAATGCTTATATTTCTTAAAGACTTGATTTATTAATTATAGAATTTATATTTTCAGATTTTATTTAACGTTCTACGATAGATAATAAAATGATGAGATAGTCTCTATATCCAGAAAACGTACGTGTAAAATGTGTAGGTAAAGGAGAAGATAGAAAGATCAAGAATAAAATAAATATAGCAAAAAGGAGAAAAAGCGATTCGCCTTTTTCGTAACTCACGTATTTCACCGTCTCGCGGCTCGATTTTCTCAGGCTTTCCCTTTTACTATGTCCAAATGCGAACTCTTATCCGTCTCTCACAAACACGCGGACACACATACACGTTTCCATAAAACTAAGTAGATCCTCTTAAAGCTTACCCTAAAGATACTATAGATTAAGAAAACTCTAAATTAAATTTATTTCTATAGGACACGCACTTCAAAGTCTTCTTCCTTCTAAGGCTGTAACATGGATCACCCCCGTAACGAATTTCACTATAATACGTGGGTGTTACTTAGTAAAACGCATAGGAAAAGAAGAAAACTCGTTCCTTCATATTTTACGATAAAGTTTCCTGCGTTTTTAGCCGTGAAAGTTATTTTCTCTAAAGCAAATTTATCTCTGCGTAATAGATCGATATTATGAATTAGATTTATTCAATAATACTTTTCATATTAATTATTATATCGTTAGTAATTATTATTATTCGACTTGAGAAAAGAGAAGTCTCGTTCGACCTCTCTTTACAACCTCGACCTCTCTTTTATCGATAATAGTAGAATGCGAAAATACTCGAAGTTGAAAAATATTTCCTTCGAAGCGAAGTCTTCTCTTTTGATGAAAATATATTAATAAGGAAGACAAGAGAGAAATAAAAATATAGAAATATTTCATAAGAAAAGGACGTTCGAAGAGCATATGGGAATATTTCTAGAAATATAGTTTGTAACAGAAATTTTACAAAACCTCCAAAGTGTATCCCATAGCTTTAATTCACAAACTTATTGCTTTCAGTTGCAATTCTGTTTACGCGAAATTCTTAGCATTTATTCGTCTCAATATGATTACGTTACAATGTTCTATGTAACTAGACTTCCTCGTCGATAAGATTTTTCGTTATCACAAGTCGATAAGAATAAATGAAAAGCGAATATCGACTAACAGAGTTCGCAATAACAGGATTACAACGATGTAAAAGCAAAACCCTCTTTTAAAGATACTCGATACTCGCGACATTGCGCTTCAACAATATTTACTCGGCTTACGCTCTTGATCGTTCTCGAGACACCTGTTAAAATCATCGTGAAATAAGACCGGACAGGCTTTTACCCGAAGCAACAACACCTGTTCGTTTCCAGAAGTCGCAACTTCTGCAACGTAGCTATTAAGCGCAACACGCGAAAATGCGGCTACGATGAGCGATTTTCCCCTCAATGTTTCTCGTCTAATAATGTCAAGTATTTCAATCACCAACGAATTATACACGAGTTTCACCTTATTTGTTCGAATTTCTTCATTCTATAAATTCGATCGATATTTATCGAATATTCGCGAGGATCCGCGTTTACAAATTACTCGAACTGGTGAAACGCGATGTATATATATGAAATTTAATCAACATACAGCGAGAATTTCAATTACACGACGTTGAACGTGGCTACATGTAAATTTCTATAATACTTCGTTAAGTATTAATTATTTCTGCTTGTTTGTTACTCGCAATTTGACGAAGGAAGAAGCGTTTTGCTCGTTAGAAGCAACGGTTGTGGATGAGAAAAATTGATATTTCTATGTTTGCAAGTGTGAGTGTAGGTAAGAAAATTATAAGGGAGACTGAAAATGTTCGGAGGATGTTATATGCCGTGCATTAAGGATCTCGGAACGTTCGCTTCGAAATGTACATTAATTATTTTACTAAGCACTTGACACCCCAAGTCGTCTATCCCGTATTAATTAAATTTAACGATATCGCTGTTTGGTTAATTGATACCTGTCGTCGGTGATGTACCTAGAGAGATATGAAAATTACTGTCGACTATTTTCGATATTAATTAAACGATTGTCATGGAGTCTGTTTTTGATGTTAATTATACGACTGTTTCATTGGCTAATGGATATCATTCGCAGCATAAATTATTTCTTTTACAAAATTCACTGTGGCGATTCATTTTACTCGTCGAGAATGTACTCGGAACTCGGAATATCTTTCCTGAAAATAATTAATCAAGAAAATAAATAACACAGCTGACAACTAGATAATTATAAAATATTAATCAGAAGTCCATTAGAGTTCTATTACAATTATTATATATCGTTATGTTAAATAGATCAGGTTCCCTTTGTTACTGAATTACTTTTCTACATTAATTTCAAATATATATAAATAAATTTTACATTTATACTTATACGTAAATTTGTTATTTTATATTTAAATAGATTTTGAACAGTAAAAGGGAACTGCGATACGAATTATTGATTTTAACGAGACATACATAATTCTAATTTATTTCTCTAAATTGTTATTTCAGTTTCGTATAGTTGGTTACAATTTTTACAATAGAGATCCAATAGAGTTAATTGAGGTACAGTAATTTAACAAAGGAAATAGATGCAACAAGGATGCAATTAACGAAAGACGTCTATTGACTTCGAAAACGATGAGTTTCGTAACTCACGACGAACGATGGAACGTGTGCGAACGACAGTGAGAATTTGCGTGGATACAGTTAGAAGTAGAGTAACTCACGGGACTTAGTTGTAAACTAGTCGTAAACCACTGAAATTTTAGTCCAAAGTGTGAAATCCGACTGGGTGACGAGCATGCACGAGTCTGCCCCAAGAGTTCTCGTCGTTCCTTTCCGGGTGCTAAAGGTGTTCGAATTTCCGGACGAAACAGAAACGACTCATTGATTACGAATCAATTTACAAGATATGTATTATTTGAACGAAAGAGATAAATATTAAAATTGATGAAATGTTAAAGATATTTATAACAAATTACTTTGATATATTTCATAGGCAACTGGAATACTTTCTGATGGAAAAGGTGTTTCCAGTGAATTATTTAAATTTGAACGTATCAAATTTTACAGAAAATATGCAAATATATATAAATTATCCAAAGTAATGGGATATCCTTTTAATATTTAGCGACGAAAAGAATGTCTCTTCAGTCAAATTTATAAAAATATGAATTTTTATAATATTATATAAACTTGTTATATTTTATATAATTATAGAAATATATCAAGCTACGTTGTTCAAACTTATAAAATTATACAAATTCTAAAACATTTGATTTTGTTTTCGTTTGTAATTTTTTTTTTTTGACCAGAAAGGATTTTATTGTATTTTTCAATGGTTTCACGATTTTCTTGAACTCTTCGTTAATTTTAGAATTCATGAACGTTAATTTAAGGAGACGACTCTAAAATAGGTTCAGCCGAATTTTAACAGGGTTTTCCAAGAGAAGAAAATTTCAAATGAAATACATTGATAACTCTTTCGAAAACCTAAGAATAAATTCAATTTCCACATTTTTTTTCCATCAACCAAAGGTACACGAAACGACCGTGCCGTATGATTTTTCATTTTCTATTCGTGTTGATTTTTAATTTTTCAAGGAACTCCAATCTCCCAGTCCTGACAGGATTTTCAGCCATCGGCCAATTCTTTTTTAAACGAAAATTATTTTTCTCGTTCTAACAGGGCAAAATAATTTCCCTTGGTTGTAAAATATAACAAAGATTTACTTAAAACTTATCGTTTGATAAAATTTCTGATTCTTAATAAATCTTCTACGTAGTCACCCTTTTATGCTGAAACGTTGATAAAAATTGCTATCGTTAAGTTGAATCTCTAAATTATTACGTGCTGTTACAATATCCATTTTTTATACATTTATCGTAGTAATTAAATGCATACAAAAAATACCAGTTTCCTTGATATTCTTTATTTGTTTTAATAAATGATAAAATTGTTTAAAGATTCAACTATCCTTTGAATATTTTATCAGAAAATGTCTATAGCTCGTATATTTGTTATAAATATCGTATGTTCGTGCCATCAAACTCTTAAATCATATAAAATATTAACTCTCAAATAGGGAGTTATTTAACGTTAATTTCATTTGTATTTTATATTTGAGGTAACGCGAGTCAATAATAATTACTATCGTATCAAGTATAAAATACAAATTAAAATGAAATAATCAAACCAAACTTGATTTCCCATGAATTACCTACGACCCAACAATATCAATTAACACCTGTCGATTAACACCATCTGTAATAATCCTCGGATTCTTTCGCAAGACACACACGTACACACTATAAAATATTTTCTTTTCTTCTATATTTCTTTAAATTATATAATCCTGAATCCTGAAAATAATCCTAATTCTGTATCATCTTACAAGACACTGAAGTAGATACATATTTCCTATTACCACATCATTTCAACCTACAGAAATATTTCAACGAAAGAAGCTAATAATTTTTGAACGACTGTAGTATGGCCAGCTAATACGCGACCATAAACGTAATCGATTTCCCTATTATCAATCAAGGCCAGGTGGAAGAGACAGAAGACAACGGAAGAGCTAGAAGCAACAAGACGGAACGTCAGGGACGAAACATTATGCTCGCTGTAAGCTCGAAGCAAGGGAAGAAAAAAAGAAGGAGCAACTCGAATTGATATTAATAAGTCTCTTTCAAGATCGCGCCGGAGCTATGTCGTATTCTGGAATCAACGTCGCTCTGCCGTTAATAAATAATCTGGAAGGTGCATTTTCTTCGTGTGCTCGAGCCAGTTTCTCCTCTACACCCCTCTCTCTGCCTCGTACAATCTTATTACTGATTAAAACGATCAAAGAGGAAACAGGTCCTTTTCCTTTTCCCAAGGATTGATTCGAACGAGTAACGACGCTAAACGGGGCGACGAGGGTGAACGAGGAAACGGAAGAGCAGAGAAACGATCGCAATTAATATCGTCGTCGCGAACCAGCCAGTAGAGTGGCCTTTATCGTTGCAGCCAGGCGAATTACGAACGAAAAATCTTCACGCAGCCTGTACGGCCGTAGATAAAACTTTCAAGCTGCTGGAACAAGTACTGCAAACCATAGTTACGACCCTAGGGATCATGAAACGTTAACTATGTTGGAGCAGCACGAAAAGAACGGGAATGTGCAGGGGTGCAAGAGGAGCGGATAGCCAAGGGGGTGGTGGTGGAAGAGAGGAAGAGGCAGGGGTGGAACGAGTGGAAGTGCATTGTTGGAAAGGATATAATGGAGCAACTAAGACACTCTATTAAGTTATCCTCTGGTGTGCTTTTAAAAAACACTAGGTAAAAGAATGGCGCAGCTCCGTTTAAATATTAAACCAAGCCCGGAAAAATGATTTGAACTGCGCCAAGGAACGGAAAGCAACTGCTGATATCTTTTACGCTAACGTTCCCAACGATATACGGGGTAAGTGTGCGTCTAGAACGATACCTGTAGTTCGAGCGATTACGCGATGCAATTTGTCCGGGGCTTTTGAGGATACGTTTATGGTATCTATTTTTAGCTATTTCTTTCACGTTGGTGGATAGTTGGGTTTATGTTTGTTGAGCGTGTGGCAAGGCAACATCTACGTGTGGCAGGTACTATCAAATGGACTTCTATGTCTCGATTTCTATGTATCGCGATCTAGCACGCGTTATCATATTTAATGGGCGATACAGAAAATTGCAACTGAAAAATTTGAAATTTCGATACACAGTGGTTTAGAGAAATGTTATGGACACGTTGTTTTCCATCGATTATTTTCTGTGTTCTTTATGCGGCCGTAGGGTGCAAATTCAGAATGGAGCTTAAGGCCGCGGACTACTTTCCCGAATTAAGGGCAATGCGAGGAATTTAGAACGTCGGCTGAAATAAAAAAAGCACTCGTTAAGCTTCTCGTATTATCAGCTTTATCACAGTCTGCCAAGAGGCATCCTTCGGAAGAAGGAACCGCGAAAGTGTCTTTTCCAACTTTCGCAGGGCCATGTTATAAACGCTCCAATTATTACCTCTAACATCTTCGGTTCTAACAAACTTTAAACATTCTTCAGATCATCTATCTATTGATTATACGCACCTATTTATTACCTATTTATTACCTACCTGATCAGTCTACGAAGCTCTAAAAATATAAATTTGCCCATATCATACAATAGATTTGGTGCTATCTTGCCTGTGAATTTTTATCCTAATGAAACTTGAATCATCTCGAAACCATCATTCAAAACTATACGTTCACATTTACTTTCCAATCTTATCAATTATATCAATTTTCGCTGACAAAATCCTGAAAATACGAATTTCCTCGGATCATCGAACGAATTTATTCGGACAGCGTCTACAAAAGGGAATTTCCGATTCCAATAAAATTTAAATCTTCTCTATAGCCAGACGCATCAATTTACTTCCCCGTCTTATCTGTTTCCCTTGACATGATCCTAAAAACAGAAATTTACTGGCGTCATCCACCGAATGTATGCAAACTGGCTACGAAAGAGAATCTTAAATCCTGTACGAGAAAAAAAGGGCCTGGCGTAGGAAGTGGAAAAAGTTTTCGAACGTTGTTCGGGACGAGTGAGTGCGGGGACGACGTGGTTTTCCGTGCAGAAAACGTCTGGTTCCCGTTGAAAGGACGTAACAAGTGGAGGGAGGAAAACGGACGATGACACGGATCTTTTGGCCCGCAGGACATGTTCGTGTTCTTTGACAAATCCGGCAAAGCGAGTGGCCACTTTGACAAAAAATGTCCGAGGGAAGTGGAAGGGAAACTTTAAACGGCGTTTTCAAAGCTCAGCGTACGCGACGGTTCGCGACCTGAATTTCCTTCAGCCTTTTGTTCTGTTCGCGCGGATTCTCGTTCTACTGGTATTTGTTGCGAACGCAAAAATACGCGAAACACGGTCACTTCCTTTTTCGTCATAGACTGCTTGCGACGAAAATTTCCGTTTTTTGGCTTTGTCGTTACGTCTTTTCTATATGTGGACTATATGGTGAAGTCTTTTAGCTTTTGTTTAAGCTGCGTTTATGGTACCCTTCTAGTATTTTCTTTTCGTTCTAGCTCGCTCGCAACGTAAGCAAACTGCGTTAATAGTCGCGAGATGGATGATAGGTTACTTTTTTCTTTCAGCTGTTTTTTTGCTAGATAACGTAATCGCATCGTTCCATGGCTTTTGTAATTATTTCGTAACGTAGACAGCGTTTTGCGACGCTCTAAACGAATTGTTAAATGCCGCGAGTAAGTAAATTCATCTATGTAGATGTTCACGTCGAAGTATCGCGTTAAATGTCTTCTAAGAGAAAGTGTGTTTTTAATCATAGAGTCACGAACGATATAAAAGGTATTTATTATAAAAAAAGAAAAAAAAACAATCGTCAACTGATTGTCCCTTCGAACTCCTTTCTCAGCTTCTTCCCATTAGCCTTAGAAACCATCATATTTAACCCAATTGTCTACATTGACAAAACATTACCTTTCCCAAAAATCCTCTCACGTCAACTCGACTGGAAATTAAATTTACACCATCAAACGCTTCATCGATACTTCATTACCTAGTCCCCATTTCGAACCACAACTCTCACCAATTTAATTCCCAACCACCTTATCCAATATTCGATATTTATTCTATCCAATTCTGTGTTTGCACGCGGTTCTCGCTATTATTCGGTCGCGCTATAAACAGATCTTTAGGGTTGATTAAACGAAGACAAGGGTGCAACAAGGGATACTCGAAGGATTTAAATAAAGATAACGAGTGGCTTGGCTGTATCCGAGGGCCTGTGGCCGGTCTGTTTCATATTCATTAATTATTACATAAAATCGTCGCGGTCGAAGGAAGCGGGAAATAAAACTCGAGGTCTTTGCTCGTCGAACCATCATGGCCTCTTTTTCCCTCGTGTCCCGCCTATTGCTTCTGCTCCCGCAGCACTCATCTTTTGTAACCTTTTTCAACCCACCCCGGACGTCTGTTCGACGTTGTTTCTTCTTTTTATTCGGCAAGCTCGTGCGCTTCCTGTCCAAGGATCGATATAACGCTCGGCAGAAGCGATTTTGCCGTTTGGAAATTGCTCCTTCTTCTCTGCTCCTATCTACCAACCAGCAACGAAACCTCTCTTCCATTTCTCTTCCCTCCACCTTTTCTTTTATTCCCTCTCATTGTTTTCTTCTTTCTACGAACGTTAGTTTCGAATTGTTATTGCACTTCGATCGATGGCAGACGCCAGACCCGCGTCTAACCTTCGTGGCCTTAATTGTCGGTAAAAATGGATTAAGGGAGAATCAGATTCCGCGAACGGTTCGGCCGAATCGACACGGGCAATCCACTTTAAGCGGCGCTTTTGTGCCTGATCGATTGACTGACGCCCTCGGCTCTGGATTAACGTCGACGGAATTTGTACTTTGGTTCTCATGACGACCAACTTGCAAGTTTCTTCGATAGAGAATGTATATAAACTCGTAGAGCAGAGTAGTAGAGTGCTTAGTGGTTTTAAGATAGTGGGAAGAATCTAGTGGGTTTTGGAAATATCCCTGTTTTTATGAATGATAAATCTAAGAATCATTAGAAACTGGATAAAAAAGTTTCGAGAATATTATTCTATTTGGAATCTTGAGATACGAAAAATTTGAGTATTGTACGTTGTAATATAAAAATTCTATCAATTATTAAATATTAAATTATTGTATTAATTATTATGATAACTGGACTTTTTTCTTATATACAGGGTGGTTGGTAACTGGGGGTACAAGCGGAAAAGGGGTGATTCTACGCGAAAAAAAAAGTCGAAAAAGTCTGGGGTTCGATAAACAGATTGCAGGACCCTTTTACACTTTGACAAATACCAGTCATTTTGACTGCTATTGGTATAAGTAGCCTCGATACGAAATTATTTTGAGTTTGATTACATAAAAAACAAAATAAAATTTATTATATCATTCTTTTAGTTATCATTGCGAAAGTCATTACATCATTGCCGAAAGGAAATATAACGCGAAGTAGGAATTTTAAAATAAAATTGCAAAACCAGTCAATTTTGACTGGTGTGGTATTTCTTTTCTCGCATGAAAATTACAGTGTAACATAACACATCACTGTAACATAACTAACGCATTATTTTTATTTTGTTTATTTTCACTTAAAATCGATAATGAACGTAACAATTATATTAACGAGTTGTATTTTCCGCATAAACCGAAACAACGTTCGATATTCCACGGAATGAATTTTGTAATATATTAATACGATTGCATAAATTGTTAAATGAACCTGTTCGCGTTAATGAACAATTGACAATTACGATAATAGCTGTACTACATAAAAATACGTCAGCGTTTGATATTATATGCGCTTGATAAATATTTATCGAAATGAGTGTGAAACGAGGCGAGGTAATAAAGGGGTGGCCCTTTTTTAAGGACGAGACTTCCAACTTCTAAATTTGACTAATGAGAAGAGCGATGAATTGCAAAGCTTCCCAGGGGAGAAAATGAAATTTAGCTGGTAATTCACGATTGAGTAAACAAAGATTAATCATAGCTCGAGGAGATTGTACAAGGGTTGGACTTAATTTCGGCAAGAAATCTCATTCGTCTCGGTCGTGTCTGGTCTGTCAGTACTCCGTCAATTATTTCTACCCGATCTATCTTGTCGTGACTCGAGTTCTCCCCTTTCTCGTGCCCTCTTTCTTTCGTTTTATCGCAATCGTCGACTAATTTACAAGCGCCTTCTATCTTCCGATTCTTTGTTATAACGTTTTTTCATATTTCTTTTATTCCATGTAATTTCTATCATACTTCGAATAAACCTTTCTTCGTAAAAAATTCTTCTCGGAGAAAGTTCGAAACACGTGTTTTCATGCAAATGCGTCCACAGAGTAACAAGCCCCCTCGATATAAATTTCCTTTTTAAGATAAGAAGTTCGAGGCTCGTCGATTCTTCCATGAAAGATAAGAAAAGTTGGCGTCAGAGGAACGATACCCTCCTCGTCGAGTTTAGAAGAGTTTCGAATAGCGAGGTAACAATGAATTTACTTACCACCCTCGATAGAAATCGGGGTAATCATCGTGTCACCTCCTTTGATCTGAACGTTTCCACGATACCAGACGATCGAGGCGGCTGGTTTCGCCGATCGAACGACGCATTCCAAACGACGGGACTCGCCAACTTTCACCTCGATCTTCTTCTTGTTCGGGTAGTTGCTGATCTCCACTTTTTGCGGTCGTGCTGTAACACAGACGATCAAAGTACACGTTAGTCTACGAGAAAACTGTGTTCGATTTCTTTTCCTTTTTTTCTTTAAGTAATAATATAACAATAGAAATTACGACACACTCGAATTTGGAAAAAAGACAGGTTAAATATAATTTTCAAAATAGGATATCCATAGTATGATTTTAGTTTTATAATGAAAATCTACGTTTCAACGGGTGTCAGTAATGTTAGAAAAAATTGTAAAAAATAACCCAGTGGTTTTTCTAAAAATTATTTCAACATTCATACGTTCTTATATGTATGTTATTATTTATGTTATGTTATTTATTTCTATTTTTTATCCGTGGGTTGTATCGAGCGAAAGCGGGTACGTACTTGTCGGAGCTGGCGAAAATAGCGATTTTAGTTCCACAGGGTATTTTTGCCACGAAGTAACGGAACGTTACATAAAAAGTTGGCGAGAAACGAAAAACTGTTCTTCGAGAGTCCAAAGTTAAAAACTAACTTCCACGCGTTTAAGTCCCCCTTTTTTACGAAGAATTCTATGTTGGGGCAAACATATCGTAAAGTACGAGCCAGACCTGTACCTCGGAAAACCACTTTTCACGTGTTTGAAACGTCGAAACTGGCGCTAATCTACGACGACGCGACTTTCGTAAGTTGTAACGTAAATATCAAGCGATTTTTTTTTCAGAATCGATTAATCTTTTTACCAACGTTCCATTTTTTAAATTACGTTCATGAGAATATGAATTTGCATAAACTTCGCCAGTATGGTAATATAATCAAATTTTTGAAACTTCCCAAGTTTCTTTGTTAAGGTTAAACTTCCTCCACGGTTCTCTCAAATTACAGATCTTTTTTATTTGTGCCATTTTCCGCCCGAACTCATCGGTTAATCCCTTCGTTTGCATCACCAGAAAGAAGATTAGGATGAATTCCAAACGATATATTCGACGACTTTATGTCGTCGTATCTAGGTGTTCAAGTTCAAACAGAGAGAAAAACGATCGTGTAGGTTCACGATAAATGCAATTTTTCTTCGTCGATACATCCGGTAATCGATATGGCGTTGGTAAACGGGTAAACGGACGACGACGTCTTTTTCATCATTTTTGCATTATTAATACCCGTTCCAGATACGATCGCGGCTACCGAGCAGATAAATATAAACCGCCGCTTCCTTTGTGCGAACGAAAAATTAGTTTCACTCCATTTCATTTTTCTTAACGTCAAAGAAGCGAAGAAAAATTGTAATCTATGGCTTCGTTTAAGAAAATCTCCACATTGTATTATACATCTTAGACGAACCTTTTCTCTCTTTCATCGAATCGACAACACTCATTTATTCATTACAGAAACGTATCTCAACATCATTCAACGTTCGATGTCTTTCATTTCTCATCATTTTATCTCGATTCCTCTTTTCCTTTTATTTCCTATGTGGAAGAAGATGGTCTACGAGTTGGTCGCCATATTCCAGTTGCTTCTGGTGATCTAACAAAAGTGTTTTGAACAGAAGCTCGTTGGTACCGAATAAAAGATTCATTCACGTGGAAACGATTTTCAAATGGTATCATTTAAAACGAAAAGAAAAAAAAAGACGGGATTTTGTATCTTTTTAAATAACATCACATATTTTTCTTGCCATATTCTTATACTATGATAGAAGAATTTAGTGATGTAATAACACGTACGATCTTCATTATTCGAACTGTAATAAATTAATTTGTTTCTTTTTAATTTGTTTAAATTATTTTAAATTGTTTTTTAAATGATTTTAATTTGTTTAAATTATCATCTAGAATTTTGTTACTAGTATATAACGTCGAACATATCGAAGGGACACATGCGTCACAATATCACCGGCGATATAGTTAAAAGTTACAAGTTAGAAGCAAATTAATTATCGTATTAATTAAGTATCGTATATACACAGCTGAAGGTATTTCTGTTGGAATACAACGATATTACACACATAGAGGCAAAAATAGTCTTATACAGACACTTACACAGGTCATACTCACTACTGTATAGAGAGTGGGGTTCAAAATCTTTTAAGGAACCATGGGTCACTACGTACAGTCAGTCTGAGAGTAACTGGCCAACTGTCAACAATCCATAAATTCTTTACCTGCACACTTTGTTAATTATACCATATCACTCACTTATATTTTAAATACATTTGGTTCTGTAATTCCATTTAATAAATATCACTTAATATTATTTCAACATAAAAATTGTGTCTTCCACAGATTATTTATCTTAACTTTAAGATTAAATTCTAACAACCTCCTTTCAATTTTTTCACTTAAACAGTATCGCGACGATCTATCTCCCACTGTGGTGCAAGAATACGACAACAAGTACCTATATCAAAGGATACGAAATAACTCTTGTCTTTAAGACAGAAATGACACTTTTGAAACGTCGTTTACATCAGTAAATTCTTCGTTTCATATCCGATTTGTTCCTCTTGTACTTTGTAGTTCTCGTTAAACCATCGGAACCAACTGAAATATCCTGAACAATCCAGTAAATATTATTGTCTCTTTCTTTTTCTCCATACTGTCTTTCCTTTAAAAACTGGGGCTTTTCCTTTTCATAAACCACGGATCGACCATGGTCGATGAACACCGGAGAGACTGGAAGAAAATCGTTCACAAAAATCAGGCAACGTTTCTGCCCGAGTTTCGCCACAGCAACGATCCACCAACGAAAAGCGAAATACAGAGTGGAGGGGTGGGCGGATGGGGGAGAGATAGAAAGAGGAAAAGGAAACACAAACGCATTGACCAGGAAACTCCGACATAACGGTTATTTGCCACTTCATTTGGCTCGGATGCAACGTGCTTTCGATCCGTTCGATGGCAGTGCGCTTCGTCGAAGAGTTTCTATCTAGGAAGTTGGCTATCGACGGTTGAAAAATGCGTTTTCGACCAATAACCACCGCCAGGCTGATACAGGATGACGAGCAGCCCTTGATTCGCCGATTACCATCCATGGAATTCTTCATGCACGTATCCACGCCGTTCTGTTATCTATCGCGTCGACAGGACAGGAAATTAACTCCATCACAGTTCGATGTAACTTGCGAACTTTTTCCTCGTCTCTTCCTTCATCATCGTCGAAAACTATGATTCGTTTTGGCTAATGGAAGATCCTCGAAAGCTCGGTTTTTATGAGCTTGCTTGGTGAGCTTGGAGTATATTTTCGTTGGTTAGACAGTAGAATGGTTCGGTTTTCGTCGAGGGTTGTAGTGGATTGTGTGTTTGATGAACTTGGAATTGCTAGGAGAATTGTGTACGATTACTTGCTTTAGAGACTTTCGTGCTTTTTTTCACTGGACGTTATTGTTCTTTTTTTTTGTAATTAATTTTTTGCCTTCAGATAGATTGACATGACGACGGTAAAAGATATCGTTAGTTGTGTATTTGACGAGGAGAGGATAAAGTTGGTGAAAGATCGGTATAGTTTATGACTATTTCTCTTTTACAATATAATTTGTATCTTCGTTCAAGCTGATATAATCGTTTCTTTTTTCTTTTTGTATTCAGTGAGAAAGGATGGGGTTGGTGGAAGAACAATGGCTACCCACTTTATGTATTTTTTGTCTGTTGTAAAGCTTGTCGTTGTCTGAGTCAAATTCGCGAGTCGTAACAAAATACACATTGAATTAAAAACTATATTTAACAACTGAAAGGTAGGAGAACATTCTTGACCATCGTATAAATTATGGATCATACTCGTTGATCAAAAGACACAAGAATCTTTTTCGACATCGTATTCGCATATTTGCTCGTATACTTTGATATCATATATTTCTTATATTTGCTACTTAACAGACTCTTCTCCTCGTAAGACTGTTTCTCCAGAATCAAACAAATTACAAATTAAATCTACTATCACACACGATGATTTAAGAAGAACGAGCTATACATCGACAAAAAAAAGAAGAAAGAAAAAGAAAGGCAAAAATAAATAAATAAATCGTAACGTTTTCCGACCGACCAACAAACAAAACGACAAACATGCATCAATACCAGCAATTCTTTCTCGCCTGTTACCATCAACGTGACAAATCAGCTGGATAGCACATTGAAATCATCGAGGCTCTGTCGTTTTCTTCGACACTCGTTTACCAGGACTCGGCCGCGCGGAACTCTCTTCAATTACCGAATTTATTGTTGGCCGGTCCAGTCGTTCCGGCGAAACTTCCGGCCGGACAAACGAGGTTACGCTTTTTCAGTCGCATCGGTCCGCTCGCTCGTGAAAATTTATCGCATTACAGTCCTAATTCCTGGACCAGGGACAGAGGTCGGGCTATCGATAACAGTCAGCCTCGATATACACACGCGCACAAACCGTCGGACAACGTCGCGTTGTAAAAAGTCTGCACCTTCTTCGTGAAGCAAGTCGCGAGGAAAAATGAAGCCTCCTTTTTCTCGAGTTGCTCCTCGATTTCTGTAATCTGCTGCTCGCTTCCAAAGACGGCGGACAATTCCGAAGGACAAAAACAACCGGTAGAAGGACGTTCTAAACTCTATTTGGTCTGGCGCAACCGAAAGAACGAGAAATGAAACACAGCGGCGGTCCTCACCGCCAGAGTTACGCGGCAAGGCAAAAGCTATTCAGCGAATAATAGCCACCATATTTCCCTTCGTTGTCCACCGCGATAACGGCATTAACGGAGACCGTGTTTTCCATCCTCCGTATCCTCTGTCGCCACTTAAACGGCCGTTTCTTTTTCCAACCCTTAATCTCTCCTCTCTTCCTTCCTCCTCCTTCCTACTATATCTTCCTTAGCTTCTTCCTTCGGTATACTGTTATTTCTTGTCACGCGTCTAGTGTATGTACAGCCGGTGGCTTCTTCCTTTCAGCGGATACGTATGTGTCTGCTCCTCTAAGATCTGGATTGACCAACTTGCACATGTGGTATTCCAAGTAAGTCTTGGCGATTATCTTTGATTAGAAATTTTTAGCCGCTTTACTTACTTGTTACTGGATATCGTCTCATTAGGTCTTGGATCATTCCTAATACGTATATTTCGATGCATCGATTCGTGTTCGGTGGAAATAAATTTTGTTATAATCTTTTATATTTGAGAAAGTGGAAGTCGATGTGTTGCAAGTTCAGTCCTCGTTAACTTTTCATTCTAAGGCTATAGATATGTTCGCTCGATAGATAATTCGATTGAATTGGTTGATGGATGGTAATTATCGTGGCATTGTCATGTTCTATCGGTGACGTGAAATTTTTGATGAATACTTTTGACGAATACAGTTTAATAATGAACTGTGGTTCTTTGTAATCATTTGATGTTTCTTTCTAATCCTCACTGTGGTAGACTTTGGTTCGTTCTTGAAGAGTAAAATACAGTTAGGTTGCATGACGTATCTGTATTATTCTACGCACAGTTTTCATGCTGATTGCTTGGATGCAAATACAATACGATACAATGCAAGATAATTTAGAATCATACTTAGAAATATTGATTTCTAATGTTCTTTTTATCTTGTGGGAAATATCTTTGTATGTATAAGAAAGAGGCGTATGTCTTTGGTTATTAGGAAAAGCGATTCCAATAAGATTCTTGCATCTCTTTTTGGCGGAAAAATGAATGATTCTTTGTTTGATAAAGCGCTAAGTAAATGGTTTAAGTGATTAAATTTCGGAAGTTCAAAGCAAAACGAGATGAAGATTCGAATATCCGATCGCACAAAAATAACCGTCCAGATGAATTTCGAACATTTCAATTCACTTCTACATTTACGTTATTTGATCGGTGTATGTCGATGGTACTTTTTCATCATTTGAAATACGAGTATTTTTGGTCAACTTCAATCGTTGACAATGTGTTAATACACTTCACATCGCATACAAAACACATTTAACAATTAAATACATTCCGCGTTACGTAAACTATGATTATAATCGTACAGAATATTCATTTTTACAGTATCAGAGGAAGCCACTATGATGTGAAATGAAATCGAGTGAAACGTATCCTTTAGAAACACAATTCAAAAGACGTGTTATACATTACAATTTAAAAAACGTCGAGCATTTCTTCTTTAAACATAACGATTTGAAGTTTGGATTCTCCATGTTCTAAAAGACAATATACTTGGGGTCGCGTCAATTTCGTTGCCATATATTTAATCCGGCAATTAAATTCGTGATCGCGCTGTGAAGAAGACTCGATCTTTAAAAATCACAAAAATTGTATTCAGAACTATCTTAAATCATATTATACAAATGAATCGATTTGTCTTTCCAAAATCACACTGGGAAATATTCCAACTCCGCTTCGAGGTAACACAAATCCAGTCGATAGAAAATTACCGCAAGCACATACAAAAATATCTCCATTGTCCTCTAAAATATAAATTCGCTCGATCGAGCGCTTTTGAAAACGTCCCGAATTTTCATTTCGAAACAGCGAAACCGCATCATGAAAGGTATTCCAATGTTCTTTCGAAAAATTACTATTTATTCAGATATGTATAATTTTGTGTGCTAAATTAGATTAGCCGCGTAGTAGTGACACAGGTATGTGAATATGAGTGTATGGAAGTATGTGTGTGCGCGGCATCTCGAAAAACGGATGAACGTAACTGTTTCGTTGGCATTTTGGTATGGAAGATCGTGAGACAAAGAGAATGCTGAGACGCGTGCAAATGTATATCGACGAAGATCCTGGAAATCGTTTATTAAATAAATCTAAAACTATTTTAATATGAATTCTAAGTGTAACCTTAGTGCTCCTTCACTTTTATTTCGGCGATTAAGATCCGCAATTCTCAACAGTAACTTTAAATCGACGTACGAATAAGTCGAAGTTAATTTTATACCAAATATTTTATACTACTATCAATCGAGGATATCGCCAGTTGTAACAGACGATATTTTTTAAATAGAAACATTGAAAATCCGCGAAAGACTTGTTCCAATTGACGTGTGGACGCAAACTATAAAAGCGTTAGAAGAATATTTATATTTCAAGCACATCCTCAAACTTTACGCGATGAAACGATCCAACATGTACACGGATGCCCATTAAAATTCACAGATCCTGTACGTAATCCACTTACCCGCGAACCAACGGTTTTACAATGCCGGCCTTTGTAAACCCAATATCTTTCTCTAACCCCTGGCAACGACGAAACGATCTCTGCATCGATTACGATGTTTAATCCAATTCTATTCCACTTTGTCAAACGGCACAAACGAAAAACATTTACGAGAAGAGCTGCAGAATGTCGGGGCTTAACAATCGCGAATTACGAGGAAAAACAAATTTTCATATATAATAAGGGATACACATTTTGTTTCGTTGGATTCTTTATTAAAACGATATAACCACCAAGCGTACTCTAAAATATCGATGAAAGCTATCCCAAGCCATCAAAGATAATAGAGTGTACTTGAAAAAGCTGTATAAAAGTAGCGCGTAACGCGCAACACGATAAGCTCATAATTTTCTGATAAAGATAACAAAAACCGAAAACCATCACGAGCAAGAGTATCGTAAAAAGAAGAAGAAAAAGAGAAACGAAAGAACGTCGATAGAAAATGCATCGTGAATTGACCTCAGCCAGACGCCACGCGGATGAAGCAATTCGCATTCTTTTCCCTCGAAAACCACCCTCCGACCATTCTCTCTTTCTCTTTTTCTCGTTACTTCTCTTCTTTTTCCTCGTGTTGTCTATCGGGCGCGCAACAAAATTGAACGTGATTTTGCCACCGGAGAGCCGGCTGTTTTACATTTTCTAGAACAGTGAGCCGGAAGTCTAGTAATATCGCTGGATCGGCGATGAACGCGGATGAAACGCAGACGCGGAAGAATCGCGGCTGAATTCGCACGCGTTGCGTTCCGTAGCCGAAGAATGGACCAGCCGAGGGGTTTGGACGGGAGCTTGGGTCGTTTCAGGGTTTAGTGATAATTGAATGAGCGAGCGTAGTATCGCCATGGGATTTCGAAACGGTATTGGTGTGTACAAAGCGGGACGCGGACTGAAAAGTTGCACGGGGGAAAGCGCGCGAATCGTTCGTTCCCCGGGAGGAAGAAAAGCCCGTCGAGGTGAACTTCCTGCCGATGCCGGCGGGAGGAAACTAATTATTTTCCGTCTGCCAAGAGTCACCATCTTTTTGCGCTGCAGTAAAACGGGCAGGCTGTTTTCTTTGCTTGTTGATGGAGGTTCGAGTGCTCGGTGGTGGTTGGCCACATCGATTCGATCGAGTGATCGTCGATTGATTGGTTTCTGCAATCGGATGATGAGTTATGGTTTGGGCAATAAGTTCGTTCGTTTTTCATTGACGTGTACGTATTTAAAAATGTCAAGAACGTTGTAAAGATCGTTTAAAGAATGTAAAGATGTGTCTAGCCGAGTCGATGAAGAAACAGGCTGAATAAATTATTTATCGGTTAGGTGAATTTTATATGAAATTAGCAACACTCGACGTGCTCTTTCGAGAAAATCTGCGGACTTCTTACTGAATCATATGGTCGAATAGAATAGTCAAGGATTATAAAGGATAGAATAGAATTCGATTTGAATATTTTTAACGATATATCTACGTATTAATTATGGTATTAATTGTGGTAGTTTTGTGGTATCCAATCGATCGAATGGTTTCTTGGAGTAGCTGATGGTTTATATTATATAATTGCCAATGGCTGAACGTTATGAGTTGAACGTTACTAGTTGCATTTGCAAAGCAAATGTTAACAATTCAAAACCACCAAGTAAAGAGGAAAAATCTACGTCCGACTAACTATTCTTTTGCAAAAAGATGTTCATTCGTTGGATCAATGAACGTGATCGAACTTTCTATTCAAAAATATATGCGAGCACGTCAATTTGGTAATCAAGCATCGTCAAACAGACAGGAAACCAACGTCAAACAACAACAACAGCTTCAGTTCCTCTGGCTGGTTGAAGAGAACTCGAGCCAGTCCACATGGTAATCGACGCGAGTGGATGTCTCGCTAAGTAATGCAAAGTGTCTGTGAATAATGCATGCGGCCGCGTGCATTCAGGGACACAGGTGTAAGTAACGCATTAACAAGCAGCGTTAGATAAGCGCGGTGCACGCGGTCAGATATTAAAAGGGCGGTGGTGCACGCGTGAAACCAAACAGCGAAAAATCTCCACACCTGTTCTTCAGACTTTTCGATCTTCAACATCTGGTCGTGTGACACGCTTCTTTGTCAAATCGGTTAACAGCGTGAAACGTGTACACGCTATCAAAAGGACAAAGGAAATTACACGTTTGACCGATCTTCAGCTTAGGATTTTCACAGAATGCGTACTCGCAACCTGAAGATGCGTGCCCAAGCGACGTGCCTCTTTTCAATTCGCAACGACACTGAAAATAATCCACGACGTGGTTCATTGTCCGCTGGCTAAATGTTCTTGTATACACATTTAATAAAGAATAATCGTCCGAGGCTTTTTAAATAAGAAACTTGTGCGCTTCGCTGAAAAATATCCGAAGGAAGGAGGTAAAAAGACGAACGCAGCATGGCCAGAGGATTTGCTCTAGAAATTCACGGTATTATCTTCATTGTCGAGCAGAGAGTAGAGAGGAAAAAGGATTTGTCTCGGAACTCGTTTAACGTTCAGCCCATTGTCTCAGGCAATCGGGGCGGCGTTTAACGTCAATTGCTACGCGTCGGTTAATAAATATCGTTATAGTAGGATTTCTATGCAAATTCATATTTTTCAGAATGTAATTAGGAGCGAAGAAAATAGCTATCTGCAGGCGTGAGAAAAGTTGCTGACGGAAAATTGAAACGAGAAGAAAAGCTAGGCAGAAAATTGTTTCGCTTATTTACCGATTAATATGGAAAACAGTATACTTTGAATCTCTTACATATCTTTCAAATTTACAAATTTCAAATTTCAAATTTCTGTACAAATTTCCGCTTTCATGTCTTATATTTTTGAGAATGTAATTAAAAACGTATTACATCGGTAGGAAATTACGTTGTCTATGTAGCAATTACTATAGAAAGTAGCATATTTCGAATATTTCATATATTTCTTTGTGTTATGGGCAATGCTCTTGCAATTTTGCACTTTCAGATCTCCTAAGAAAACGCAGAAAGATTCGCAGTCTAGTTAAAAGTGAGCCGTTCTCGGCGTAGAAGAGGCAACGATGATTTTCCGACATCGATATTCTTAGTCTTGTTATCATCGTGATACCGATTTGCAAGTTTCCTGTCTTGTCGTTGAATCTCTTTGTCTCGAACGAGTATATTCGCGTGCAAGCAGGTGGAGAGCTATCCTCGGGCTAAATATTCAAAAGCAGAGTCGGTCTCAAGTCGAGTTTAATCGAGAATTCACGATACAACATGATTTATGCAACTTTATAGGGTTGATATACGTAGGTACCTACTTGGTGGAATTGTATCGGACAATTTATATTACACAAATTCAGAAAGCTACTTGGATTTTACAAATAAATGATATTATTTGAAATATTTTGTAATTTCACTAGCACTTAATATACAATATAATATACCATAATTACAAGAATATAATTTAATTAATAAAGAAAGAACACAATTGTGGAAAACGATGCTCGGTTCTCAAACCTACTTGCCATATACATATTTTTATGATCATTTAAAATGACAAATTTCGAACCTAGTTTGCAAATCTGTTCCATCAAATGGAAAACCTTCCATTTGTTGAGGTTGAGGTTGACTGATTGAAGAACGAGTGGACGAATTTGTAATAGAAAAGTATATTGAAACCATTAAAGGTATAAGTTTATGCTGATTCAGATCCTTACTCTCTTAGTGTTACTAGACAATGGGATGATAGCTTATGATAGCAATAGAATGAAGCTTATAGCTTGGGCTGGAGGCTACAGGGAACATAAATAGAAATCTGTTTGTTAGTTTCTTTGTCTTTGGACCTTGCAACCCAAAACATAATGTATATTCAAGGGTACAATGATATGCACCGCTTCTTATTTAATAGAATATTACTGTGTAATAGCAATCTCCAGGTCGCGGATATACATAAATAAAAATGTGAAGTGTTTCTTGAAGTAGTTACTTCAACTCCATTGAAGACTTTTCTCCCATCGGATAACTGTTCCGGTGTTAACACTATAAAAACTCGAAGAAATATCCCAGAAATAATACATCCTTAATTTAACGTCACTTCAACTTGATTGATTGACTCAATCATTTCTATCGGTTTAGTCACTTTTATATGATACGTAGCTAATACGCAACGCCGGCAACCCTGACAAGACAAGGTTTCATGGTCGTTGAAATAAAAGTGAAGATCGATAGGGTATCGATCGATGGTGTTGTAGGGGTCAACTGAAATACAGACGCGTCTGGCAACATCAAAAGATACAATGATCAAACACGAAGGGAAGAGTGCAGCGAACAGTTGTATAGAGTGATAGAGGCAAAGCCTGAAAAGCGAACCAAGGGGGATGAAAACGCGAGGGCCTTGCCTCTCTGCGCTAACATTCAACCATTCAACGTCGGACCTTCGGCCTCATTAACACGCTGCTCCATCGAAAAAAAACAAGATTGCACGTGCCAGAACGCAGTTTCCCTCTCTTTGTGAAAAAAAAGAAGAAAAAAAAGAAAAAGAAGAAAACGGGAGGAACACGGAGTAATAAAAATTTCTGGAATAAAGGGGGCGGTTCATTGAATCGTTGCAACTACGGGAAGAAACAACCTGCACCTTCTTTTCGCGTGGAATAATTTTTCTTGTTCTGTATATGCGCACGATACTTTCTAGAGATTTTGTAGAAATCTTTCGCTTGTACAAATAAAAGTTTTGCGAATATCATGATGGAAGCTAAATTTCTAAGTCGCAACATGACTATTCCATATGTATCTGTATTTTTAAATACACATTGCCTATACGTTTGCAATTTTTTCGTTTCATAGAAACGCATCAACGCAGTTTGTTAATGAAACTGAAAGTTTGTTTTATGACAGATAAATATTATCCTACTACTAAAGATTTATTTCTTCCTCTAAATATTATCACGGCTACATAATATTACAACATTATGATGGATAATTTTCGTTTGATATTTTTCTACCCATGCTTAAATTTCCTATAAATGCATAAAAATCCGTGGTTTAATTACCAGCTTGCCTTTAACGTTATTCGTTATCAAATCGATAACTCGTCAGATTTTCAGCACATAGGTTGGCACGTCTTATGAATTCTGATTAAATAGGCTTCGCGTTGCGGTTAGTAAAATTCTTCTCGTCGCCATTGAGATAGCGAACGAGCGGAGAGTCGATCGATCGAAATAGCCGCGGATTACTGGCGTTGCGGATCATACACAGATTAAATGGTTTTTGCTGGACGTTTAATGAGCGCAGATAAATTTTTTTACAAGAGTTTCGCGATAATAAGATAAAGGGGGGAATAATTAGATCGCTGAGATTTACGAAGACACAGCTTCCTTTTACGATGAATCATATGGTTCGTTATAATGACCGTGGTAATTAAATTGTTTTTGCTGTCTGTATAGAACTATATAAGACGATATATTGCGTATGTTGTTTCCTTACGATGAGTAATGAGAATGGTAAAGAGCTTCGATCGGTTTCACGCAACATTAAGCTGCGCTTCCTTTTTGATTCGTTTAGGAAAATCATCTTCGATGGTTTTATCGAAGAAAGCGTAACGTGGTTGGACCGATGATCATTCAGTTAACGAGTTAAATACTTCGTTCTATTTTTAAGATCGTCGAAAATGTGAAATCTTTTGCGAAATAAAAAAGTTACGTCATTTGTTCCTTTCCTCTCTTTCTTCTTCTTCCTCTAACGAGAAATATTTTGTAAAATGCAGAGTGTAATGAAGCCAGCTTGTAATAACTTTGGTGAAATTATACCTGCTTCTCTGTAGCCTTGAAATTTTTCATCGTGCGTAGTAAAGCTTCCAGCGTTTACCTGGTTTTATGAAAAAGTTGCATTAGAGGGGAACACGTACTTAACGTTTATTTTATTTGACTATGAAGTAACGTTTGTCTGGTTGTGAAAGGAACGTTGCCCGTAGAAACGTTGACATTCAAATTGTCTCACGCGCGCGTCTTTCCATTTTCGTTGAAACATCATTCTACAACAAGCAGCACATCGAATCATCAAATTTATCGATCGTGAATTATGTTTCTTAATTTAAGGCGATATTAAAAATTAGCACGGTATTGTTCCGGCTTTATAATTCGGAAAGTAATTACTTTCTTCGAGGGGTACACGAAGCTGAAAATTCTCATAAAAATTATTCACGATTATTTGTCTGGACGCAATTAACTTCCATTAAAGATACATCGCGCAGAATTAATTCATCCCTTTTGAAATTCTACTAAAGCAGACTTATCTATATTGTACATCGATATATGAAATAACATTTCTTCTTTAAGATTTTTATATAGAAATATATTTCACGAAGATTATTCAGTCAAATTTGAAATTTCTCTCAGTTTGTCAATTTAATTTACCCGAAAGATCGTCTATTACACAGAATCTATCGGAGATCCTATTTTAAGTGTAAATTCGAAATTGTTCAAAGACGCGTACAATATTGCAGAGGGTTAATTCCACGCAATTTAGTATATTTTTAACGACAGACGGATTTCACGAGAATTTGAAATATTCGGATATTAAGTTAAAGTCAGAGACGAACACTTCGAGAATTTCAATCTTCCAAACGCTTTTAAAACCGAATATAATTGTTTTAAGAGTTTTAAACTCTCGAATATTTAGAGAATCAACGAATAATAAGAGATAAAAGAATATGTCTCGGATAATCCATCAATTATGATGCTTTCCATCTATCTATCCTTTTATTGGAAATGCCAGGGGATGCCATTATTCGAGCGTGTCGCGACGAGAACTCGTCATGACAATATCGAGAGTAATTAGTTGACATAATAACCACGGGGCGGGCCGTTTCCAAAGTTTCCCAAACGTTGGCAAACGGAATTCTTCCTTAGATTAAATGGCGTCCCTCGCTCGTTCGACTTTTCAGCTACTTCCATCACTCCTTTCGCTCCCTTCTTCGATCCTTCCACGTTAGAGTTCCGACGTTCTCCGTGAAATGGGAATTAACTGGTCACCGGTCCTCCTCCCGTGAAATGGAAAATCGTAATTGAGAAAAAGAGATCGTATCGCGCGCAATCTGCATCGATAAGAGATTATTAAATGTAGCCGAGGGGATGGCGGTCAATTTAAACGGCGTCGTGAAAACGGATTATCGCGATCGCGCCTTAATTGTGGATAACTCCGTCAACAAGGATTGGAAATATTCCCTGTGAATCTTCTTTTCTCTCTTTCGTTCCATTTATTCTTCGTTTATTCCCTTTGTCCCCTTTCTGCTCGTGTGTTGATCGAGTCATCGAAGAAGAAATTTTCTATTCATCGAACAGCAGTTAAGTTGTCCTGATTCGAACGTGGAAAATGTGTATTAGAAAATATTACTCTTAGCGCATTTTCTTTTCTTTTTTTTTTTCTTTTTTTCGTAGTAGATAAAAATTTGTTTCAGTAGTAACAAATAAATACGAAGATTCTATGGTTTTGTAGGGAAGAACATAGTAAGTCATATTGTGTATCTTTTACAGGAAAGCAGCTTTAAAATTCAAAGTTTTTATTTGACATTTCCTCCTTTTCTTCTCTTTCTCCCTCTTCCTCACCTCCCCCTCTATCTTATTTTCTTCTTTCGTTCGTACGTGCTTTTCCTATTTTCTCTCCTCTATGTCGAAGTATATGAGGTAGGTATTGTGCGTTGCACGAAAGAAGATCAGCGGATCGACACACAGAGTCACCGTATCCTTCACCGTTACGCGTTGCTGTACCGTGTTCTTCGTACGTGTGCTTATCTGTATGATTGGTTGAGTCTGCACGAAATAAGCAATGAGACCAGCATTCTACTCGCGAGCATTCGAACATCTTCGTTTCAAATGATACGAGGAGTATTTAAAACACGATGTTGATGGTTTTGTAGGGAGATTACACGAGCTCGAATTTCTTCCCACGATCGTTCAAAAACATTCTATATGCAAGGAATATTTTAATTCTAAAAACTCATTTATCTCGCGAGATTCATAATGTGGCGGGATAGACTGGTATAAATTTTACTGAACGAAATAAACATTTTCCAAATTACATACTCGTGTTCCATTACGCTTGCTATCTCATTTTTGTTTTCATTATGCTCGATAATCTCTCGGGGAAAAAATTTCCCATGTAACGGGAGATTATTTAACGTTAAAAATCACGCAGGTGGAGGGGCGAGATAAAGTATTAAAGCTCGCTTTATAACTTACCGAGGCCACCGAAATCGTCAAAGGATTTGTTCGTTGGGACATTCAAAGCGAAACATCGCTTTGACGGACGAAACATTTTCCTGGCGACTCTCGTCAATTTGCATTCGATCTGCACGTGTTTCTCTTCCGTCAGTGTTCCTCGCTATACGATAAGTACGGCGGGATCAAGGGCCACTCTCGAAAAGCACGATCGATTCGCGAAAATGGACACCTTGCGAGCGAAACAAACTCTCGCGAAAGTTTCTTCGCGTCAAGTTAGAAGGAAATTAAAGCGCGCGGCTCTCGAGGTAGAAACGTGTGGAAAAACGACAACGAGACCCGCTTCGTTCAGCGTGTTTTTATTTAACCTTTGGCGTCGGCCAATTAAAATTCTGTCTGCACTCTGTTTTCCACGAGACCACCGTGTAAACGCGAAAGTTCAACCGATCGTTGTAATTAGAGGGATGATTAACTGAAAGCATCGTGCACGCTTTGAAACGATACGCCGCGTTGTAGATGCGTTCTTGTGAGAACGATTTCGAACAGGCGCGGTTATTTAATACGTTGTCTCTTCTGTTTTGTTACTCTCGACGCGTATTTTTCCTGCATACGAATCCATGCACATGAAATATGGCAAATATGTTTGTTAAAACGTTAAGTTGTCTCGAGGCTTGAGTTTTTAATAAAATTGTCTTGGTTTCGAGGTTTACAGTTTGGTGGAAAATAATATTTGTCAAACTGTTAATTGTGAGAGACGAGGTAATTTCGTTATTCAGATTGTTAGTATCTGGAAAATAATGAAATCTTTTTTCTTGTTATACGTTGCGCCAAAGTTTTTAATCTCGTTATTATAGAAGTTAATTTTAAATATATTTTATAATTATTAAACGTATTCTATATTGCCAGAATTCGTTGATTTCCTCGAATGTTTTTCCTAGTTTTTCCTAGGTTACGCTCAAGATTAAAATATATAGATTTTCTAATTGCTGGTATGACTTGATATAGCATCTACTATTTTGTAATAAAGTAAAATATTTTCAATTTTAAGCTCGTATAAGGAAAATAGCCGAATTTCATTTTGATCAATGGCTCGCTTTGATACATAATCTGTCATTTAGCAACAGAAGAATTGACAAAACATCGATCGTACGCTGTACTCGGTTAGTTGCATGCTTTAAATTGATGTACCATAAATGTTATTCGGCGTGTACATTTAGCCAGCAGAATTCTGACGGATTTAACGCGTTTGTGCAATCGATTATTTCATATACGACAATCTATCAAATCTATGCTGTTTGAAAATAGAAAGGAAGATGGAATGGCATATAAGTTATAGATAAACGTACAAATATTTAATACACCTAATACAGAAATATTGTACATATACAGGGTGGTTGGTAACTGGTGGTACAAGCGGAAAGGGGGTGATTCTACGCGAAAAAAGAAGTCGAAAAAACAAAGCCTCGAACGAAACATTTGTATTGTATATTTTCGACTTCTTTTTTTTTTTCGCGTAGAATCACCCCCTTTCCGCTTGTATCACCAGTTGCCAACCACCCTGTATATATAATCATAATTATAATTAATATTCCAATTACATCGTTTTCCGAATTTAAACAAGAATCTGTTTGTTGTTTGTAAGTTCAAAGCCATTTTTTATGGATATGCATTTTCCACGTAAACGATGGAACAGCCTTTGGTTTATCAATTATTTAACATTGAACTGAAAAATCAAGATTTATCACGAATAATAATAATTATGCATAGGCGGAATTTAACGGTTGTTGATATACCGTTTGATATTTACGCCGACGAAATACAATCGGCCCATTCGACTGCGCATTTTGCTTTCGTAAATATTAATTTCGATACAATGCAGAAATTTCGTAGCGACGAAATTGAGTATTCGGGGGGATCGTTCTTTGCAGATACCAAACGATATCGAAATGTCACACGACAATACAGCCTTTCGGTGGAATTAATCGTAAATTTTCACGCGACAAATATTGGCTTGCCCTTTCCTATATTTTTCTATCAAAATCTGTATAAACCCCTATAACAATTCAGTTCAATATCTTTTATATTATCATCGCATTTTCGCTGCTCCCGATACATAAATCGTTAGCCAGGATATATCCGAAAGCCGATTATTCCAACATTTTCCAAAATTAGTTTTTAAAATCTAAATATTTGGAAATTTCATAACTGGAAAATTTGACATTTTAGAAGCTGGAAATCTTGTTGAACAACGAAACCAGAACGTTCTATAAAATTAAAAATTCCTTTTCCCCCTGAAAATTTTGCTCCTTGCAAACTTCATTTTCATAAAACCCTGTGTGAAACGTGTCTTTTTTTTCTTTTCAAGTTGCCTCTGCAAACCCGTTCTTTGAGACCCTTAATTAATTCTCGCTGTTATCGAGCATTTTCCACAAATTACGTTGTTTCAAGCTGTAGCTACGTATTTAAACTGACAGTGTTTTATCACAAGCGTTAATGTTTTAATTCCCCTACGTTTAGAAATTACCTCGTCTCATTATTGGAAAAGAATTCCAATAGCTTGTTTATCTTTGAGCCTGAACGAGAATATTCCATAGGAAATTCTCCATAGAACGCGTGTCGCGATAATTCTCTTTCTACATATTAATGAATTAGTTCTTCGCTTAGATGTTCGCTTCTCGATCTATTTTCCATGTAATTTCGAAATAGCTTCTTTGAAGGTTAAAGAGCTTGCCCGCGGATGGAAATGTTGTTAATCGCGTCCAAGGCGCCCTTTCCCTTTGCACTCTATAATAATCGCGTATAATTATGCATAATTGCTGGTGGAACAGTGGAATGTATGCAAATGGTGCAATAATAAAACGCCTCGGCAGAGAGCAAGCCGCAAACACCGTAATCGTAATTGTGCAAACACGATCGAGCTTTTGAAGGATTAATAACAGCGCAAATGAGGCTAGATAGAGGCTAATTTTCGATTCTTCCTGTTCAGAGAAAATACGAAAAGTATATCTTCCTTCTCAAGAACTCGATTTTCATACGTAAATAATTTGCAATTCGTTTTCTCGTACTTTCTTATACCCTCCTTTTTTTCTCTAACTTTTACTCGCGATTGTTTAAAAAAGAAAGGAGAAAATAAACGGTGAAACGCATTTGAAACGTACGAAATTTGAAAAATACACGCGGCGATATTGCACCTTTATATTTTTCCTTTCTATCAACAGTCGAAATCGTGTCTCGAATTATGTATGAAATAACTTTGAGTTAAAGCGATTGGCCCAGAATGTGGAGGAACTCGGCTGAATCAAGCCATTGCCTTGTTGAAAAGTTACAATAATAGCGTGCTGGGCCTCTCGTCGCGTACGATTCATCTTCGTCAGTGACGGCAGAGAACGTACTTCCGGCGGACGACGCTGCAGGAAGCGGCATCGTACAATCGATTTTTAATCCATTCTTATCCCGAGCTAACCAACATGTTAACGTTTCTTACACCATCAACTTCCTAACATTCTGTAGTATCAAACATGACGTTTATCGATTAAAAGGATTCTCTTTTTATTATCTATTTACAATATTCATTTTCAAAGGTATCTAACAATAGCATTTTTCTTACATCAAATTAACATGCACGTACGCAACCAATTTATTCGAGCCTTTTCGAATCGCGTTTAAATCAATCGGACGCCAAAGTATGCTCCAAGAGAGTGACACGAAAATCAAGTAAAATATCTCAACGACGAGCGATTAAATAATAAGCTGGAATATCAAAATGAAGGGAAGCTAACGTACGCACAAGTAATTACATTTAACGCGAAAAGAAAACTGAGAATCAGAAACGTTTCACAACGCAAAATCAAAGAAGTACGAGTTTAAATTATAAAATCGCTCGGCCGAAACACCACCTTTCCATGTCTCTTCCTTGCGGCTTTCATTTGTAATCACGTCAAAAAGAAGAAGAAAAATAAATAGGAAGAAAAAAAAAGGAGAAAGAGAAACGATTGCACTAGGATGTTAGCGAAAATTGAGAGGAAAATTCAAGGGTGGAAAGCATGGCGCGTACAGTTCTATGTACTATTGTTCCCCAGGACAGAGGATTAAAGATGTAACTTCCTTCTCGTGCCTTTTACAGTTCCCTCGGCAAGAAACAAAATTTCGTTTCGTGCTGCGGTTCCAACGAGAAAACGGAGAAGAAGGGAAAAAGAAGACGACGAATGCGAGGTTAGTAAATAATACGAAATGTCAAGTCGCTCGAAAACGACGTTATTTTTCCGGTGGCTGGTGGTGCACGCGAGCAAAGGCAAAGTGGAGAGGCAAAAGGTTGAAAGGAAAGGGGGCGAAGGAGCGCACACGAAAAGGGGAGACAAAGGAAATTCATCACCGACTATATTTTCAATGTTACGTTAACGCTGCCGCGTACGGAATAATGGAGATGGTAATGACGACCTCGTGCGCTACTCCAGCTCGATTTATAGTTTCCCATTTATCTTTGCGACCACGAGGAATTATAATATTAATTGGTACGACCTAAATTTCGATTGCAAACCCTCGACTTCCGAACGTTGACATTGCATGGTTGAGTATGTTTGCTCTTAACACATCTGGAACGTTTGCGCACAGCCTTTAATGAGAACCCGGTGGAATCTTGCCTCGAGTTATTCCAGACCAAACTATCGTCCTTCTGTGACTCGTCTCTTTCTTTGAACGCGTCCTTTCGTCTCAATTTCAGATTAGAAATTTCTCGAAGACTTCGTAATACCAGTTATTTATACGCTAATTATGGCGTAATAAGAAAGTGGGTGAATGTATCGTGAAAAATAACACGTGGCTTTCTTTTTGCGTGTTCTTCGATTTCAATTTGAGATTAGAAATATTTAACGAGATCTCGCGGTCGAATTTTCCCTCCAGCTATTCTATACGAACCCATTCTGCTTCGTCTCTCTCTTTCAACATATACTTTGCTTTCAGTTTAGGAATAGAAAAAGCTGAAAAGCGTAAAAAAATAACACGTGTCTTTCTTTTTCTGAGTCCCTTAGTTGGAATTTGAGGTTGAACATATCTTGAAGGTTTAGTCATAGGCTGTACACGTGTACGCCTGTAATCGTGATTGCACTGTAAAGAGATAGATCGGAAATTTCATAGGAAGCTTTGTTCTTTGGAACATCAATTTCGAATATTCTTCGTATTTTCTACTATTGAGATATGTATAATTTCATAATAAAATGTTCAGTCGGTTAACAGTCGGGTATGGAAAAGAGTGCCGAGACGCGTGCAAGTGTGTATCGATGAATATCTCTGAAATCGTCTATCAAATAAATATATAATTATTCTAAAATTAATTCCAAGTATAAATTTAGTGTTTCTATACCATTATTTCGGCTATTAAGATCCAAAATTCTCAACATGTACATAATTCCAATAAACCAAACGAAAAGGATCTTATCAGCTTATAATCAACTTAAAATACGAATGTCTCATACGAGTTCTCTTTTCGAGGAACCTGGTTCCGAATATTCTTTAATTAAATTGTTTGCCATAAAGTCTATGGAAATTTCATTTTTCCATTGTTCACTTGCAATTACTGCTTCTTGCCGAAACATCGCGATTGTAGGTAAATAATAGAGTGCGATATTTAGCGAAAGATAATTAAATGAACGAAAGAATTTCATTTACGGATTGTCGTAATAAAGCAGAGGAATACTAGATTATGTTTTTGGAGAATGAAAATACACGATAGAAACGAAATGTTTGAAGCCGATAGAACGAATCGTATCCTCTTTTTCATGAGTTTTCCTATCTTTCTCTCTTGTTCGTTTATGTATGTATAGCGAATGTACACGTTCGAGAGAAGCTTCGTGTCTATCCGTTCGTGCGTTACCACTCGAGTATCATGAATTTTTATAAAATCCGATAAGAACAACACCGAGAACCCTGTACCATATGCGTTCTCCCTTTATCCAGCTAAATTTTAATAAGATAGTCACAGAGTTCGTGAACATCTTTTTAACGAAACAAACAACAGCCAGCACGCACGTATGCACGTGCGTTGTCTTTTAAGGTAATGCACGCTTTTTGCCAAGCTAACGCCGCAGGGGAATAACGCGCAACAATCTGAATAATAAACAGCATTGAGGGCATTCCATTAGGATCGCGTGCAGCAAAGAACTTTGAATTTTTTTTTTAATGCGTTACACGGACTCAAATATTTCGACATTGAGAAACCTCTGAAATATTCGAGCATTCGAAACTTGAAACGTTTAAACATCCGAGAATCTGGAAATTTGCAAGTTCATTGATTCGGGATTTATTGAATTTAAATATTTGAAGGTTCGATCGTTCAGGATTTTTGGAAATTCTACGCTTGGTGGCGATTTCGACGATCAGAATCGAGGAAATTCGAATATCTGAGAATTTGAGAACTTGAACGTGCGCAACGTTGAAAATGTACGCGCTGGGAATTTCGAAAATTTAGATATTTGAAGATCGTAAAGTTTGAAAATCTGAAAATTTGAAGGCTATAAAGTCTCGAAATTTAAAGATGCGAAAGATAAATGTGAATATTTGGATATCTGGATGCTGGTAAAGGAACAGTTGGTTAATATAATGAGATAAGTACATGGAAATTGAAAGTTTAATGAGGTAAAACAGGAGTCCATATCTTAAATACAAATTCAAATGAGAGAGGCAGCAGACAGTGACTTAATGTAGCAGAAGCAACTAAAGTCCGGACAAGACTTACGTAGACAAATATGTAAGTTCCATACAACAGAAGGGGAAATCATGAAGACGTTTAATAGATTGAGAGAGAGAGATAGAGAGAGAGAGAGAGAGAGAGAGAGAGAGAGAGAGAGAGAGAGAGAGAGAGAGAGAGAGAGAGAGAGAGAGAGAGAGAGAGAGAGAGAGAGAGAGAGAGAGAGAGAGAGAGAGAGAGAGAGAGAGAGAGAGAGAGAGAGAGAGAGAGAGAGAGAGAGAGAGAGAGAGAGAGAGAGAGAGAGAGAGAGAGAGAGAGAGAGAGAGAGAGAGAGAGAGAGAGAGAGAGAGAGAGAGAGAGAGAGAGAGAGAGAGAGAGAGAGAGGGCTAGGAAGAACGTGAAACCCCTAAGTTTAATATAAATAATAGATGGGGTATCCAAATCTCTCAAATATTAATCTTGTAAAAGTCAAGAAAAGACTTAGGTACGAAATCCTTAGCTCATCCTAACAGGAGAACTATCTGCTAAAAATATAAATTTAATCGCGTGGAAGCTAATGAAACTACCAATGTAAATCCAAAAGCTTAATGTAGCATGATAGGATTTCGAACTGCAGATTTCACGGTCCTAATCTGAAGTTTCAACCTTTACGAACAATATATTACAAGGTAAAACCTTGCTGAAACGATCACTATTAAAATCAAGTAGGGAAAGAAAAGGGATAGGAAACGATCATATCTTTTTGTACAGAAATAAATCTGTCAGCAACGAAGCTTATAATTTTGATCCAATTAACGCAATAATTTGATCAATTATTTCGGAAAATATTTATTCAGATGAAATATAAGGTAAATATTTCGTTTATGTAATAGTCAAATAATTAGCTAATTTTCTTTTAGAGATTTTTATTATATTGGGTTGGCAACTAAGTGATTGTTATTACCATCTAATGACAAAATCCGCAATCATTTGGTTGCCAATTTGTCTTTAAAAAAATTTCTTTATCTATCTTTAAAGTATCTATCTATCTATCTTTTAAGTATCTTTAAAAGAATTAAAAGGATAAACAATAGGAAACAATTTAGTCAATACGAAATTATGGTCTGATGTATTGAAGAGAATTTCAAAAGATATTATGATAGAACGCATGATAGAAGTCAACGATTCTACGGCGCTAGACGTCTTGTCTGGCCTCGTATGGGTTATTCTACTTACAAATCGAGTACTCTTCTACTGGACGCGACGTCTAGGACTGTTCATACTGAAATATGTATATGGATATCGTAATGTATATGAAAATAGGTCGATTTATGTCATCATATCGTTACTGTCAAAATTATTAAAAAAAAGAAAAGAAAAGATCTTCAAAGTATCAACTATCTTTTTAGAAGAATTTATATTTCTGTAAGTATTAATCTCAAACATTTAATTTTTCTATAAAAGTATTTTTATCTTCGTATTTGATTTATCGAAATATCAAATGGTTTAAGATATTATTGTTAAAATCGATCACAATAGTCTCTCAATTGATTTGGAAGACCCTTTTCTACTTTATCTATATCGTGATAACCAGACGAGCTGCGTATAATAAATCTCCTAAATAAACAAATTACTTCGCAATGCAATTGTTTGACGTTTATAAATGTCGATCTTTTTATTATATCGTTGTTTGGCAACGATAAAAAAATTTGAATTCTATAGTAGAAGTTTTTTCAAAATTTGAATTTTTGAAAATAATAAATACAGACGTTATTAATGCAATTACCCTGTGACGTAAAACTGATACAATTCTAAATACGTCGTTTCGACACGATAAAAATAAAAACCTTAGGTAGACCCTGCATTTAACAAAAGCAAATTCGACATTTTTTTACTTAGTTAGAGATCAAGCAGCGATATATTAATTTTTAAAAATCAATTTCATCGACACGATATTCTACGATAGCTCGAACGAACAATAAAATTGCCCCCTAAATTTCTCCATTTGTAATTTTCTAACTAATTTGTATCTTTATCGAAATAACTTTATCGTGTCCTGATTATCCCACGATATCCCCAACAATCAAATCATCCCGAGTCATCCTATTTACTGATTCTCTAACCAGTTTATATTTTATCAAAAATAATTAAGCGTCCGTATATTTTTCAGCGTTAATGTAGACGTATTACGAATTTCAACTCTTCTCTCTACCTCCAGCACGCGTCTCAATTTCTAAATTGTCCCACCATGCGCGCTGACCTTTCAATCGCAGACGGCCGGCGTCAACCGGAAGAGAATTAATTTTTCTCTGATTCTCCTTATCTTTTTCGTTTTATGCACGACTGACGCAACGACCGTGCCATTCAAACGTTGGCCGTGTACATTCGGGGGCCATTCGAACGGCCGGTTGAAAGGCAGCCACCAAAGTCAACGCGGCATCAAAATCTGCGAATGGCATGGCCGATGGCCGGGTAAAGGGAAAACCCATGGTGGAGCGCGAAACGTTTCGGTTGGTTAACGCTAACGTTCGTTAACGCCAGTCTAAAAGACAGGGAACAGATCGAACGCGTCTCATCAACGCACATCAATCGTCGGTTCGTTGCACCACGCGTCGGCTGATTGGCATAGCCGGACATTTTCTCTCATAGATCGCCAAAATGGTGTGGTTCGCCGGGTTTTACGAGCCTGTCAGACCAGTTCAACCGTCTCTGCGTTTCGTGTTTTCATCGTGTACCGAAATGTTGCCTTTGGGATGCGATGTACCAAAGTTCGAGGAACAGACCAACCTCTAAAAGAAGTTAATTAAGTGCAATAATTTGTTACAGTGTTTCGTGTATTTTATTACCTTTGCGGTGGTCATACTTTTCTGCTGGCACTGCTATAAATATTAATAATTCTTAGATAAATGTCGTCTTACGCCATCGTGGCAGCGGCCGATCGCAAAATATTAATTTCTCTGGATTTCATAAAATCATAGAACATCGTAGTTTTGCGAGCAAAGGCGAAGTTTTCGGCAGTTAATATAACGCGATTGCTTTCGATTGATTTACGACTGATATCGGAGAATTCTGTTTTTCGACTTTGTTTTATGAAAGGGCAATCGTGGAATTTGCTTATTTTTCCCCCTGTTCATAGCTATATCTTCTTGCAGCTGGATCCTACATTTTATCAAGTCTGAGGAAATTTTAGCACGATAAGCATCCTTTTTTCGTATCTCTATTTTGTATAATAGCTCTTTGTATCTAGTATTAGGTCATCCGAAAAGTTTCTTTCGTTTTGTAAGGAAATAATGGGTGCACGACATTTTCCGTTTTATATTATTTTATCGAGTTATTATCAATTATTTAATTATTATTTTATTATTTTATCGATCCATTTTGTTCTATCAAAATAAAGATCACAACGTTCGACAGATTAGGTTTCATATTTGTATAAAGATGCGTCGTTGTAAAAGACGTGTCTATAAAAGAAAGACACTTTTCGGACAACCTAGTCGCATTCACAAGTTACTTTATCATTTTCTTTTAATAATTCCTTCAATTACGTCGCAGCTTAAATATTTTGATAACGAGCAGGCTGACCTTTTCTCCAATCCTTTCAAACGAAACATCGCAATAATTAAGAGTATCCAGGATAATACATAAAATCTATGGAACAATAATTTCAAGACTTCGCGAGAGAAGCTCAAAGAGCCTCGTGAAATGAGGGATACCAATTATATCGGCTTTAATGAAACGAATCAAGCTGTAACGAGTACTTGAAAGATTGCAAGTTACAGTAATTACGTGGAAAATAGCGTGCTTTTGCCTTGCAACTCTCTTCTTCTCGTTCGTTTGTTAATTTACAGCGGTCATTTCCTCCGAATCTTCCTTTCTACCCGTCTCACCTACGTTTCTCTATTTTTTCCGTTGTTGCCATGTAGCTTTTTCGGCTCCTCCATACGTCTTATTGGCTGTTCCACGCGGGCATGAACTTATCGAGGGGTTAGTTGCCAGGACGACAGTTTGAATCGTCTTCGAGGCAGGCAATTAAGCGAAATAATGTGCTTGCTCGGCTGGAGTTATCATTGAAAGCAAAGGCCCGGTATATTTCTTTGAGCTCGTCGTACAATCGTTCCAGACATCGATCGGTGTTGCTGAGAGATTGTTTAACTCCGACAGTTTTATCTCTTTTGCTTTGGCAATTTTACAGTACATTTGTCAATTGGGGTCGAATAACGATCCCAAAATTTACTTCGATATTTTGCGTAATATATCCAAGTAAAATTTACTCGAGTATTTTGCGCAATAATCGAGTAAAGTAACGTTAAATTGATATTAAATCGACGAGTGTCCGTGACAAAGTTGATCGTAGACTTCTGCTGTGCGAATAAAGCTTTATAACATTACAGTATCGCGTCGAAAAGGAAAATTAGTTGACGTGTAATTTGTAATATTTACTTGCAGAAACGTAATTGCTGTATATAAAGTTGTTACTGTTACGCGAGGGAATGTATCAGCATTGGTAAATTTAACAGACTTGAGACTTGTAAAATTCTATTGATGATTGATAGGCTTGATTTTGAAATGTTATAAATGTTACAAATATCCTATGCAATATATTCATACTTTTTTACATATCTCATATGGTTCATATACTTCATAATTCCTATATACTTCATACATAAACCTACATGATTATACAGGGTGGTTGGTAACTGGTGGTACAAGCGGAAAGGGGGTGATTCTACGCGAAAAAAGAGGTCGAAAATATAGAATAAAAATTTTTCGTTCGAGGCTTTGTTTTCGAGAAAATCGACTTTGAATTTTCGCTCGGTACGCGTGCACTTTATCGCGTCTCGTTATAACGGATCTCACTGTAGATCGTTGTCTCGATGGAAAAATTAAAAAAAATTTTTATTCTATATTTTCGACTTCTTTTTTCCACCAGTTACCAACCACCCTGTATATACTTAATACACTGGTATATTTAATCACTGGTCACGTGACTTCAAACGAGACAAAAGTAATTTATTCTGTTCTTATTATCGTTTCTTGTATTATTTAGAAATCGAAAGGTAGGATAACATTACACGAAAAATATCGAGAATCCCTTCAATTTCCAATAGAGGAATCGCTCAATGCCAGACTGTTGAGAAACTTATAAAATAGTCTCTGTATCAGGCAAGCCAGCCTAGTCGTCGAGCTATCGATTTCTCACGTGAATTCTGGTACCTTTTACTGCAGGATAAAGTAGTCCGGACGTGTTCGACACCAATAACTCAAACTCGCCAGTGCCGTCGCGATATTTTGTTACCGCGTGCGACAAAAGGCGCAGCAGTGCGCGAAAATGAGAAAATGGAGAAGCACGAACGCGAAGAAAAGGGGAAACAGCGAATGCCACCAGGGAAATCGTCGGGGAAAAGTGCGTAAGGTAAATGATCGAAAGTTCTATGCACTGTTTATCGACCGTTATTTACTCGCTGCAATATCTTGATGCGAATTTTCAAAATAATGAGCATTCTAACGAGAAAAATCGATGCAATTACGTATTAATTAACAACGTTGCTTTATAAATTAATTTCTATGCATTTCCAGATTATAAGCTGTCTTTGTAAGGAATTTCAGGTGGCAAAAGTCCACTGGAATGCGTGTAATAAATAATATCCAAAGTATAAAATGTCTAAAGTACAAAATATTCAAAGTACTTCGTGCAATATTTAGGGTAGACGAAACAAATTTTAATTTAATCGAAATATGAAAATGCACAGAATCCGCAATCTATCTTTAAAGCCTTGAAAATTTGTAATAAAATTTTGAAGAAAATATACACTGCCTGTTTGCTAGTTTGTCTATCCAAATAAGAAATAAAATTAAAGGTAAATAACATTGAATATAATATTAGCACATGAGAAAAGAATATTTCGTTCGCAATGTTGATAATGAAGAATATAAAACGGTCGTGAGGAGGTAGTTCTGTATCTTGGGATGCAGTGGCTGTTAAGTCAGTTTCCACGTATTTATTTTGACTACGGTTGACTTTTGTGACGGAAGTTTGTCGAATGCGTGTGTTTGCTCGTTGCACAAAAGTATAAATGCATTCCTCCGTGCAGCCAAACACACTCATCCGACGTAATCTAGAGTTAATTACTTGCCTGTCGCGGGAAATGTTTTTGCAGCGCTGATACTTACAATTTCTTTCTTTAAACCACGGCCTGGCATTATCAGAGCGCGAGTTAAACGTGATAATTGATGCGTAGAACAGAGAGTAAAATATTTCTTACGCAATTAATGTTACATAATGAATAGTAAAAATGTGAATGTAATAGATCCCTTTAGAAGGATATTCGCACGATTTAAACGATATTATATATTTTCTTCAATGATCTCTTATTCCAATTAATTGAACTCCATAGAACATATGATACTAATGCACACATAATATGAAATAGTATTAAACATAGAATAATATTAAATATTAAACGTATGGAATTCCTTTCGACAAACATTTTCATAAAATATAAAGAACTTCAGTTATCGGATAAAAGATATTCGTGACATCGTCATTGTTCAAGAATCATGGCAAATTCAAAGCACCTATTTAACATAAATATAACAAAATTTTATTCTTTTCTACTTCTCTCATACATTTACCATATATCGGGAAAAAAGGCATTATGGAAACTACCAGTGTGAAAACACCCTTATACCACAAAGAGTACACCATCTAACGAGTATTAAATGGAGAACCTTTATCGAAATTCATCCTTCACGAGCAACGTATCCCTATCGTATCCTCATTTGGAATCCCATCCATGCAAAACCACCTTTGTCGCATTAAAAATCAATCTAATTTCCCTATGAAATCCTCCTAAACAGGATGGATAATGTTGAGCGTGGAAGAGGGCGGCTATAACAGAACAATACCTATTTTCCAGGAAATTACGTAACAGACCATAATTAGATATTTCCAACGATCTCCATTTGGGAATCGCGTTAAAGGAGACCATTAATAACGTAGATCCGGCGGGGGGATAATCTCCAAGCGGAATTGGAGGATCGCAAGAGGGATGAAACGCGGCGACTAGTCACCCTTCAGAGATTGAACGTATGCCGGTGTTACGTGACGCAGTCTGCCCTACAGTTTCAGACAAATGGCCGTGCCAATAGACACAGAGATCTACGGATCGATTCGGCAAACATACACAGCGTAACAGTCTTGATCGAGAGGCAGCCACACAGGCCACAGTCGTCTTTCTTATCGTGTGTGCAACTCCGTCGCGCATATTGCACGCTAGGAAACGTAAATGCAAGATCTGCATCCTTGAGACATCGACGCAACAGCATTTGCGATTGGTCACAGAATTAGGGAGGCTCGTTTACCTTGCAATTATACCGAAAACCTTGAGCAACCAAGTGTAATCGTGGAAATTAATCCTTCATCCCTTGTTAACGTTGTCTGTTACTTCGCGTTCCCTTCAATTTTTTAGTAGATCGACTACGCTCGTTTTTGAAATTTTGACTGGCTCGTCAAAGTATTTCGAACACGTCGTGCGTGTTATGTAAAACATCTCGAAATTCTATTAACGCAATTACGAAACACGATCGTCGATTGACTGTCAAATTTGAAACCAACGTGAAATAATATATAGAAATTACCAGATGTATATTTAATTAATATTTCGCTAAAAATGAGTATACTCTCCGAGGAGTTATTTTTCTCTCTGGCTTAATATCAGAAGAAAAGTTAGTTCGCTGTGTTGTTAGTTATCGAATGACTCCTCCCGAGGGTTGATCGGTGCCTGGTGTTAATCTACGTTGTTTCGACCTTTTCTTTCAATAGAAATTGGTTTTGTCTTGTGTGATTGGTTTCTTTTAGTTTTGATTGGTTTCTGATACTACGTGTATTTTGTTGATAACTAGATGCGGATAATTTGATTTCGTTTGGTTTGCTTTGGGTCGCGATTGAATTTAGTTTATTCAAAGCAATATTATAGAGTATGATCTTGTGTCATGGGATTTGAATTATTATTGATCTTTGTATTATGTCTCGCCTCGTTTAGAATTATTTGTATTTTACTTTCCTAAAATTTCCATCTTGATCCTTCATGTCAGAGCGCAACGTCAAGTTTCTTGTTCGCTCATAGAAACAGTTATATCATCGTTCGTGCACTTAGCATTTCCTATTCAACCCACGAATTATCATCTCTATAATATCGGGCGATTGTTCTGACCTATCTTTGAGAACTTTAGTGTCGCGTACACAGGTATTACTTGAATTTACATACGTTTCGCATTATCTCGATGTAATACTGTATAGTTCATACCATATGGTGCATTATTGCTACAAGATACGCTTACGTCATCGTGGATGATTTGCATAGCTGCGACTACTCACTCGTTTCTTGTTATAATTACAATACATTACATCCGCGTCTAACGTCCTTTAATCGTAATCTCATTTCCTAAAAGTAGATCCTTCTGCTCCAATACCATTTAAAACGTACCTATTTATGAAAAAAATATAAAATTGTTTATTGTATTAATATTTTCATACATAATATTTCCCACCGACCAAAACATAAATTTATCTCTCTAGAGTAAATAAAGTAATTTAACAGAGGTGTTTAATTTACGTTACAGCGAACGTGGTCACGAAAGATCTACGACTCAATATACACGTTACATTTGTAAAGTAACGTAATAATAATAAATATTTCTTATAAGAACAAAAAGTAATTATACAATTAATAATTACGTGATAGAATTTCTCTGCGATAGCATAATTATATGTTTGCTGTGACCCCGATTTCATAATGCTATTCAAGTATTAATATCCCTATTTCTCGTCCTCTTTTGTCATATTTCATTAAACCAATCCAATTAATACTCAACCAATGTATTCCTTTTATACTTGAATTATTCATATTTCAATATAAAACGCTTCCCAAAATACCTGACCCACGTGACCTACGTACACAGGTCATCAGCCAGTTTTGAACGCGCGTCAACCTTTTTTAATTATCAAGCAGCCGTTTATTCGCCGAAAGAAACTATAAATCATCCGCCACAACTTCGCCACTCATCCATTTACACGAACCACCTTAAACCAATCACAAATGACCGCAAGCCTGGCCAACCTCTTCGGAACAAACCGACTTTCGATCGTCCAACAACACCCTGCAAAGCCAATAATCTTCGACTGGAAATCGAGCTCTACCTATACTTTCGACCTCTTTCATTCTTTTAGCCACAAGTCTGGACCATGTTCCGGCAGCAAACAAGGAAGAAAGGAAGCAGTCGATGATTATGATTGAAATTGATCGTCTGGATCGAAAGTCGCGTCGCGTCGCACCGACTCTGAATTCCGAATTCGTCTCACGGACATCGCTCTAAGAAACTTTCCGCCGATCCTCAAACTTTCTTTGCCTCGTTGATCCCAAGCCACGCGCGATTTTCCTCCGGACGACGAGGCTTTATTAGAGGGAAACAAATATCGAGGACGTGACACCGCAGTGGCTGCGAAACGAAAAGCTTCGCGGACTTATTATCACGCTCACTAAACACTCATAGAATAGGTCAGCGCCACGTAAAGAGAACGAGATCGACAGAGAAGAATAACAAGAGGAACAATGAACATTTTAAAGATACGTTTTGTAGAAAATTATGTTAGTTGTACGCATACAGGGTGGAGTTGTAGTCATAGTAGCGTAATCATAGGCGGAGGGTGATTCTACGTGAAAATTTGAGAAAAAGGTTTGGTACAATATCTTTTCATCCGAGACTTCGATTTCAAGAAAATCGATTTGGAAGTTTTGCCGAGTATATTTAAATTTGATCAATTCCGGATCGAAGAAGAGCAAGTGGTCGAAAGGGGTTTTTAAACTATTAGGTTGTCCCAAAAGTTCTTTCGTTTTATATTATTTTATTGAATTATATTTGATCCATTTTGTTCTATTACTACAAAATGGATCATACATAAAATAATATAAAATAAAAAATGTTGTGCATCTATTATTTCACTTATGAAACGAAAGAAACGTTTCGGACAACCTAATATACTCGAAGATCAGTAAAAAACGTAGAAGAAAATTTTTCCATAAGACGCCTCACTTCTGAGAAATTTGAAAATGTATTATGCGCATCATAGGCATCGATAGATGCAAGAATCACTATATTTGTTACAGTTGTAGATCGAAAGCTGCGATTTTCATCATTTTTAACTGCTCCTAGGTCGCAACCATGTCAATCGATTTCGATGAAATTTTCAACACGTACGTAACTGACATAAATCTGTAGAATGTATTTTCAGTGTTGCACATAACTGGCTCAGGTAAAAATGTTGTGAAAGGCGAGTTTCATTATTTTTTCCGCCATTCAAACCAATTGCCAATCCAACAAACTAACAATCCATTTAACTTCGCCCCAAAAAACCTGCAGTCGTTTCATCTAATGTTAAAAATCTTATTCCATTTTAAAGTGCGTTAAATATTAATGTGATCAACTGTATACTCGAAAGAACGAGGTACAGAGAACGAAACAACGAGAAACGAGAGAGAGAGAGAGGGAGAGAGAGAGACGAGAGGTAGGATCGTGATAATACACTTAATAAACTCGTGACACGAGAATCATAGCTTGCATCAGCATACCCGCAGACACGGATTATACTCTGGTACGCGTATCGTTGGCGAATTGTGAATTATTAAAGGGCGGCAGAGGGGTGGGAGGAGAGCAACCAGAAGACCAGCACGTTCCGCCGTGTTTCGTCGAAAGGAGCGAATTAGTCGGCGAATGGGGCTGAAGGGAAAATATCGAGCTCGCGTTGCCTCGCAGCGATAGGGATGCTTCATTTGGTAGCGTGGAATTGGTAATTGTAATGGTGGTACGCGGTGAGATTTTAGGCGGCAACCGAGGGGAAAAAGGTACGCAGAGAGTTAAAATAGAGTAGATGGGAGAAGCTCGAGCAGAAAATATCGAGGTAGCAGTGACACGGACGGGGTAAAGGGGAACGTCTAATTTTACGGTGGTAATTGTGATGGTGGTTTGGTGGCGGAATAAAGTGGCGGGAGGAGATACAGAAGGACAGGGAAGTGGATTAAAACAGAGACAAGGGGAAAAAGAGGTATCTCTTTGAAGATGTTTCTGCGAAAATTCACGTAAATTTTTGCAAATGCCTGTACAGACCGGAAGTATATTTTGTAAAATAATGTACCGTGTATTATTCGATATGGAAGTGTCGAAGATTTGAGAAAAAATCAATTCCTCGTATAGTAGAATTTTGTTTATATGAATTTGTCGAAGGGGCAAAAATAGCGTACACGATAGGAATTTACTTTGTTTCTCCGGCATCTATGATTTTTCCTTCGTACAATACAACTTCACGTCTAGTTTCGAGGAACAGGAGTTTATTTAATCAGACAGGAACGAAAATTTCCTTCCAACAAATGGAGTTCTACTATACGGTAATGCAACATTGTCTGAACAAGTCGGAAGACAAAATAGTTGGGATAACAGAGTAGCTTTGATAATAGAACTTCGCTAGTTATCCCCTGCAGCACTTCTTATTCAAGATAATAGGAGCTGGACTCTCTTGCATAATAATATATCAGCTAATAACGTTGATAAGTTGACAAGTTATGCGTCCTGTTACGCTCAACTGCTCCTTCTTCGATACATGAAATTTATTTTGGATAAAGGCAAATGATCGCGAATAATCGTTACGGGAAACATATTCATACAACTAAAGTTACGTTCATATATTTCGGATAATAGAGACTCGGCTATAAATTCGTAAATCAACTTCGAATAAACAAGATCTTATTGCGTAGAAATTTAGGTAACAGAATTTTCGTTTAAGTAGAAAATAAAGGTAATCGCGTTATTTTATTCGGATGTCTGATGCATCGAGTAGAAAAGTGTACACCAAAGGAAGAGGAATTTCATTTTTAAAAACGATCGTATACTAGTTCGTTAATTTTATTGCACGTGTTAACGTTACCAGTTTGTTCGTAACGTTTTTCTGTTTAAGTTGAACGACAGGTGAAACGCAATTTGTACGCCTCGTTAACAGGAAGCATTCACGTTACTGAATTTTCGTTACTGTTGTCTGAAGCGAATAGTTTGGTGAAATAAGAGAAACGCAAATGAATAATCGTGGTTTCAGGCATCGTGATGTAAAATTAGTTGCCATAGTTCTTTGTGTGTCGAGCCGTCCTTTCTCTTCGTTTTGCAAATAATATGATTTTGCTGCGTTTTAACAAGTATAATTTAACTTTCGCGCAAACGTTACCTATATTTGACGTTACGTACCCAAATGAAATATACAAAATGATAATAACGAGAAAAATAAGGCTGAACGATAAAACGCTATTCTGTTACGAATCGAACGATCTATGATATTACGATGAATTTTCTGCGCCGCAAATTCAATAAAACGATGTTTATGAATATATCTTTGGCTAAGTAAAGCGATCAGTTATCAGACGGACAAATTAGAATGGAGAATGATAAACGAGCATCATCGTGATTACAATTTCCTATTCATCATCGTCGCCTTGCGCTCCATCAACTTCGTCAGGCACGTTTCTTCAATTCGAAAAATTACCGCATATTAAATAAAACGAGAAAATATGCAAAACAGCTGTGTACGAAAATTATTCCCGTAATAAAATTATCTTCCTTAATGAAACGCGGCAGACTTATTTCCTGACGATAAACGAATGGGAATACAAACGAACGCCCCTTCGAAATTTAATGAATAATTATTAGATGGCGGATGTTGATGCATTTATAGGAAATTGAAATTCGCAAAAATGTACAGAATATGTGCAATACGTGTAGAAATTCTGCGTATAAAATTTTATTCGACGAATGCATAAAAATCTGTTCGATAAACGCATAAAAATCTATTCGGCGAATGAAATTTATTCAGCGACGTAATTATTAAAATTTTCATGATAATTACGTGTGAGAGGAAATTACAAATGAAAATACGATACTAGAACAGTGCGTGACTTATTCGGTTCGACAACACAAGACGGTCTTCAAGTACTTTCCTCGCAGCGTCTTTTTGCTCACGCTGCCATGGAAAGTTTCAAGTAACATTAACAAGTCGAACAGATGCACTCGACACTCGCGTTTCGCCACTTAGAAGTTGCTCGAGCATTTATTCAATCTTTTCCAGCTTCCGCCGATCTTACGATTTTTCTATATTCTACATATGCAACATAGTTGGAAAGGATGATCGCGACTTTCAACAAGAGCATCTATTTTTCACATATTATTATATTTTTTCTAGCAAGAAATCTATTATTAAATAGAATAACTTCGTTTGAAATATTTCTTATTATTCTTTCTTTTACTTCATGTTTAATTAAAATCGCGAGATTCGTCAAGGTATGCGTTATTTTCAAAATAAAACGTCAATTGCTTTATCTACGTTTGTCAATAGCGTCATATTTATCCCAATAAATTAACAACATTTACATCATCACAATTGTTGAAGAGCACGATATAACATCTCGTTTACATTAAAGTTTCTTTGAAATATTCCTTGAATTACCATCAGAGACGCAGATACTTTGCGTACAATTTTCTTACGCCAGAATCAGAGGCCAATGTTAATAATTTTTAACGAAACTTCGCAACGAGCGTTCCAGTTCCAATTTCTGATCCCCGTAGTAATCGATAGAGGATAAAGTATAATATAGCCTTGAAAATAGACAGAATATCAGGGGGGAATTTCTGCGCGGAAGATTTAAGATCAGCTCGTGGCTTCGTTCGAGGCGTTGGGAATTCGAGAAAGCATTTGGGAAAATGCTTTCTGCGAACGTGTCGTAAGAATCATGACAATGTATCCACACGCCTACGCCGTATATACGTATATTCGCGGACGTTCGTATTTTTTACGAGGAACATCTCTTGCAGAAAGTGTGTGCGAGAAGGAAATCACCCAACCTAGCGTATAATATTTCCACGGTGGAAAATACGAAAATTTCGAGCCGAGCCTTGGAAAAATATTATCTTATTGCCCGGCGAGACGTAAGAATTAAGAATACTGTCGCAATAGATTCGACGAAACGCGAAAATTGGAAATTGCTGTTTCCCATGGAACTCCGACGATGAAAAAGTAATTTGCCCCGAAAACTCTGACGCGAAAAAAATGGCCATTCGTAGCGTCGCTTTGTTTCTTCCCGTATTTTTTCGTGCGCTGATTCGTCTCGTTACGCGTGTAGGCTCTGAATAAGTATTGTTTAAAACAACGATAAAATTGATTTTACACAATTTCGAACAGCTTCTTCTTTCCATCTCTATTTTCCTCTTTATTTTCTACTTATTTTCCAGTTAAACGATCAATCCTCGTTTTATACAGATATGCATTTCTTCGATTAAAAAATCATTTTCGAATGATAATTATACGTTATGCTTATCTTATCTTTGGACGAAACGAAGCGAATATAATAAACTATAAAAATCTTCGAATATAACACTACATTTCACGCGTCTTATTTTACGCTATTTACTATATAAAATACATTTGAGCATTATTATTTTATTTTAATTAATTGATTAAATTATTTACTAAAAATTTTCTTCTAATTTTAGCGTAGAATGGCCAAAGACGTTTGTTGCGAATTCTCGACTAAAGAGCAACCGGTCAGATCAAACCGATCGGTCGATATCGCGTACCTCGAATGAATTAACGCTCAAAGTGGAAGAAGGTTTAATATATCGAGTGTTAGAGTAATCTAGCACTGTATTTGCACTTGTTGTATAAAAGTAAAATGTGATGTTAGGAACACGGCGATGGTAGAATCTTGTTGCGAGTGAAGTATTTCACCCGCATGGTACGATGTCTGATGATGAACTGTCCTCCTACGTTGCTGATTCTCCCTACCAGCCGTTGGGTTTCGTCTGTTCATCGTGCCTTTCCGACTGGGCTTTTCCCGGGGTTTTTTTACCTAACCTCGAAGTCGTTTGGTTTACAGCTCGGGGAAGACATGTAATTCGAAATTTCCTAAAGAAGGCAATGGACCTGTCCGTGCCATAAATGGACGACCACTCAAAATTCCGAACAACGTTATATGGATCTTTCCCAACATTTGTCAACGCTATTATGGAGAAATACATTTAGGGTAGGAGTTAAAAGAAGAAAAAAGGATCCTTTTGGGGTACATTGTTTACAAGTCGAGTTTTCGCGATCGCGTCTGCACGCTAATTGCGCGATGCTATTGAATATTTATGTTTCACCTATCTTTACGAACGATAAACAGGTGCAACGAGATATTGACACGAAATAACCGTTTGAAACGCGATAATGATTGACGATGCGATTACTGAAACACCAAAAATCGGAGTACAGGGACATTCGCACACAATCGAGCTGAATTAATATATCGTTGGTAATCAAATACGCGTGTCCAGGATTTTACGTGAAAAAAATCCGATACTTTATCGACTAAATTCCTTTGAAATGATTTGTTTGTTTTGTCAACGAGCCATCCCGCTTTGATACACCGTTCACCGAATGTGTTGATATTTTTCGGGAATTTCTTTGATTTAGGTTAAAAGAACTCTTTTATTTATTGTTACTCGTCGATAAAAGTTTCTTTATGTTTCGAGAATAAAATGGAACAGAAAGTGGATGGAACAGAACGGAGGATATCGCGGATTAAATCGTAGAAAAATCCGAGAATAGGGTTGAGCTTTTATTGGTGTCCTTGGGTCATTTAAATTTCCTCCGTATCCTGTGTCTTGTATGACAAACACAGTCAATTGCATTTATTATGCGAAATATACAAAGAAGAAGTTCGAATGAAATATTCGAAGATTCGCAGAAATAAATGTCCAATTCGAATTTGTTACGGTACCAATCGAACGTGGAAAATTGCAATAACTCTGAGACTATAGCGTTCAACGTACGACAATGAATAAAGAAATTTTATCACAAAAATATAAATTTTTCCATTGCTCCGTTAAAAAAGAATTATCGCTCGACTCTTTAAAGCATCTTTCGCAAAAAATATATCCTTGCACAGGCTGATTAAAACTACAGAAAATAATGTGCCCGTAAAATTATCGGATATCCACAAATATACAGTGTAAATTAATAACTTACGAAAGTTAAACAACTTTTAGTTAAGCAATCTTACGAAATAACAGCTATTGTATTACTTTAAAGAGAAACGAGATCTAAATCGATTAGCGATAGCTTGAAAATTATTCGAAGCGAGGGATCGAAATTTTCGCAGGAAGATCGAGTCTTCAAAGACGGTCTTTGATAAATTCGTGGCGAAAGATTAAAGCAGAGTACGAGGTGTTCGGGGACGCGTAAACTTTCCAATGAGACTCGAGGCTTATTTGCATCGAAAAGAGAACTGAAAATATTCGTGGGCAAACACGGTACGTAGGAACAGTGGAGATTTCACGGCGAGTATTAGTTGGATAATTCGTTCCCGATGAAGAGTCGATTCACTCTCTTAATCCACAAATAGTTATCGAAGATCACGCCGAGGAACAATTAATTCGAAATTTATTTTTCAGACCCTGTTCCCGCGTCTATTCCCCGTTAGTAAAAACGATTTTCCCTCTCCTCTCGTACGTTCGGCCCTTTCAATTAAATCTGCCAGGCCGACAAAATGAACGTGAACGTTTGCGTTGCCGGCGGTTGCTTTTATACCTTCGGATTTGCTCGAGCGGAAATGGTGAACAGGAGGAAAGCTGACATGGTAAGTTCGAAAGTAACGCGGATTTTTCTGTCAGATCGTGGTAATTAACTTGCAAAGATATATCCAATGCTTCCTCTTTCTTCCTCTTCTTTTTTTCTTATATTCTATGTGCATTCGTTGCAATTTCAGTTATCAATTACGATACCAGAGAATTGTTTCAGTAGCTGAAGGATAATTCGTTACGTATCTTGCCGCGCAATACTGTTATTCCCAAGGTTTTCCCGCACAACTTTATGTAACATCGTTCTGTCAATTATTACAACAAGATTATAAATTAATCGATGTATTATCATAGTATGGAAGATTCGTTTTAATAATTAGTTTGTTATTCGTTTACTTGCATCTATCATTTATAAAACTAACACAGGAACGAACAAGTTATCTAATATTTATGCAACTTTTACTATTCAGCGAGAAGTCTAATCGAATCATAACTCTCTGCCGTACAAACGTAATCGAAAAAGGTAACTTAAAAATGCATCGTTTTATCATCACCGGAAACTCCTATTTCAAACTCGAAATACTTGCTTAGTCTATGCAATGTCGTTTTTCCGAACTTTGAATCTGACGAATTAATTCCGAATTAGAATTGATAACTTTCAACAAACTATAGCTTTTTACACTTCCGTGTGAAAGTGACAAGAACATGTTTCACACGTACCAATTTGATATTATAGCAAACCGAGTAAAAAAGTACTAAATGTAAAATCTAAATGTAAATTCGATACATCGTCTCATCTGTTGTTTCATTTGGTGGTTTTTTAAACATTAAACCGACTTCGGTTTCGATCAGAAAATCGCCATTGAATAGTTCGAGCTAGCAAGAAATCTCGACTGAGAAGGCCACGCCATGGAAAATGCGTTGAAATTCTTTCAGCCGATGTCATTAGAGACAGTGCCACTTTCGCGTTGACGTCGATCGTTCAAATATACAGCGCATCGTGCAACGGTTATTATCCGCTGTTCTCGCGTATCATTCTAAATTTTCGCCATTTTATTCCTTGTAACGATATATCTTTTTATTTTTCACGTTTCTAACGTCATCGGATCAGACAGAACAGGAACAGAACCGGTCCGTCGAAGCAGCCGGATCACGCGTGTCTTAATACGATGAAATATCGCGTGACACTGTTCGAAACGGCCCTGTCACGGTGTCTATAACAAATCGTTGAATATAAATCGCAAATATTTGTCCTACGTACGAAACAGTTCGAAAGGTACGCTCGTGATTAAGTTATTTACGACTGTAAGGGTATTACCGGTAGCAGGTGTGCGTGCATCAATGTTTCGTATTTGTGTCCGTGTATATTTTATATACATATAGGGTGATCCAGGCTTTGACAGTCAAATGTGTATATATTAATGCCATATTATTTATACACATGTATTGTTCTATATTTTAGAATAAAAATATAAATTATAAAGGGGACAATAGTTCGATATGGTAATTAGATTCGAAGAAAAGAGATGCAAATATAAAAGAAAATTTCGTGCCATTCAGCGGTACTTTCGAACGATTACAAAAATTCGATACCATGGAAATGAAACGTCGAATTAAATTTAACGAAAACGCTGAGAAACATTTGCCGATTTGATTGAAATTTTAGATAGCAATACGCACGAACACGTTAGTCGAGTTTCATTACGATGATAATGAAATTTTGAAAATATATCATACGGCACGCATATTACGCATGATTATATCCATTTAATATACTGAGAAAGCTGTTAAACCATCTGGAACATCCTGTATATCGTGTGTACCGATTGTATCAGTTCATGTATTTCGTTACGATGCTCCTATAAAAGATAAACACTAGTGTGATTTGATAAACCCGTTACGAACAAATTTAATTGTTCCAGGGAGGAAAATCGGACGGTGGCTACATCGACGGAATTCGAATTTAATTCTCACGAACGACGCGACGGATAGAATAGAGAAGAGATGGCTACGAGTTTCGATCGTCGATCAGTCAACCTTTTTCAATTGCAACACAGAGATAGACGACAGAGCGCCATTCGAAATTGCACGGCCTAAAAATTCGTCGTTTTGTAAGGACGAGGGATTTACAAGGGCATCCACCCCATACGTAGGGAAGCTGAAATATGTGGCGCGTGAAAAACGTTTTCACGAGTCGCTGGAAGGATGATGATAAAGCTGTTGCACGACAGTGCGTGGTATTGTGTTTTGTACGAGCAATGTTCGGTTAGAGAGTGTTTGTTCTTTCGATTTAATAGTTTTGACAATTTTTGAAACGTTGTGGACGAAGCAAGTTACCTAGTTCGTTTTCGGCTCCTTTTTTTAGTTTCGTTACGAAGCTTCCGAACATCGTTTGATCGTTTTCCCCTTCATTTCTCGCGTGTTATCCTTGTATCGTTCTTAATCATTTTCTTTTAAGAAAATTGTTTCCAAATTGTTTTCTCCATCTTATCACGGCACGTGATCATTTCTTTAAGAGTTAAATCAAACCGGAAGAGTCAAACGTGCCAAGTTCTAATCTTTTTACATTTCTTTTAAGTTACGCTGTTTCATTTTGATTTGGAATATTCCTGTGACGATTCTGTTACATTCGTTGCTGGGGGGATGAATCGGAATTAATCGAAAGTCTTTGCCTCGTATAAAAAAACATCCCCTGCAAGATGAAACATACTTTTCCCCTTCTTTCCTAATGGAAGGCACAGTTGCTCAATCATAGCCATTCATCAGTTAGCTTCTCGCCAATGGGAAATTAGTACAAAGATTAATGACGACTGAGGTACTTCTCGGCACGTCCCATTTTATCTTTTGTAAATTAGGTCCCGTTCCATTGTCATCAGTAGAGTTGATCAGACAATTCTTCGAACGTAAATATGCAAAACTTACATATACAGTATGCAAAATATTCAGAATTAATATTCACGATGCGAAGAATAATAATTATGTTACATTTCTTTAATTGCGTCTATCAATATGAATTTGTATAAACATCCGTCGTTAATAATTCATTAAAATTTATAAGACACGTCAGTGTGTAATTCGCGTAACAAGTTAACCGAGCCATACCGTGTAACAGTTTAATTCGCTTTTCGTAACAGGAACTTTCAATATTCCATGAACCGGTAAAACAACTCCCTGTCGCTCCCCAAACTGTCCTTCTTAATTACAACATAAATCAAAACCGGCAATCTAAAATTACCCGGTGCCCAATAATCACTTCGATGTAATTCATCCCTTGAACAAACGGCTGGCTCACAAATCTCCAAACAAATCAACCTCGAACCTCCTGGTTCGACGCACAAATAGCTTCCCTTGCGTCACGATCTCGCTTCTACCGACCGGAAGTTCCGTAACCCTTAACCAACCGAATCTGGCCATTAGCGGGAGCAACAGCGTCGACGGTGCGTCATCTATCAGCACGGTAAACAGGCCGATCGTTAAATATTCATCGGCTGGCCATCGATTGCGCCACCGGTCGTCAAAAGACACCGACGATAAAGCAACGGCGACGTTTGACCGCCACTTCATAAATAAACCCAGATGAGAATTCGTCGATCGGTAAAGTTGACCATCGATCGAATCGTTTTCACGATTGACACGGTGTGACGTATTGGCAATTCGGTTGAGTAAAATTTCAACTGATCAATTTTTATGTTATATTTATCAGTTGTATTAAAGGGAATAAATGGAACGCAATAAAAGGTTTTAATAACGTAATAAAAAGTATCAATATAATTAAAAATATTCCAACATCTGTAGATACTTTTTTTATCCATATTGTTGGCTGTTTATTTCTCTTTAGGGAACTTTTCGGAACACGGGTTAACAATACGTTACATATTTCTAGAAAGATGAAACCGTAGGGAAGAGACGGAGGGTTCGTTCTGAATATGTTACGTGTGTTATACGAAACACTTTGAAATTTCATTAGCATCGTTACGAGTAAACTCGCAGATATTTATACAAATTCATATTTTTATGAACGCGAGTAAAAGAATAGGATGTAAGCAGAGATTTCTTTCTCTATGTGCCAGATGATATAACGAGTACTGTATTTTCGTTGTTTTATATATTTAAAATGAGTATGTCTAAAATGAGCAATTATTTTGTGGATTATGAACGCGATATAATATATAAATATTCCATTCGAACATTTTTACTATGCGAACATTTAAATTATGCGATTATATGGAATACGTGATCTTTAAATACCACATTATTATATTTGTCAAGGGATTTCCATTAGAAATTCCGCCTCTGAGGAAATTAGAAACGTCCGTATAATTTATGAACAAAAACACGTATACAGCAGCATACGAATCGATCTCTTCCACGCCGCTAGTTCTCGATATCTTTTCTCACTGCTATCTATCAATATCTTCCCTCGCACGTTATAAAAGAAACGTAACGTTTGGAACTCGTGCGTGACGCGTCGATCGATCGACTCGTCCATAGGAACAGAAATTCGAGAAAAAGGAATAGAAAGAGAAAAGGGGTTAATGTAGGGGTGATAGAGATAGAAAAAGAAAAAAAAAGGACGATAGTCCAGGGGAAATAGGAGCAATAATCTCTCGGTCCCGATTGCCGATTCGAGACACGCCGCGGCGATCGAACGCTATTTCCAACGGTAAATCCGATTCGCCGGCTGTTCTGTCCGCAGCGGTGGTGGCGGATCATAAATAAACGCTTGCCAAGGGCCGGATACCTTCGTGTCGGTTTGTCATCCGTACGAGTCATCCACGTACGTACACGGTTTGACAAACCGTTCGTTGTCCCTTGAAATAAAAAAAAAAAAAAAAAAAGGAATGAAAAAAAAAGACAAACGCTCGTCACGTCGTCGATCGTCTACTCTTCTCGTGGAATGCTTGAAAAATCGTTCGACATGACGGCTTGAGACCGTGTACTTTTGTCAATTTACGCCCCCTTTGCGTAATTATTTTATGATGTTATACAGAGTGGTTGGTAACTGATGGTACAAGCGGAAAGGGGGTGATTCTACGCGAAAAAAGAAGTCGAAAATATAGAATAAAAATTTTTCGTTCGAGGCTTTGTTTTCGAGAAAATCGACTTTGAATCTTCGCTCGGTACGCGTGCGGTAAGTTATAACGGACCTCATTGTAGACCGTTGTCTCGATGGAAAAATTAAAAAAAAGAAATATTTTATATTATATAAGTTATCAACCAGCCTGTATAATACATGTGGTGGATCAATGAGAAATGAGACAGATTCGTGTTATTTAATACGCTGTTGTGTTCTAACAAAAATAGAACAAACTCACGCTATGAATTTTATTGTTCGACCAATTCAATAAATGATATTGCTTGGATGAGTATCGCGTTTTGCTCGTTCGTTATTTGTCTCTTTGCGGGTTTATGGGTTATAGATCGCGGTTGTGTATTGTGGATGATACAGGATGGGTTAGCGGTTGTGGATTGTGGTTTAATGGCAGATACACTGACAATGAGCATTTTTTTTTAGCAAGGATTGAGAAGGTTCGAATTGGCTAAAGGATAGACTGTGGTTGTAGATCGTAGATGATAAGATTGATTATTGTGGTTTAATGGCCAATTTAATGGCACAGTGTGTTCTGCATATGGTACAGTCCATATGCGATACGTACGGACATGGTTTTGAAAACAGTGGACTTGAATTAGTTTGAGAGCCATTCAATTGCACGTTTGCCAGGCTCGAAAACAACGCTAATAACGTACAACTGCAACATAGCACTTATGTATAATTAGTTTATACGATTAAATTTGTTTTGCTTGTAGCGTAATCTAAATAGGTTATTATTTTGATAAACTAAAGAAAAAACAGCGAGTTACTATGTAAATATTCCAGAAGCCAGACAGACTAATTCTATCTGTTGTAAAATTTGTCCACGTATATAATTACTGCACAATTTAAAAGAAGAAGTAAAAAAAAAACATACTATTTGCTAGCACAAGTTCGTCTATGTCAAAGCGATAGCATAAAACAGATAAAATAACGTTTGTATATCATTTTCTGGTATTTTCCAATTTTTTAGTCGATCGATGTGACTTTTAATTGCCTCGTACATACGTATATATAGTTTTGAGAAAAAGAAATATGTATTTAAATTAGTCGAATGTAGATATAACGTTGGTATAACGTTCATTCTTCGGTGATCAGAAGAAAGAAGAAAAAAGAATGTCGCCTTAAGATATTAATTTTAACAAGTAAACCGTAATTGTGCACGATGTTCCTTGCTTGTCGAACCTCGTTGGTAAATTGCACGTGTGTTATAATTAAATGCATTCAGTCGTGAGTTTCAGCCAGGGAATTTGCATTATTAACGGCAGACCAATATTCTGAACCAGCAGTTACCGCGAAACAGTTTTGTATTGTACGAAACACCGCCGACTGACTTTTCGTCGCGAGAATTATTAATAAGTGGATTAAACGTCGGTTCCAACTACTCATTACGCGGTCCATTTCTTGTTTTCCCATTATGTTTCAGCTATTTGTATTACTCCATAATTACATCTATTGATATTGCATTTCTTCTAGCACAATCGAGATGTATAATTTTCTCGTATTTCCATTTTATAATATATATATATATGTATTATTTTCTGTTTACTATAATTATTGTTTTTTGCGTTATTTCTCATTGTTTTCTGATTACTTGTTGTATTTGGTCATTATTTCAGTTTCGTTATTTTATTACAATTTTTTTCGTATTTTTGTCGATATTCCTCTCGCTTCGTTTATTATTATTTATTTCTACATCTTCCGTCAGTTTCTTTATTACTCTGTTTCTTCGATTCGCACTCACTTTAGCAGCAACAAATGGAATTTTTTGCTTTTACTGACATTCGATCCGTTTCACTTTACCCTTCCATTCATTACGCTTCTTTTCCGAGCTTTTAACTTTTCTCTCAAATTTTCACGAGACACAGTAATTTTGTTGCGCTTCGATATCGCGGCAATTTATATCCAAGCTATGCACTTGCCATACGTATAATTACATATTAACGAATTATTAGCTAAACGAACAATAAACTTATCTATCGTCGATAAAGTTGGTCGCAAATTTTTGTGACTTTAAATCAATTGACCGATAAATACCCTTACAGAAAGTCGAAGAAAGTTGGAAATAGACAGTCGAGCAAGTAGTATAGTCTTGTACGTGACCAGACATTTGATTCTATGAAACAATCTTATAATTTAACAAAATTTATAAATATATATCTGGTCTGAAAAAATTTGCTTCTATTATAAATATTCGACAAAATGGAATTCTATTCGAACGAATTCGATTTAAACGAATTAAATTACGAACCTTTCACGTGATATTCCGCAATTCCTTATTTTCTTTCCAAAAGCTATTGTTCAATCAAAATCACGAAACACCAAACAGTTAAGAAAAATACAAAATTCATAGTCGGTTCGATCTCATTAATCAAAGAACCGAGGAAATTAACGATCGAACGATGCTTGGAAATCTTTAAAATCCACGTTCCGCTCGAGATACCGATCGCGGTTTCGGGATCGTGTTTGTGAACCGCTGATAAAATATTCGGGGTTAATTGATCGAGAATTCGGGTCAGGCGGAAGCACGTGCTGAAGTGACTAAATATGCCAGCAACTTCTGCCTGCCTAACCTCAACGTTGTACCCTAAGACCTCGAACGAATTTCTCTGGTTTTTATTTTTCACGTGACCTCTTCTACGTGCCACGTTCGTTCGTCTCGCTGACATCCAGTTTATTGCGAGCTACGAGAACCGTTTCACGTTGATAAATAATCAGAACGATGCTCGTGCAACGAGGTTCGAGCGTAACCCTGTCTACTAGCGAAACTTTGGCTGATAGTTCGAATTAATTTTCAGCAAGTTTGACACCGTTTGCTGTTCACGCTTTAACAGAACCCGCTTCAAAGGCCGGAGCCAACATCTCGCTACGTGTTATTTCGGTGTAATTAATTTTCAACCTGCTGCGTGATTGTTGTTATCGTTGTTGCTATTACGCGTTCTATGCATCCTGGAATGCGATCGACGTCGATAATGGTCATATACGGGAGAGACATACAATGTAAACACGTTCGTGAAATTTACATGCGGTCATTTAAATTCGACCCATTGAAGTATTTTCTTCTATCGAAATATACTTGAAATCTACCTTTTTCTCTATTTATCTGAACTCCAAGGATTGAACGAATGGCTAGAGTCTATATAATATCACGTTAATTGAAAATTACACAGGCTACTGTAATTTCGTCTTAATTCAATAGAATCATCGTTCGATGTTTCATCTGAATTGAAATTTTGTAAACGTTTATATATTTAATATACCTTTTAAAATAATAACCGCGAGTATGAGTAACCTGGAAGAGCGCAAACAATTAAACGTTTGCAATTAAACGTGTAATGGACCATTGAAGATCGGTTTCGCAGTGCAACGTGTCTGACCATATAGGGAATTGTACTACTTACTCGGCTGTTTCTGTCTCTTATTAACTTCCTTAAACGTTTCGTGAGGATATTTATTCGTCTATTAATTTGAGTTCACGTTAATTTCGTTTTCTAGTTACATGTAGATGACGTATTAAGTAATTAAGTAAATTGAAGCGATTAATATAGATTAAAATTTGACCAATAATTGATCGATTTTTAAGATATACTACTTGGTCTGTCGCTCTATTAAATTTGTCTCTTGTTCAGTATAGCATCAACGATTTAAATGCTATCAACAAATGCGTGCTCTGTTCGTGTTCTTATGAAATCGCTTCGTTCAATTCTTTTAGCCTTCGTTCTTTCTCTTCAAGATGTATTAAGCTTTTATATTCTTTTACAGTCAAGCACACTTTAGCAAATGAAACATAGTACACAAAGAAGTTTCGCAGAACAAGCTAGAGTTTCTCCATTCATAAATTTAATTTCTCAAATTCTGCGAATTCCGTCAAACAACCTTTGTTCTCGATATAAAAGGTTCTAAGTGGCTGCCTCGCTCGGAAAAGGAAACGAACTTAATATAAACCTTTTTAAACGTTAACAACTATACGTCCACGCGCTAAATTCACGACAAATTTCATTTTTCATACCGAGGAAAACATAATTTCGAGTTAATTAAAGAATTTCCACCGAAGAGTGCAAGAATTACGCTTCCTTCTACCGTTAAATGCGCGTAACCATAAACTCCATCATAGATATGCTAAACACCGAACACATTAAACTTCACGACTATCATAAAACGGTATTTGCCTTTACTATAGATCTTAAATCTTGCATAGAAATTTCGCGTGCAATCTTCGAAATTTCACGCAATTATCTTGAGATTTTACGGCGTTAGTAAATTTTGAAGAATATTATTATTATTATTATTATTATTAATACAATATTAATATAATGATAACAATAAAAATATTAATATAATATTAATATTAATATAATATTAAAGAATATTATTATTATTATTAATATAAAAGTAGAAATTTCAAAGGAGCATCGAAAGGAAAAATCGTAGGGATTTGCGACGGTATAAGAGGATGTTGCATAACAAAGAAGCTAATTAATATTCAACGATTTCTATACTTTTATAACTTTTGTTCCAATCCATATATTCAAAGAATATCTTTAAAATATTCCATATATATTCTATAGAATCCTAAGACTTCCGCTATGAAAATAAAATTATTTTACAAATCCTGATAAGACATTAATTGAAATTATTCATTTCTATGACCATACATCATATCCCAAAAGTGGTCAAAATCGAAAATAACTTGTATCTAAAAAATGAAACTATTGAGATACTTATAACTTTATGTGCTAGACTAGATTAGCTGCGTAATAGTGATACATGTATGTGAATATCAGCGTGTGGAAGTATGTGTGTTCCTACAAAGGAATATAAACTGTTCAGTCGGTTAACAATCTGGTATGAAAGAAAGTGCTGAGACGCGTGCAAGTGTGTATCGATGAATATCTTTGAAATCGCTTATCAAATAAATATATAACTATTCTAATATAAATTCTAAGTGTAGATTCAGTGTTCCTGTACCATTATTTCGGCTATTAGGATCCAATATTCTCGACAGAAACCAACACCATCAACCAGTCTAGATTAAAAAAGCTCGACGTGATTTATAATCCTGATGGATAAGAATAGGCGACCAGGTTCCAAGAATATGACCGTTTCTATTCAATGGAACGGTACGGTTTTACCTTGATTTTCCCTTGTGAAACGGTCAGCGCAAGGCAAAATGAAGTTTGCCGCAAGATTTCATGAGACACGAATTCCCCGTCGCGTCCCTAGCTATACTCAATATTCTGCAGGTTAACGATGGCATGGGAGAGTATTTCATCCTCTCCGTGAAATATGTGGAGCAGAATGTACCTACACGAAGGAGTTATGCCAGACACGATACGTATCGAGTATCATTAGTGTCGACGGTATTCGAAGCTATATCACGCGAATTAATTCGTTGCATTTTCTGGCACCGTGACGCGTCGGCTTTCGCGGAGACGGAAATTTTCCTCGTCGGTGACGATTACGAACGCCCTACGTGTCTACAATATGCGTGCACGCTTTACGCGTCAAAGCAGATTCTTGATGAAATAGGCGCCGAGTTAGGGAAGAGACAGAGTTTCCAAGTCGCGTTGTGTATGCCCCTTCGAGTATAGAAATTGGATGCGTGTGACTTCGTGATTTGTTAAAGTTGTAATTCCTGAAGGGTTTCGTGATAGGACGAAGTTTTGATGTTACACAGGGTGTGCCAGAACGTGTGATAGAACTTGAAAGATGGTTGTTCTACTGGAAAAGTAGAATTTTTCTTTATGTTTCCTCTTGATTTCTAAAGGTATGAGATTGATTCGTTTGAAGTATAATACTTCCTCTGGATTTGTCAAGTTAGACAATAATATTCGTAATTTGTATCCTTTTGTTTGTTAATATAATTTTCACTTAATCGCAATTTTATCAATTCATGTTGTGTATCATCTTACGTAATTAATATAGCCCATGTTTCATGATACTAAATGCTAAATAAAAAGAAATTGCCTGAGGCTCTGCTTTCGAAGAAATCGTGTTTTTCATATACGACGTATTTGTATATCGTTGTATTTATGTACTAATTGATTAACCGCAAGCATACTGAATGTCGTATCATTTTTCGCTATTTCTTTATGGCTATACAAATGTAATACTATGAAAATGAAATGTGCGACATTTGATAAAAACGGACGGTCCATTGGAAAATAAGTGGATGTAGAAGTACTTCGAACTAATTCGTAGATATCTCACGTGTCTCGTTACAAACTATCTCTGCTATAATTTTATAACGCGAAACTGTTAATCGATTATTAAATACTTCATTTTTGCACGACTACGAACGCACTTTAGCTTTAGAATCGAGCGTCTAAGATAGTGCGCCGTAACAAACCGCCTACAAATATTTACACCGAAATCACGGCTTCCGATTCCCAGACCAATTTAATCCAGCTGCCACTCAGAGAATGGAGAATGCCACAGAGACTCGAAGCTCGGATCGTCTGCGTGGAACCGCGTCGCGATATTACGAATACGCTCTTTCGGCTACCTCCATTTCATTATCACCGTCGCAATAAGAGACTTGCTGGTTGTGCAAGAACCGGAAACGGTAGATACACCGAAGACGCTTATAACTGACGTAGCCCGAGTTAAACTTTCTCTCTAATGCTCAAATTATCGTCTACTCTTACTTCGTTCCATCTCTCCCTTCTTCCTATCATTTTTATTCTAATTTATTTCCCATCCATTCCTTTTTTTTATCAGTCTTAGCTAATTTATTCGGTGTATCGCGCAAAGTAGGTTGCTTTAACCCGTTCGTTTCCCAGTTAACTTTGACGAGTATTACGATGCTTTGCTTCGTTATGGCGCGTTTGGATTATTTAAAACGTTGCTTTGTTACGTTTCGTTTTCCAACAGTTCGCTTTGCTACAACCCTCTTTGCCATATTCCGCTCTGCCGCGTTGCATTTTGATACGTTTCGCAGTTTAATCTTGCGACTTGCCCTGCACTGGTTTATGATATTTTGCGCTTTTGTTCGCCAGTTTGCTACATTAAATCGTTACGCTTTGTATCGCTGCTGTCCGCATTCCAATGCTTTGTATCGTTAACTTCTGCTTTTTTGTACGCTCTTCACATTCCTACGCATTGAATTGTTACGCTCTGTATTCTCACGCTCCGCATTCCTATATTACGCATCGCATTTCTATGCTTTGTATCGTCGCACTTCGCCTTACTAACCTTACCCTGCTTTGTATTCCAATGCTTCGTATTCCTATGTCTTAAATCGCGACGCATCGTACAGTTGTTCTGTTGTATTTCTACATTCCGCATTCTGCATTCTTTTATTTCTATATCCTGTATCGACATGTTGCGCATTCCCACATTCTCCACTGTTACGTTTCGCATTCCTGTACTTCTTATTGCTACACTTTTTATCGCTACGTTACGCTTTATATCATTCCTTTTTACATTGCTGTGCTTTATCACGCTCTGCTTAGCTTTGTTATGCTTTGTACCGAATTTTATCTTTTGCTCCGCCTTCTTACGTTTATCATCGCTACTCGCCTATTTCTTCCTAGTTCTTTCAGACGAAGCACAAGAAAAGAGCATTCTTTCCCCGTTATATAGCCTCGGTCATCAGTCAGTTTTCAATTACTTGCGGCACTTGCGCACGAAATTTCGTTTTCGTCGTGAAATAGGAGGCATGCACGTCAACGCCGGGAACCGCGTGCCCGCCTCCTGTCAGCCGTCATCGACGTGAACGACAACTTCGTCGTCGTGTATTCCTATAATGCAATCGAGTCGAATCAGCGGCGCGTGAAATCGCGAGCGTATGTGCGTTGCTCGGCTTTGGCCAGCAATAAAACACGCCACGTAGACAGACGTCCGTGTCTCGATTACCCTCCACGTAATTCGCGTATCGTCCTGGCTTGTAATTGTGTTCGAATGCTTGGTGGCCAAGTGCGAGTAACGTTCGATGTCGAGGCAAGCTGTTTCGAATTATTCATTTCTCATTTTATCATTTAATTTTCATTTTTTCATTTCGCGAATTATCAAACCACGATCTTAATCAGCGACAACGTAATATATTTTTAAGTTCGATGTGTTAATCCGAATGAAGAAGTTTGGAAAATATTCTCGTGTGAGTTTTCTTTGATTTTGTTGGCGCGAGTGAGAATTTTCTGAGACTATGCGAAATGACGAGGTTCTTCCGTTTCAGTGTGAATCTTATTAGTACGTGGTGTTGAATTACTATTTATTAATACTAGAACTAGATAGTTAATACGATGCTATTTCTACCACAACCAGACAAAATGACTGGTCTTTGAAAAATACAGAATAATAGAATATTTGTATATTTATTGATTTATTGCTTTCTTACGGAAGGAATTCCATCTTATGTAGTACATTTTTCCTATTATTAATCCATCTGGGACGATGATCCCTAAACAAGGGATGTTGTCATGTTGGTTGGTGTGGTATTTCTAGAGTTAACATCTAGCGATTTAACGATCGATCCGGAATTTTCCTGATAACTGATATCGTCATATCGAATGATACGCGGTAAACATTTGGAAAACGCGTGGCAAGTTGTACAAAACGAGGAAACTGGTTAATTGGGGTTCGATAAACGGATTGCGGGACTCAAAATCTAGTAAGTTATTAGAGAAATTAAAAGTTGTGTAAGTTCTACTTGAATTTGAAATATTAGAAACTTATAATTGAACGACTATAATGTATCACATTGAAATAAACATATTGTTCGATTTTTTAACTCAAGAACGTTGACAAGAGGCTGTTTATATTTTGCATTACTGCTCTTGTCACGATAAAAATATTGCAGGAAAGAAAGCTCGAGAGATTTTTCAACATTTTACGGCAACGAATGTAATCATTTTTTTGAAACTGTAAGTTCGTTCGATATTTTCAGTTTGCCACCTTAACAGTGTGCCAGGTGTGCGTTTTCTCTTGGTCACGTTTCGAAAATTCTCGAGGTATTTCCTTATTCAATCAACGATGTAGGTTTCTGAACTGTATACCCTGGAGAAGCTTTTTCTTCGACAAACCGAAAGCCTTGAAAGCCCCGCATTTACCGAATTTTTCTTTCCAAACGACAAATTTACAGTTCAGTTTTTTAACTCTATTTTATGTATTACTGCTGTTTCCCGTTTCTTCGTATTCTCCTTTGAGTTATAAATTAAAAGAAAAAAAAAAAAAAAAGAAATAGAAATACCATTTAGCCAAAAATGGCTCAAAGAACGTGGCACAATTAAGTGTTCAATTTTCACATTTTTCCTTTTCTTTTTTAATATGCCGAAAATGCGGTTTCGAAAATTTCTACATTCACAAATTTCCAATTTTATGACAACAAAGAACAATCGAAAACAAAAATGTTTCCCTATTTTATTTTACGCAGCTCTAGCTTGTTTTGCTTCGCTCGACTCGATTCAGCTTTGCTCGGCTTGGCTCAGATCGGTTCAACTCGGCTTAACTTGGTTCTGCTTTGCTTTGCTTTGCTTTGTTTTGCTTTGCTTTGCTTCGCTCTGTTCTATCCTACTTTGCTTTGTTTCGTTCTACTTTGTCCTTTTTCCTAGTTTGCTTTATCCTGTCCTGCTTCTTCTATCCGCTTCGCACCGCTCTGCTCCGCTCTGCTTCCATCCGCTTTGCTCCGTAGCATTCCGCTGCGAAATATTTTGCTTTGCTTCCACGTGTTCCCCGTTTCTTTACTTCCTTCTACTTTGTCTCCCTTTGTTTCACCTTGTTCCCCTCCATCACGCTTCGAACTTCGGTTCTCTCGAGACAAACGCTTTTTCAAAAGCAAAATCTACAAAAATCAATTCGAAACGCTATCCAAATCTATTTTTCACATTTATGTAATTATAACCTTGCGATTTACCGAAGGATCTTCTTAAAAGTTAGTACACACATTATGTAAGTCAAACGCCTATACCCTTGTTTGATCAAACGCTGCTTCTTTACTCGAAAGAAATGCCAAGATATTGTTTAATATTTGTGCAGATATTATCATAATGAAAGGGTAAGCAGAGAAATTAATTTTTACCTAAAATAATTTAGGTGCATGTATGAAACAGTATTTTTTTTTTTAATCACCAGGAATACTAAAAATTTGAGGAACGTAATTTAAATTTGGAATGTGTTAATTCACATTGAGTACTGTTTGATTCACATAGGTGCGCTTCAAATACACATGTTGCAACATAAATATCTATATTTGTAGCATTACAATGTGGAGATAAATGCAATTGTTGAGCTGTTAATTAACATCGGAGATTAATAATAACGAGCGTATCATAGTAGCTGAGATTATAGCAGCCGAGTAAATATAATCGAACAACGCGATTCTATAAGAAAAACGATAAAGCGAAGAAAAACCTTTGTTCGATCATTATACTACTTATACTACTATACTACTTATACTACTGAAGTTCTCTACCGCCAGGGAAATGTTTCAGTGAAATCATCAATACTTATTGTGAAAAACAATGATGCTATAAAATTCAATAATCATCGCATCTTTGTACCTGTCACTGAATATTATATTAAAAAACACGTTTATCTGAAATTGTGAACATAAGAAGTTCGATTACATCGAACTTGTAACTTTAGCGTTAAAAAAGATAAAAACCAAAAACAATTAAACTTTTCCTTACAAAATATTATCTCATTTAAATATCCATCACAACTCGTCTGAATCATTTATTAATGATCATTGCAAAGATAGCCATTTGTGTACAATAAAAACATATAGATAGCATCACAGAACTTTCTATTTCATCGAGATAATTCGCGGTTTATGGGGCATGCTCTTAATATTCTATTACAGAGCCGTAGAGAAATATTTGTCTTTCATAAAAATGCTGTACACGAATCGTCGCTGCGCTAACAAATTACGCGAGTTTCCGATAAAAATTAGTCGTCGAGGTCCGTCAATATTTGCGGCTGGCCGTTTCGGGATTTAAATCAACCTGACACTCAATATCGGTGCAAGCTGTGTAACTCGGTAATAAAACGACGATAAAACGACGATAAAACAACGATCAAGATGCTGTGATATTGCGAAATTTTCTCGCCGTGACGCGCCATTCTGAAGCGAACTTGTCAAATGCAGACCAAAAAAGGTTACTTCTGCTATTTCTCTTTCTCGAGGTGCCTCGTTGAAGCGCTATGCGAATTTTTTCACTGTAACATCGATCCACGTGCTGTCGTCTTCGCGTTGAAAATGTACATTTCTTTTTTACTTTATTTCCTCTTTGCTATGTTTTAGTTTTATGCGTTTTCGATATTCTTTTAATAGCACGATTAGCGATACGATGAAATGATTGGTAATATTTAACGACTGAACAGACACAATTAATTCTACGGTGTGACAAATGCAACTCACGAACAATAAATGGTTCATGAATATTTTTAAAATGCTCCAAGTGCGATATATTATGCGAGAAACACCAAAGAATCCTCAGTATTAAGCTGATTACACAAATCGAGCAAACAATGAGACGGTATGTTGCTGTAACAATGATAAACTGAAGTAAAATCTTTGCCCGATCAATTATTCGTCTATACTACTGAAATTTGATCAACGTTGGAATCATCGTTGCCAGGACTACTGAACCACTATAAAATTCACATTATACTTAGAAGATAAGAAATTTTCTTTCCGTACCGACTCGCTCCTATTAAAATTCCTCCACTTTGTCCTTCAAATTCGCGCAATCAATTAGCCGAAGTATATTAATCACTGCTTAACCGATACCACGAATCCGACCTCCTTTCGCCAATTACACAAATTCCGAATACCAAAGGTCAGAGATTGGCAAACACAAACACGAATAATTCACCATCGAATCGTTTTAATTTATCGTAATTTCAACGTAAACACAATTAATAAGCTTTGCAGCTTCTACGTTTGTAGCACATAAAGTAGTGTACGTACGCGTAAGAGCAGATTCTATCGCGAGAGAAATTCCAAGTTAATGAGTCGGCGGTGAAAACGAAGCTGGAAAACGGGAATTCTCCGGCGAGTTAAACACCCTCAAAGAAATTTCTCTTTGGCAAATAACTTCTCTTGCCGGACTTAACAGTCTCGCGGTCGCGAATCGCTACTTTTAGCGGTTTCGCGAATTGTTGGTCGTCCATGAAAGCCTAGCCTGAGGGCAATTTCCATTGTTTTTGCGATTTTTAAGAGTATTACGCGCGATCTTCGACCTCTGTAAATAGTTTCGCTCTTTCGAGCCTCTCTAATTGTTACCTGATTTTTCGCGTGGTAACGCTACCTAGAAACGATAACACGATCGTGCAATTAAGGCTGAGCCATAGTTTTCACGTCTCGCAGACGAAGAGACGCGTAAGTTGAGACATTCTCCAAAAATCTTCGGACAGTTAGTTGCTTATTTTTGATAAGATGCATCTTTTTTACGCATCTTTTATTGCTTCGTAATCGTCACGCCGAAGATATTTAGGTAGACAAGTCTCTTTATAAATAATTAAAACAATTTTTTTAAACGTATCCTAGAAAGAAAATTGTTTTGCCTATGAAATATTCTAATTTTAAAATTACGATGCGATACTTTGAATATTTTACATAGTTTGGCGTATTATGGGCATTGTGCGAATATTTGCATCTTCCAATTAATTCGAATTGGAGGTAGCTAATTTACAGGTTTAATTTACTTCGCAGCCTAAAATTTAAATTGCTTCTATAGAACGGAATGTAGAATTTTAGGTGTCGCTTCTTGAAGCTTTAATTCACCAACATTCCACATAGTTTACATCTGCTATAATACTGTTCGAGTCTCGAGTACGAAATGGGTATTCTATGACATCGATTCTCCCTGTAATCTTCGAATTCGGGTAAATTATTCGATCGACGGTACAATTGGCTATACTAATTTCATTTGGTGAATGCGCAAGCTGTACAGGGTGTTCTATAGATTCACGTTTCAATTTCGTCAATGTGTTTTACTAGAAATAAAACGAAAATGTTATTCAAAGCAATAAAATAAATCTGTAAATGCTTTACTATACGATATATATATATATCTACACAATAAATAGAAAGTGTGCCATAGATCCTTAAACAAATCTGATCAATAAAATGTATTCCATAGATGAAAATAAATTGACAATGTCGTATAAAATATAAATAGGTTGAATCACGTGAGTGAAATGATAAGTTCTACCAATATTGCTACCAGTATTAAACCATATATATCGTTCACAGCAAAATTCATAGAAACCACAATGGATATTGAACCCGTTCCGATGGAAATTGCACAAAACCGCTTTATTCTACCCAGTATTCCAGCAATTAAGCTCTGAGCTAATCGATTACTAATCTTCATTCGTTCGAAACGAAAATTCCAACTATTCTACGACGAAGACACCTTCGAAACTTTCAAAGGATACATCGACGTGTACTAAGCGCGTAAAATCATCTTCATTCGTTTCAAACTATTTCACCATCAACTTCGATCATACTGCAAGCGAAGACTATGAAAGCTTTCAAAGAACGCTTCGAAGTGTGTTACTTGCAAGTGCAATAAATCGTCCTGTACTGATAAACCAGCGGATATCTGCGGATTCATGGGAAATTTGGAATTTTGCAAAATTCCACGGAATACACGTAATACGAAGAAACAAATGGTACAGTAAGTACACAGTAGTTTTACGTAGAATACTTGGCAGATAAAGCAATGTTCTACCTAGTTGCTCCATTTTCTTAATTATATTTTTAAAAATATGAATCTGAGCGCAAGAATTTGCAGTCTACTTATTAACAAATGTTGGCACCTGTTCGAGAGAAATCGTATAAATCGACAAATACAGTACACAGGTGAATCAGAGCGAAAAGATGTTGCAAAAAAAAAAAAAAAAAAGAAGGAGAAATTAAAAGAAGAGAAAAAGATCTTGTGAAGAAGAAATTACGCATTTCGTGGACGAATCGAGGCCGAAGATATACGATTCCTAAATAACTGCTGATCGTATTTTTCCCCTTTAACGCGGTCCATCCGAAATTTCCTTGGGAAGCTGTCGAAGCGGAAAAAGCCTCGGGATAACGGGTCGAGCCGGTGAGAACGAATCGATTCAGCCGGTGCACGCCGTGTCTCTATTTCCCGTTCCGAAAAGTCGTTCCCGTAGCCCGAAAATTGGATCAATTTCAATATTTCGAAACATGCCCCTGAACCATCCGTACCCGACGTGAATCCGACCAACTTTTCTCCGCGCGTCGCGCCAAACCGATGAAAACGGTGGACGTTACTGTTTCCCTTTAATTCGCCAACTTCTCGGTTCGTTTCGAGTTTTTCTGCCGGAAGATTCGTAGAACGTGGCGGACAAATGCGATCCAAACGTCTGATATCAGGTTCCTTCTTTCGTTATCTCTGCATTTTCGAAAATGGACGAATGATTGAACGAAACGAGTAACAAGAAGAAATTTGTCAATTATTAAGATAGGAAACAGCGATGAAATAAAAAATGATGAATACCCGCTTCCTATAAGTTTAGATTGTTGTTGTATCGCGTAAACCAATCAAATAAATCAAGCAACTCGAAATGACTTTTACACTGCGCTCCTGTAATCGAGTATTGCACTTTAATTTATTTATTTTTTCACGCTCAAAACTATGACACAACAAATTTTGTATTTCCTTCGATGGAAAAATGGAGAGAAGACTGGCCGGTTTCCGTATTAAGAATTAAGATTTCAATTTTCCCGCGGTAGACTGTTTTTCGCTACTAGCAATGACTATCTTCCACGTTTCCCGTGGAGCCATAAAATTCGATATCCTTGAGCTTAACAAACTGTCAGTGAAGTTCGCTCGTGATATCCCGTCGCCCACGAGATCCACTCGGCCGTGCTGAATTTTTTATATGCATACTATACGCGCGGCCTTTTGATCTTTTTCTTTGGATAGCGTTCGATCAGATATTCGTTGGATATTGTGCAAGTTTATTTGATGATAGAATGTTTTAAGAAGTTAGTGAAAACTACGAAATGAATTGAGTATGCAGCTTGAATACCAAAACTAAAAAAAGAGAATCCAGCTTCTTAATATAATTCGAAGATACTTTGAACATTTTGGAAAGTTTTTCAGCCGTAAAGTGGTCGAAATTAGAATATAATCACATATATATGAATATAAATAATCGATCGTGACTATAAGAATCATCATTTCTTCGGTTGTTTCTTTCTTTCTAATCCCGATATGCATATCGTTAATTAAGTTGACATTAATGTTGCATTTATAAATTACAAAATTGTTATTAGAAATAGGGTACGTTAATCTAGTAAACTCAATATATGTAGTCGCAATTTATTTTCACGAGAATTGTACAAAACTCTCATCACGCTCAAGGAATGAAAAACATCTTGCAAGCTGAATAACCTCATCCTGATACATACTTTCCCTCCACAATTTTTCTTCTTTTCCTCCTCGTCATACACGTACACACACACACACACATATATATATATTGTTTTAACGATTCACACAAACGACAGATTTTGAAATTATGCGAAAGTTACTCTAATAAACGTAACAAAGTATTTCCACGTATATAGCAAAAAACTGCCGCAGCCCTTAAGGAATTAAAGGCCTAACAGGTAATTTCCCCTTTACACTTTCCTCTGTTCTTTCAGCTTTTTGCTTCCTTTCGTTTTCTTAAATTCAGATATACGCGCCTCCAGTCATAGAATAAAGCCTTAATATGACGCAAGCTTAGTCGGCCCATTTCTTCCTTCTTTTTTCTTCCTCTCTTTTCTCGCGCAACATTCGCCAACCATGGTTCTTGCGCTTTTCATTCATGGAATTCGAGCGTCGTTGGGCGAAGGCGGAAGTAATTGGTTTTGTCGCCTTTGCTGCCTTCATTTTCGCTCGGCCGCTCTTGTTTCCGGCGAAGTAACGCGAAACTGAAACAACCAAAGTCGAGAAAACGCCGCGATTGTAAATGGAGCGGTGTTCTTTAAGGAACTCCAAGCCTCGCCAATTACAACAGTTACCCTCAACTTTGCGTAGACCAACTTTTTGCAACCTTTCCTTCTTCTCTTTTTTTTATTCTTCAAACATTAGTCGGTGTTCATGGTCTGCAAAGTTACTCCTTGATTCTGTTCGCACTTGGTATCTTGTACAAAAGATATATCAGATGCGAAGAGGGAGAAAGAGAGAGAGAGAGAGAAAGAGATTCATTTACGTAGTGGAATTTCTACACTAGTTTTTAGATTATATATAGAGATGATGGTAGAGAGAGGGAGATTTAAATTTTGGAACGTTTTGTCTATAAATTGCTTATCGAGAAAGCGAAGAATTGGTAAACGAAGAATTATCGAAACATCGAGAAGGATTTTTCCTTGTGTCTCGTAGGAGATGAAATGTCCCTCTCACGATATAAATTACATCATCGTTTTTAAATTTATTATCACAAAAGCGAAGACGAAAATTTTTACACTATATGTAGGTAGCTTGAATGGGAAGAAAAATCGAAAAGGATAATTAGTAAACGAAGAATTATCGAAGCATCGAGGAGGATCTTGCCTATATCGTGACAAGGATGGATAAGTCTTTCACGATACAATTTACATTACTTTTTCATACTTAATTACCACAAAATTGTGGGAGGGAACTTCTTTACGATGTACGGGACTAAATTATAAGACAAACAATAATAGGATAATTGGTAAACGGAGAATTATCGAAGAATTATCGAGAAGGTTTTTCCCTTTGGGTTTCGCGAAGGATCAAATGATCCATAAGTTATTAAACTAGTGTAATTGAGGTTGAAAAGCAGACCGCCTCTGGTCGATCCTTTTTCGTTTCTCTTGTCCATTATCGTCGCCGTGGGAATACAAAAGAAATGAGAAAGTGCGAGACGTGCAACAGTGAATCTTTTTCCGAGGCCAGGCAAGTATCCCGAAAAGAGTAATAAATGCCCGGCGTGCAGGCGTTCGCTGTTCCTTTGCTGCTAGAAAATTAGACCTGAAAGAACATTGGCTGCGTAATTACATGTTTCTGAACGATGGTGAGAGGAAAAAAGGACTTGGAAAATAACAATCCAGCCGGGAACATCATTGCCTTTTCCGTCTCTCTTCTTCTGCTTCGTGGGTTGCAAGGAAAAAGAAAGAGAGAAATTTCTCGAGTGAATAAAATTTACTTTCTTCGCGTGATGCTTACCGTTCCCAATTTCTCTTGCTTACCGTGATAAATCTGATAACACTTTACTTTATCGTCGAGTTCTGAGAGTCGCGCAAATCGTTTGAGTTATTTACTGTTACTAGGGTTGCCGTACTATAGTGGTATACTTCGCCTATTTACCGTCACTCGTCACCATAATTACGTAAGTTATCATTATAATTTGTTTAGAAGTATACGATACAAGAGCTGTCAATGCAAATAAACGATATTTCGCATGTTTATCAGGCCGCTAGTAACCAATTAACTAGCCTTAAAAATTGTCCATAACCGAATTTGGCGGAAATTATTTACTCGAATAATCTTCGAATCCAAATAGCTCTATCTTAGTATTAGATTATACTACTAGGTTGCTATTAAACTCAGGCTACTATCAGAGATTTATTAATAAATCGCGGATTTTTATGCATTTGTAGAAAATTTGAGAAATGCACAGAGTGCATATAATATGCAACAATATACAAAATATCCTAAATACAATACGCACAATTAGAGATTAAATTCACCGTAGCGATATCGATAACTTTTAGCGAATATCTCGCGATTTTCTCTATCCCGTTATTTACATATACAGAAAAAAATTCTTCGAAACGTTGATTCTTTACAACACGTGGAGAAGTCATCGAAATCGAAGAAGAAGTAACATTTCTACAATAGAAAAATCGATAAAATAATTGCAAAGGTAGGTTCCATTTTCGAACATATATTCGCAAAAATATTGTAGGTTCTTTACTACAATTAGTTTATTTACAATAAATGGATTAAACAGACGTTGATTAAACAGGAAACGATGGTTGTTTAACGTGAACTATTCACAATAACGCATTATAATTAAGACAACTAGATAGTTAATTTGCAACTATAGTCACCACGGATCCAACGTTCTCTCGACAACGCCAGTGTTTCGACCGTTTGCGGAGAGACGCGATCGTGAGATGGCACGTCAACGAGAGTTGTAAATTCCCGTTACGATTAAATAATCGACGCCACGAACTGATCGATCCCCTTATTTCTATTACGATAACAGGGGTAGTTCAATTGAATATGCACTGAATTAACAGGTATTAGGTTAAAGTTTATTCAAACAACTTATTGACTAGAGAGATATAAATTGATAAAGTATAATCGAGTTTCGATTGACAGCCAAAGTTACAATGTGTAGTACGCGACGTAAGCTTAGATGATGACGGTTCAAAAAATGCATAAAGACTGACTCTCTGTGAAGATGATGCTGCGGAGGAAAGCTTGCGATGGGAGGGTCTAATGACACGAAAAGAGCTGATTTGTTAAGGACAAGTTTTCGTTGGGAAAGACTTCGCTGTTAATTGGCTAATTTTCTAGGTTGGTGGGCGAGGAAGGATGCTAACCGCCCCCGAGAGAGAGTTGCTAGTGGGAAGGATCATACGTGAGAAAACTAACTTTCCCGTAGTAAATAGTAAACTTTTAGAAAATGATTTAGTAAAGAGATGTTTGTTCGGTCTGAAGGACCTTAGCTAAAAAATTCCTGAGATTTATGGTAAGTCCGTAAGACTATTGAGGGTACGCAGTGAAGATGCGAGGACATCGGGTTGCCATCTTGTCCGCATTTACCAAATGTCCAGCTGGACAAATTGTAAAGTATAAATTGAATAATAATAAAAAAAAATCTTGCCCGCGGTGTGTGGCCTGGTCTAGGTAGAGTGTCGCCAGACGTAGTAGCTAGCAACGCTCTCTCGACGACGCAATTCGCACTCTCTGACTTCTCAACTCACAATGGCTGCTTGGAAAATAAATTAAAAATATACAAAACGATCATAATACCACTATGGGGGACAGCAGCAGTGAGCCACGGCAGCAATGAGCCATATAAACAAAATAGAGACAGTACAAGCTAAAATTCTTAGAACAATAGCAAGTGCCCCATGGTGTGTTAGAAACGAGGATATACGGAAGGACCTGGGAATACCAACGGTCAAAGAGGAAATCAGCAGATACGCAGGAAAATACAAAGAAAGAATAGGAACACACCCAAACCGGCTAGCTGTGGAAACGATCAACACCTCAAACATGGATAGAAGACTGAAAAGGAAACACTCAGCAGACCTCACAAAGGACACAACCTAACAAACACGAAGATGGTATCCCGCTGGGGGTAGCCACCCACATGATAATCAAACAGCTAAAAAATTCTACCAAATGTCCAAATTGTGAATGTAAAGAATTAAATAAAAAAAAGAAAAACAATGACTGTTAATTCGTTTTTGTCCCTTAGCAACTCGTTATCTTTTGTTTTAGCCTCACGTCTTTTGTCTTAGCCCCGTCACGCACATATTCCGCAACCGCTTGTTTATAATTCGCCCGACACCCCCCAGGCTCCTCGTCCACGGTACTACAATATGAATTTGTATAAATGTGAACCGTCTATCGATAACAAAGGATATCCTCTAGGATACTTTAAGATGTGCGACGACCATGGGATACGTGGTTTGCTAAAGAAAAACAACGAGAAACACACACTGCGGGAGCAGAAAGAACGACGCCGGATTGAATGTCATAAAATATTTATCCGTGGAAAGGTGATATAGTTTCCCGGCCAACTTTCCATCGATCGAACTCTCTTCGTATCAGTTTTCTCGTGTCCTTACCCCTTCACCCCCTTTGTTCACCGGTTCTACGTCGTTCACTGCGTTCTTTTTCCGGACACGTACGACCCGTGGGGTCGGATACGTGGAAACCCCGTGTCGTTTACAAAGGCGCTATACAGGATCGCCGTGTGTTCATCGCGCGTGATTTCAACTGGCTCACGTAGGACAGCCACCATCGTAGATCGAACGTTCTACGTTCTACGTTCACGTAGTAAAACGTCGGCAAAGTGCACACAGGTATTCACGCTGTGAGGCGGATTCGTATCACAGTTTATGACGTAGCGAACGACGTATCGGTTTTTCATGGATACCTCGAAGATAGCACGATTGTTTCCTTAGCGATGATCCGTGTAACTTCACCGTCTTTTTCCACGGTGATTCGTCTTATTGAAAGTCTCGTGGAAGAAAATTTGGCGATATTTGCTGGCTGCGATACTATACACAGGCAAAATTGGTGGTTTTGTAAGTTCCATCTTTTTTATCGGCTACTTCTACGTTTCATGGTAGAACAGTTTTATATCAAAGAATTGAAGGAAATTCGTTGGTGGTAATGGTAGAATGGTGTAGATTGATAAACTTTGTGATTTTCGTAGTTTATCCTTTGTTGGATATTCGTAAGTTTGGTAGTAGGAAAATTTCTTTCCTCTGCAATCTTCTGTTAAAGAATATAAGAACGTTTTTTGGTTGTAACAAGCCAAGTTTTCTTTAGAGTTTTATATTAAAGAATTTTTAGGAAGAACATTTATTGGCGATTATGGTAGACCGAGGTAAGCTTGTCGATACAGAAAGTTGAAGTTTATGTTGGATACTTTCAGGTTTGGTGGTACGAGGAAAGAATGTTAATTGCTGGGTATGTTGTTCTTCTTCCAGATGATTTGCTTTCTTTGAAATTTTACCTTAGGAGGGGTGACAACATTTATTGCTTATTCATTGACAATAAAAAACAGGGGCTAAGCTCGTTGATTTCTTAATTGTTCTTTTAATTTCTACTTTGGATATTGCGAAAGCTTGGCAATATGAAGGAAGAAGGTCGATTGGACACGTTGTTTTTCTTCGGGGCGATTTATTTTTAGAAAATTATCGATAAGTTTAGTATCACAGAAAAGGAGTATCGCGTAGAATCTTTAACAGAATATTTTAAGCTACGTTAAGAGAGCTTCGTTTAGGAGAATTTAAACAATTCCCGAAAGTATTCGATGATACGAGAAGGATCGCAGGAACACTTATGTCTGCTATGGGAAAGTTGTTGAACGCAACGGTTGTAGCGAAGAAGGTGATAAAAAGAAATTAGAATCTCTTTTCTGAAAGTTTTTACCGTTAACGTTTGTACATTAAACTGCCGTTAGTTTTATAACGATGACAAAACAGTGTCATTATCCACACCTACGGACTCTTATCGCAGTTCCTCCTTTAAGATTTAGGTTTGCCTTTATAAAGGATAACTTGGCAAGAAAGGGTGAAACGTTCATTAACCTCACGAAGGAACAAAGAAGGACTCTCAACTTTCTCGTTAACAATTTCTTAACTCGCCCAGCACGCTTCTTATTATTTTTAATCGGTTTGATCAACAAATGCTTCATGAACGTGACTCAATAAATTGTAAATCTACGCCTTTAATTTTCGAAAATCTGTTTTCAGATTGGACGTTAGAAACGAATGAGAAGGAAAGATAATTTGTCTTGACTATTGCGATGTCAGAGCGTGAAACGATATTTTTAATACGTATAAATATAACAATGTATGATATCGTTACGATATATAATTTTTAATTAGCAAGTTATAACGTAAATTGGATCTAGACAAATTAAGAATTGTTATATTTACGTCAAATAAATTCAACGAAAAGATACATCTGATCGCTTAAAAAATCCGTTCTCTTTGATCCAAACCGATTCAAACCGTCGCATTCTAACGTTCGAATCGAACCACTCGATCCACCTTCGTTCGCATAGAAATTTGTAATAAAATATCCCATTGACCCGACGAACTCGGTTTCACCAGAAGCGAAGGAACGTTTTCCGATCGAAACGGCCAGAAATATTGCGTTCGTCGTTCGAACGACGTTTCTCTTTTTTGACGAGCCTTTAATATTTCACGATGAAACACGAAGACGTTGATCGTCGTCGACCAGGAGTTGCTTGCCTTCCGGTGAACCGGTCCGCGGTTTCCGCGAAGCGTGGAAACGTGTTGACCGGCGAGTGTCGTCGTTGCTTGCGCTTAGTACACGTGGCCGTGGGCATTGGAGAAGAAAAGAAGAAAAAGAAAAATAAACAGGAAAGTAAAAGAATGAGGGACGAGAGGGAAAGCAGACGACGACTCAGAGAGAGAACTGTGACCACGGAAAGGCACGATTCAGGAAGATGTTTCCTTGTCGCCTTGGGACACTTCTTACGTCTTCCTCTCTCCCTCTCTTTCTCCTCGTTTCTTTAGCCAACGGAAGTTTCGAACTCTATGTCCACGACTTTGTAAGCGTGCGGTTTACTGGCGTAGAATTTGTCGCGAAATAAAATTTTCCAATTTCTATGCAATTTCCTATAAGAATCGTTCGTTACATTACAGATAAAGTTCGCCTGTTTGAAGAGCTTGCAAAATTTGGAACAAAATTATATCTGTGGAATTTATAAATGATTTTTCCCATACAATGTCTAATTCTCTTTATGCAAATAAAAAGTAATTTAATCTTTCGGAAGCGGTGAATATTTATACGGTAAAAGAGACTGAATATTTTTGTACGTTTTCTAGGCTAAACTGTCTCTTAATCGGGTCTGTCGATAATCGTTTACTCGTTTAAAAATTATTTAAATCTATACGATTTTCCTCAGCAAAATAACGAAATTCGACTTCTTAGAAACGTATCGAATACTTTTTACTCCGAACTCTCTCTTTCGCTGTAATTTCTGTGTTTGGAAAATATCGGAACTCACTGGATTCTCGTTATTAAAATAAAACCATTCTAAAAATAAAGAAAATATTCACTGTTTACGTTATTTTTCTGTCAGAGATTTCCAACCGCTTAGCTTATAACCTACCTATCAAACTTCTGCCTTCAATTTCGATACTTGGTAACATCACAAACACTTTTAACAAGAATCTGCCTTTCGAAATATCTTGCCTTCGCGAAACGATCGCACCATGTTTTCAATCTTCTTTTCGAAACACCGTTTCGAGAAAAAGGGGAAGAAGAAGAAGAGCGAAGATAGTGCGAGGGGTGAAACAAATTCGCGAAACTTTACGTTCGATCCTCACCGAGAGGTTTCGTGCATCGGATCGGGAAACACGTCGTTTTCTAAACTCTAGCCAACTCTAGTTCCTCGACTAGGAGGCGGCCACCCGAAGGTTTACGCTAATCACGGTTTACCACCTTCGACGTCGACTTTCCAATAAGTTGCCGGGGAATGTCTTTGTTAACGCGCCAAGTTGACCGCGTCAACGAGCGTGATTGTATCGGACTTTCGTCGAGTTTCGCGCCGACTATTCGGACCGGATTCGTCGAAGCGTTCTTAATAACGCGGAAAGAGCCATTGTTCGACGAACTGGTGCGGCCGATTCGCACGGTGTCATGAAATTCGAGAATGCAACCTCGAACGACTGAGCTATAAATGGCTTTGCTTCAGCCACCGTTTCATCAACTTTAACCTCTGTTAATTTCAGATTGGTCGAGTAGCTTCCAACTTGCGGTTCTTCTTCTTTTGTCCGTTTTTATGGCAAGGTTTAAAGGTTGCGTTTGACGGGTTTATCTATTTTACTAAGCTTGTAACTCTTCGTTTCTTTATCCTTGTTAGGGGATTGTATTCTATACGAGGATGAAAGGGGAAAATACGTTACGAGTATAATATTGTTGAATTTTTTTTTTTTTGTTCGAGAACAATGAGCATTCTTCAATGATGGGAAGGATGTATTAGGTTGTCCGGCAGGTTTCTTTCGTTTTATAAGAAAATAATAGAAGCACAATGTTTTATTTCGAATTATACACGAACGTAATAATAGAAATATAACGAGATGGATCATACTTATTCAATAAAATAATATAAAACAGAAATTATTGTTCATCTATTATCACCTTATGAAACGAAAGAAACTTTTTTGACAACCCAATACTTTAACATAACATAATTGAAAAGAGTGGCGACCTACTCGGTCCAGAGTAATGTCTTTTAGCGATAAATCGAAGCAAGTTTTGTGAAAAAAATCTCTGCTTCTGAGAAATTAATATTAAAGATACGTATGCATAGATCGATAAAAATCTGTTGATAAAAATGTTTGATAAATTTAACCAAATAATACTACGTATATAATTTGCTATATAAATGAAACGGATTATTTTTCTTGTAGATCTAAAGATCTACAAGATCTTTTTACACGTAGAAAATTTTCGTTCGGAATTTTAAAGATATTTAAATTTCGCTTCAATGGCTGAAAGCTTCCAAAATCGCGTTTCTGGACGCTAATGGACTTAATGAATAATGCTTGTATGGGCCGCATGAATTACCGCGTTTTTTTGCTTACAGAATAACCTGGCCTTTTGTTCGTGTTGCTGGCAACCAGGGTGTCGCAAAATATCTTGTATAATTTTATAGCTATTCACGTAAAGGCGATCAACGTGGCGCTTCATTTTTCACGCGGGACAATGGCGAGGAAAATAACAAAACAAGGGTGTACTATACATTCTCGATTATTCGCTAGAAATAGCGAAAAATATCTAGCATTTAATCGAAATTTACATGTTACTTTTAAAAAGGAACAAAGTGAAGGAAAATGAAAGCTGTAAACTTCCAATGTAATTGGGAAAAGACTAATAAGTTAGATATATCGGGGTTTTAACTGCAAATGGCTTCTACGAAATGTATAATATATTTAATTAATCCTTATAATATTAATCTCTGTACGATAGCTTGCCAGCGATTAACTTTGTTCTTTCAACATAATTTATGTACTAAAAATGCAATTCATGTAAAAAGATCACGCGAATATTCATAATCGCGAATAATGGGATTCTGATTCTTGTTAACATTGGATGCATGTAATTAATGGTAAACTTTTTCTTCGATGTGGTAGAGAAATGACGAGTAAAGTAAAGTTTAGTTTGTTCGATCCGTTAAACATAAAATTCGAAGAGACAACATCTCGTATGCACCAATCTAACACAATGATAAATTCGATAATATACAGGGCGGTTGGTAACTGGTGGTACAAGCGGAAAAAGGGTGATTCTACGCGAAAAAAGAAGTCGAAAATATAGAATAAAAATTTTTCGTTCGAGGCTTTGTTTTCGAGAAAATCGACTTTGAATTTTCGCTCGGTACGCGTGCACTTTATCACGTCTCGTTATAACAGATCTCACTGTTGATCGTTGTCTCCATGGAAAAATTAAAAAAAAAAAAATGTTATTCTATATTTTCGACTTCTTTTTTCTCCTAGAATCACCCCCTTTCCGCTTGTACCACCAATTACCAACCACCCTGTATAAAAGGTATGAATTAGAAATGTAGTAAAATCAGAGTTCAGAATGTCGAATGAAACATAGAAAAGGTTCTTCTTTCGTTAAACAAAATATTATTTAAACGATGGGTTGTTCTCAGAAAAATGATTGTCCGGTAAGAAAGTGAGTTTCCAAAGAAGTCGGGGAAACTCTTAATCGCGTCAGAATGCTCTTCAATTTAACGCTTCTTCTCCAAGATTCAAACTTTTTTCCGGAATCATCAAAATTATATTATAGCATAAATCTCCAAACTCTAACCAACTTTTCAAGCTAAATCTTTCCAACCGTCCGCTCTGCCCCGGTTTTTTTCTTCGTTCTCTCTCAGCGGAATTTCATTTCTATATCGAAATCAACGAACGGACGACTCTTTTAACGTAGACGCGAGAAAAAACATATTGAATGGTTTGTAAACGGGAGGAATTGTAACGGCCGTTAAATCGAGAATCCACCAGTGACATTTGAAACATTTAAAATCGAAAGAAAAGATGGTGGTGTACTCACAGATGACGACGAGATGAGCGTTGGCACGGATCGATTTAATGCGCAAATATGGTCCAACTTGGCACTGATATTCTCCATCGTCCGTCAAAGAAGCGTCTGTGATCTTCAGATTGTAGATTCCGTTGTTTTGATCACCTATCAGTCTCAATCGCGAGTGCCCGACGATTTCTCCACCTGTGTAACAAAAAAAAAAAGAAACGAAACGTTTATTCCTCTTAAATTTACTTTTCTTCGCGTTTAATTTGATGCTTTAACGTTTTGTTACTTTATCCGCAATTTTAAAGCGAACATAACGATTTAATTTAATTCGTAATCATCGCTTTAACGGTTTTAAGAATCTTCTCGTCTGTCATCGAGAATATTTTCATAATTTTGTTTTTCTATTCTTCAGTATCAGTAGCGTTTATAGAAGTGTCATCTATTTCTTGACAATTGGACGTTAATCAGATGATTCACGAGTAAAATTAAGAACTATATATCTTAGTCGAATTAATATTTAACATAGAGCAGAAGAATTAACTCTACCGTGGAAGGATACATTTAAAATATTGTACAATAGAACGCTACTAAATTCGCTAAAGAACTCCTGTACATTTTTAAATATTCCTTTTAGCAACAACAGCCCACGAGTTTGAGAATCTTCTATATATGTACATGTTTTAGGTAAAACACAAGTTGCTTGAATAGAAGGGGAAACGTCAAAGGTCTCGATCAAGAAAACAAACGACGAGGAAGAATAATCGCTAGCTTTATGTTCAACCTTGCTCCCTCTTTATAGGAAAATGGGGATTGTTACAGTCCTAAAGAGCGAAATTGAAAAAGGGTATTACTGCGGCTTAAACGTTTTCACGAGGGTGTTTCATTAAAATCTTCCTGCATTACGATGGGGTGATTTTTATTTTAACTTCGTAGACCAATTATCTTCATCATCGATCGTCTCGGTATAAACGTACATCGATTGAAAAATAGATTGATAATTTCGAGAAAGATTCTCATTAAATTAACTTTTTTCTTTTATATTGCCAAAGATACTTTAATCCAATTTCTCTCGATTAAAAAGACGAACGTTTAATAACTTTCGTATCTCTTTGTCTATCATTTTGAAAATGAAGCTCTAAGTACCTTATCCGTAATTTCATACTTATTATTGCAATTTTATCCTTTATCTTCATATTATCTTTCTATATTCGTTATCTAAATATTATTCATCCAATTTTATACTTTTATTCATGCTACAACCACCATATAATATTATATTATACTATTGGACGTATATTGTTTTATTCCAAACCCAAGCAAAGAGACAGAAATCTCAAAATAAATAGTTCACGGTTTAACGTTCCGAGTAAAATAAGCCAATGAAAATGTTCTCTACATCCATTCCGATATATTCCAGGAATATCGCCATTTTCCAATAATTATTACGCAAACGTCCCCGATCATAGGAAAAGAAAAAAGAAAAAAAGAAGGATCTCAACTGCGACGCGTTAAGGCCGTATCATAACTCAACGATACGTCGTAAACTAAACGAGCAGCGTTTCTATATACAGAGTAAAGACACACGTTCGCTGGGAAATACTGGAACGTACTGCCACTTGCGTTTCGATAAAAGCGGTGATGTATGCAAAATCGATGGAACGGTACGGCTTTATGGCGGCCATTACCTTCTGTCAACCTTGCCTTTGTCGTCAAAAGTTTTGTCACGGCTAGATATTCGAAAGTCGGACAGCTCGCTGTTTCTAATGCGACCTCGTACAAAAGAAACATTCTCGGCTACGATCGTGAAAATTCGAAATTGGCCTTTTAACTCGTAAGTTCGAAACCTCGAAATTTCTTTAACCGAAACCTCCTGCCCGAGTGTTTCCTTCGATTTTTCGTTTGTGATCCGAAGTACCATAACTCGGAGGTCGCTGATGAATTTGCGTGTCAGAAATTTCGTTCGTTCGCACGAACAGTACGAACAGATTTTGGAGCGTAGTTATCGTTTTTGAAAAAAAAACCAACTATGAGCGTCTTGTGCTGTTGAAGGGCAAAAGAGAAAAAGAAAGACGAGGTACAGTGAAAATGGACGGTCTCCTGTCAGACACATTTTATAAGTAATACGACAGACGCTGCATCTTCTTGTAACTTGCCGCGCGTTCAATGTGTTAAAAATGGTTTCCAACAAAAATTGCTTTGGACGATACTGAATTTTTTTTTATAAAAGAGCAACGACAATTTCCTCTGAAACTGTTAAGTTACGTTTTCGTTTCATTCGCTCGTGTGACTTTTTTTCTTGTTCAATCTAAATGGTTGTCTCCTATTTCGAATAATAATAATAACAATAACAATAATATTAAGGAAATAATACAAATATATGTGTATGTTTCTGATAAATAACCTCGTAACAAAGTTGGCAAATTATTCCGCTTGCGCATTTTTCCTGCAATTTATTTGTGTTTTTAAATATCATTGTATACTTTAATATTGTATCGTTGACCCGCAGAATTTATTTTCTCTTCTTTTATTCAGATACAGAATTAATCTTGCAATATTTCAAATATCACGATAGCAAATTTAATCCCTAGAAGTCGAACGATGTCGCTGTGATTTATTTATTAGAGCTATAGTCTGTGATAACATAGTCTCGGATAATATCCTGCATCACATTAAATTACATCATTATAGAATAATCTACTAATCAGTGTTCGTTTATAGTTCAATTACATCGTACTGATAAATTTATTATTACAACGCATTGAGATATGAAACGTACCAAACGTTGTTTCCAATTTTTTAATATTTCCAATACCATAATCGTACTTGTTTAGTTACAGTGCTGCGTATAATATCAAAATTATCGACGATTAAACAGATTAATCTCAACATTTGCCAAAAATCAGTTAATTTATCCACAGGTGGTGCATTTACAATTTTGAAAACTACCAACGCTCCATTCTTACGCGACACTTTCGCCTCCCTACATTCCCAAATGACGTTTGTCGAATTTCTGTACTTTACGCCGCAATTCTAATTCCGCAATTCACCTGCTATTTTCGACCAAGCAATTCTCCTAATGACAGTTTCGTGCTTTGTCCTCTTTTTCTTTTTCCAAGCTACGCACACATTCGAATTCGGTTGAATAATTTAGGCCATCCAGCGACGAACGTGGAGAGAAAAGGGTGGCTAATAAAGGGTTTCGATAGTCGAGGCTCTAATTACTCTTTTCGCTCGCTACGCTACCGGTTCCCTACGAGATCATATCCAGCCTGAGAATCAAATAATACCAGCAGAGAGACCTGAAAACCGTGACACTGACGAGTATGTAGCTTTTGTGGCGTTCGCGACACTTTCGAAATATCACGTCGAAAATTGACGTTGCTACACACACCATGCGGAGATTACGTCGTTTCTGAAGATTTATTTTGCAAAAATGATGGAACGCGTAAAGACATTAAGATAGTTCTGCTCCATTTACGTCGCGGTTACTAATGGACCGTTTTAATGAACGGGCAAGATGAAGTTACCGAAACGAAGTTCCCAAAGATTCCGTAATGTAGACGATGGCGAAGAAAATTCGAGGGGTTTTCTTACTATCCGCAGAAACGCGCGCTCTACTTTTACTTTATCGCCGGCCGTGCCAGCGAAAGTTAATAATTGTTGGAAATCGAGATGAACGTTCTCGTTCCTAAGATTCTTGCGATCGAGCAGCTTCACGTGCTAATTAAAATCGGTGACATTTCGGTCACAGTGACGCAGTGTCCTATTTCGGTCGTTATTCCAAAGAAGTTTAATCGCCCTTCAGTTATTTAAGTTCTCTTTCCTATCCTAATATCTCGTTACTTTCCTTAATAATTTTATTGTTTAGTTGCGATGGAATTCCTCGACTTCTAAACCGCTTTTAAATATAATGCACGACGTAGCCCTCTTTCGTTTTGTTATTTCGTTATTTTGTTATTTTGTTATTTGTATAATTTTGTGTGCTAGACTAGACTAGCTGCGTAATAGTGATACATGCATCTGAATATCAGTGTGTGGAAGTATGTGCGTACGCGGCGTCTCGAAAACAAACGAATGTAAACTGTTCAGTCGGTTAACAGTCGGGTATGGAAGAAAGTGCTGAGAAGCGTGCAAGTGTGTATCGATGAATATCTTTGAAATCGTCTATCAAATAAATATATAACTATTCTAATATTAATTCCATGTGTAAATTTAGTTGTTCCTATGCCATTATTTCGGCTATTAAGATCCAAAATTCTCAACAATTTGTCGGCGGACTGGACTGTCGATGCGAAAGGGTTAAATCTCGGTATATTGGTGTTTTCGACTGAAATGGAATTACGTACTTGGTATAAATTATGAAACGTTATATTTTGTAAATGTTTAGCTTTAGTATCGTATTGGCGATTTTCCATTAAGATAGAATTACATACTTCGTAGACATTTGAACAGGATAGTAACTTTTTATGCTTGAGAGTTCAGATTCGTTTGAGAGATCGTAAAAGAAGCGTAGATAAACAGAGGGTGAGGTCGATTTACTTACTCGGTTGTATGACGTAAGCGAAGCCATCCTTTACCCACTGTACAATGCCAACTCTGTTCCCAACCTCACAGGGTATCATCACTTCACCACCTTCCAGGACAGAACTATTTCTTGGCCTCACTCGGAAATATTGTCCTCCTTCGCCTGTAACATCATTGGCAACAACACGAACATAAGTATATGACAAATGCAATACACATATATAACGTATATAAACGAAATAACACACGCAGAGTATCTAATAAACATTTTTCATATGGTAAAAATAAAAAAGAATAATTTTATCAATAATATACGTGTACAATATAATAAACGAGTTTTACATTGGATCGTGTAAATAACATTTTCGAAGAAACAGAATCTTTCAATTTTATAAATATATATTCGTCGATAATTAAAATGAATTTTAAATTTGATAACGTTATCATTATGGTCCCGCGTGTAAAACATATCGATGTGTATATATGAGATTCTGATAGTTTCAATAGTTTCTATATTTTGAGGCTAATTTAGTTTAGTTGGTCCTTTGTGTATCGAATATACGTTATCCTTTATTTTATCTGGTCGATGGCAAAATTCCCGTGTCAAAGAGATACGAATAAAAAGAAAGTCAATTTGTTAATTGATATATGTATTTGAAAAACAAAGTCACGATATCTTAGCTTTCTCGTTCTCGAAATGAAACTCTCTCTGAACGTTAGTTTAGGAAATAATATGAAATGATTAAACGGTAAAGGTAACCTAATAAATCTAACTCCATGTTCGGTTTACGGGACAGATACAGACGCGCGCACGTTTACAATTCCGAAGTCACACTGACTTTATTCGAACAACGTCGCGGCTGAGCTTAATTATCTTAGTTGACCTCGGTCGACCCCTTGTCAGTTATACACAAATTATAGTTTGTAGTTTATATATCCTGTAGCTTACAATACACACGTACGCTACACTTTCATTCACTAATTTTTGTTTCTACCTCTTCCCATAATATTAAATAAATATTTTAAACTCAATATGTGTGTGTGTGTGTGTGTCCATCATTTACATATAAATAATGAAAAGAATATGTATTAAATAAATAGGAAAAGAAATTAGATATTAATAATGTTGAATCATGAAAATTATGTGCATCAAATTTTCACAAAAGACGCGAATTATTTTATGCAGTTGCTTCTCTTCTCGCTTGTTATGTATACCTCTAATGACTATTTTAAATATAGAAAATCTGCGAGCGAGTGCGAGCTGTAGCTTTGGTTAATTTATAAAATTACAAAATGGTCGTAAAAGTGCGCGTTTACGAGAGATTTGAAACAGAATCGGGGGAAGGAATCTTCTATTCTATGGCGGAAATTATTCGCGGGCGCAGCGTTACCACTTCCGTGAAAAGAGTGGAAGCCAGAAAAGCTCCGGTAAACATCGCGTTGTTGAATCCGGAGAAATACTCGCTGTGCTTCTTTTAGCTTGAACGTTTGAGTGAGACCACATTTTATAAAAAAAAAAAAAAAGTGAAAACGAGAAACAGAAATAGAACGTTACGAGTAATTTTTTCCTGCCGAATATTTTATGAATAACCTTCTAATTAATGAAATATTTACCTAACACGTTGTGCCTGACAAAAATGGAAAGAAAGAACAGCATCTTTACTCACAAAACAAAATTAAACAACACACTCAAATTTAATTATAAACATCCCCGTATAGTTATCGTTATTACAGTCGATTTGGACAATTCTATTTTTTAAATTACCATCAGATTACTCGTCTATTTGATTTATCAAACCACTGCATTGTACAGACTAAACGCTGCTTTCTAGTCACAAAATAATTATTAGATGGTAGTTACAAAATAAAAATTCACAGATGATCCAACTAAAGATGAATATATATAATAATCCAAAGGATTAAAAATTACACAGAAACTTGTAACCAAGGAATTTCTATCGAATTCTCTTTCCTTAGAAACAGACTGAAAAAATTGATAATTTCTTTCTTCCTATATCACAATCGATCGTCCTGTCGACAAAACCAGTTCTTCCCAGTTCCCAAAAATCCATTCACATAAATCACTACCTGTTCAACCAATGTTTTGCGATATCACTGGAAAAACGATTCCTATTTTTATCAATCAGAAACCAACAATAATCCACCATACGCTGGACAACTTCTATGATTTTTATAAAATCCAACAGTCACGAAATTAACGATAGTCGATTAGAGGAACGAAGAAGAAAGACAGAATAATATCTCGATAGAAGATCGACGTAATCCGCCAGTCCGTAATCTGTCCAGTGTCCACTCGCCATTGCGATCGATGCTCGGTTGGCTTTCCTCGACAAGGCTGCATCATCGGTTCCTGTGTACCTGCGGCTTGGTTACACGTTGCCTTTGTACACGCCGGTCACCTGCTGTTCGAATTTGCGTGCACCCGCGTCGATGAAATATACAGCCGTTACACCTCCAAACTCAGCCTCCCTTTTGCGTCCGACCTGTGCCTTTAACCAGATAAATTTCACGCGTGTCTACACGCAAAGCGATACGTCGATGAAGAATCCAGTCGACTCTTTTCGGGTTGCTCGTTCGCGATCGATCCGTTTTTCCATTCTATTTCGCTGACATGTACAGACGATTGAGACGTTGTTCAAAGGGCTGAATCAACGATGACTCCTTAAGAAGATGAATAATGCTTCTCTTTTTGTAATATGCGGTTTAGTTTTTACGAGAATCAAGTTTGAAGATTCGTTGCGTGTATTAGAGATTCAAAAGTTGGAAACATCATGGAATGGTTTTGTAAAACGTAATAATTTAAAACAGTAGAGACCAAATATTTTGGATTTATGGAATTTATGGACCCGTGCTCTACGGAATCCGAAAATTTCGAATTCCAGAGACTAAAAATTCGGGATTTATAGAATTTACGGATTTGCGTTCTATGGAATCCAAAAATGTAAAACAATAGCCAATGAATAATAAAATCATGGAAACATAGTGCAACTTAGTTTTCCTTGCAACACACCTATTCTAACGAACATTCGTTTTATTTTCTAATTCGAAACGTCAAACCTACTGGGTGTCCCGTGATAAATGGTAATGTAGTACATTGAACTTGGATTGATCGCTGTAATCAGAATATTAACGTACAGCTGGATTTTAAATATCGTCTATAGGTCGGATAAAAATTGTACAGGTATATAATGTCGACATTTTGTCGAAGGGAATTACGCTGAAATCCCCTAAACTCCGATTTCGGTGGATATAACTCGGTCTATTTTAGTTGAATTGCTAAATCAAACTATACTGCTTCTAGCCGTGAGCAATTCGATCGCAGCCACGAGCTTTTCACATTTATAGGAGAATTTTCATCCATCCGAAAAAGCACTCGACTGTAGTCGCCAGAGAAACTGACGATACTGGCAACATTCGTCATTTTTTAGGACAAATGAAAATTTTGTTCCGCCATTTGAGTATTCCATCGATTGCAGTAAAACAAAGTTATTTCATCGGTAGCTACCGTTAACACGTGCATTTATCAACAAAATTGCAGAAACATTAGCGAATTGTGAATAAACAGTGACGATTATTCACCCTTTGACACGGTTTTCGCCGCTACAAAATGCTTTCACGTTACGAAATCATCGTTCAGACACCCATCTCTCTTTTATCGTACGTAATTCGCTGAAAAACATTTTCAATGAATACGAACGAATCATCGCAAAAAGATTTTTCTCCACGTAAATGGAATTTAAATCGGAAAATTCTTTCGACATGAAGTTTCCAACTTTTCAATGTTTTACAAGTACAAAACAGCCTTTTAGATTAAACTACGTTCATTTATTTCTCTTTTCTCCCTTTTTTTATACGACATATAAATTCCTCCATTGAAAGCTATCTCGTTGGAACATTTTTTGAGATTTGTTTAAAAAAAAATTGATCTCCGTCGTTGTGGAATATTTCCAAAAAAAAAAAAAAAAAAAAGG